>NC_064284.1:54474703-54799703 GCF_019186545.1 Solanum stenotomum | reverse complement strand
TCATAAAATTAACTATTAAATAAATAATAAAAATTATAACAATACAACACTTCAATTGGCGTTATTACAAGTCATATGAACTTTTCTTCGTCTAAAATATTGAAATATTTAGAAATAGTAAAAAACTAAAACAAAAGGGCAATGTTTATATAGTAATTACTATAGTGAAGCAAACTACATGAGAGTCAAAATCACATAAGTAGCATTGATAAACAAAGTCATTATTTTTTCTAGAGCATCAAAAATAAATCGTGACAATTCTTTAAATTTTGGAAAAGATATTCAGAAGCATACATCTACATCAAAATGGAAATTGTTAACAAAATAAATGAATTTAAACTACATCATATTAACTTCATATATTGGAACATTACATACTAATGTATCTATTAAGCAAAAAAATAATTATTATATTATAAAAATTATTTTTCTCAAGTACTCGAGGTTATGGAATATACCCTCTTAGGATAGAACGACTTACTTGATCAGAATGGTGGTACCTCATATTCCGCTAAACTTCGAACTCGCTCAATGACAATAAATATAAAAAAAATTAAAATAAAAGAATTTCAGATCAATTTCAGGTGGAGGTCTTGTCAGGCTCTGAGCAAACTCTTAGTCTGAAGTTTCTGAAAAATAATCAACTTTTTGTTGTTTTTATGGGCATGCAAAGTGTGATGCTGAGGAGAGGTTAAATTTGTGGAATGATATTTACTGCATTAGTAATGATATTAACAATTCACCCTAGCTTATTGGGGGGATTTTAATGTCATTATGAGTGAGGAGGAAAAGATTGGGGGTGTGCCTGTATGCCCTGCTGAATATGAGGACTTTGCCTTTTGTATAAACTCCTGTGAGTTGGTGGATGTCAATTTCAAAGGAAGTCTTTTTACATGGTGGAATGGAAGGATAGATAATCAGTGTATTTTCAAAAGGCTTGATAGGTTCTTTATGAATCAGTCTTTTATGGAAAAGTTTGGGATAGTGGGAGCAGAACATTTAGCAAGAACAGGGTTTGATCATGCTCCTATGTTGCTTACTTGTGGTGAACAGAATCATTCTATTAGAAGACCTTTCATATTTCTCAAATTCTGGACAGAAAAAGCAGAATTTCAGTCGGTAGTAAAGAAAGTTGGGTGTCAAATGAGGTGGATGTGTTTATTAGTTGGAAACAAAAGATGAAAAAGACTAAAGCTGCTTTGTCAAACTGGAGTAAGGTATCTTTTGGAGATATTTTCAAACAATTATCTATTAGGGAGGAGATTGTTAGAATGAAGGAAGAATTATTTGAAGCTACCCCTACTACTGATAATAGAAGAATACTACATCAGGCTCATGCAAAATTAAAGAACTATGTGCATTTTGAAGAAGAATATTGGAGACAGAAAACAGGTATTCAATGGTTTACAGAGGGGAAAAAAATACAAGGTTCTTTCACAGTCTAGTGAAGGGCAGGAGAAAGAGGTTGAATATTAATAGAATTCAGAATATCGGAGGAGTATGGGTGGAAGGAGTGGAATAGGTAGTAGGAGCTACTCAGGAGTTTTTTCAAAAGCAATTCACATGCCATCATAATGGTGAGGATATCTCTTTATTGAGATATATTCATCCAAGTGTTAATGCAGGGGCTAACAGTAAACTGAATGAACAACCTACAAGAGAGGAGGTAAAAAAGGTTGTGTTTGATCTTAATGGAGACAGTGTAAGTGGCCCTGATTATTTTTCAGGGTATTTTTATCAGCATTGTTGGGATATTGTTGGTGATGATGTAGTTGTTGTGGTTAGTGCTTTCTTTAAAGGGGCCACTCTCCCTAAGTCTATTACTCGTACTAATTTGGTTCTTCTGCCTAAAAAGGACATAGTTCAGTCCTTCTCAGACATTAGACCAATCAGTCTAAGTAATTTCATTAACAAAGTAATTTCCAGGGTGATGAATGATAGAATTGGGGCGCTACTTCCATCTTTAATTTCCTAGATTCAATTTGGTTTTGTGAAGGGGAGGAGTATCAATGAGAATGTTTTATTGGCCCGGGAAATTATAGCTGACATAAGCAAGAGAGGTAATCCAACAAATATAGTCATCAAGATGGATATGGAAAAGGCTTATGATAGGGTTGATTGGAGTTTTTTGATAAAGGTGTTGGAAAAAATGGGGCTTGATGCTGGTGTTGTGGATAAAATTTGGAGATTGGTTGCTAACAACTGGTATTCTATCTTACTCAATGGGCATGCTAGTGGTTTCTTTCACTCTACTAAGGGGGGGGGGGGGGGGAAGCAATGAGACCCTCTATCTTATGTTTTATACATTCTTACTGTTGAGGTGTTGTCAAGACGTTTAAATGCTTTGTTTTGTAATGAGGTCTACAAAGGTTTTGGGCTACCTAAATGGAGTGATCATATAAATCATCTTGCATATGCGGATGATACTATTACCTTTACTTCTGCAGATGGGAAATCTTTAGACTTATTGATGAATGTTCTGAGGGAATATGAGAAACAGTCAGGATAGAAGATAAGTACAGTTAAGAGCTCCTTTTTTGTATATCTTAAGACAGCACAGAACCTGATCTCTGGTGTTGAAGATAAGACTGGTTTTACTAAAGGGAAGTTTCCAATGATGTATTTGGGTTGTCCTATTGGTCATGCTAAAAAGAAAAAAATACACTTTTCCGAATTGATGAAGAAGGTTCATAACAAACTACAGGCATGAAAAGGAAAATTACTGTCTTTTAGAGGTAAGGCAGTATTAATTCAAAATGTTTTAAATAACATTCCTATTTATCTCATGTCTGTTATTATCCCCCCACGATGTATCATTCTAGACTTGCATAGAGTCTTTGCTAAATTTTTCTGGAAGTTTAGAGATATAGGTAATAACAAGCATTGGGTATCTTGGTCTGAGCTCTGTAAACCTAAGGAAGAAGGTGGATTGGGTTTTAGATCTATATTTGATGTCTCAAAAGCTTTATTTGCAAAATTATGGTGGGTATTTAGAACAAAGAAGACATTGTGATCAAATTTTATGTGGAATAAATATTGCAAAAAAGATAGACCACAATTGGTTGAATGGAAAAGTGGTTCATTAACTTGGAAGTATATGCTAGAAGCTAGAGATTTGATAGACCAAAATATTTGGCGGGAACCTAAAAATGGCCATTCAAGTGTCTAGTATGACAACTAGACAAAGTTAGGAGCTCTCCACTACATATTGCCTATAGATACTGCTAAAAGCTTGAAGTTGGAAGAAATTAGACATTGTTATTTGAATGGGGAGTGGAACTCTCACATGCTGCAAACTAGTTTTGGGGATAAAGTTAGCAGACATGTCATACAGTTCGGAAGAAACTCTAAAGATGATGATCAATAGGACAAACCTTGGTGGATGCTAAAGACAGATGAAAAATTCTCAGTAGGTTATGCTTGGGACTTTCTGAGAGAGAAGCATGGACTTTGTAAGAACTTCAACTATATCTGGAATAAAGGAATCCCTTTTAAGATATACTTTTTTCATATGGAGACTTTGGAAACAAAGACTTCCTATATGAGAGGTTCTTGTCAGAAATAGGATGTGCGATGGGGTGGTTTGTTACTTCTGTGAGGATAAAGTTCAGGAGACTATTGAACACCCCTTCTTTAATTGTCCACCATCTAACTATGTATGGAGATACTTTGGAGGCATGGTAGGAGTAGAAGGGCCTTTTTTGCAATTGAAAGACAATGTTTATAAATGGTGGAATACAAATGCTTCAACAAAACTTAAACCATTATTAATAGTTGTGTCAACGTTCATTTTGTGGCAAATATGGAAAAGAAGAAATGTTATTAAATTTGGAGGTTCTATGTCTGCTATGAACTTGAAAGGAGGTATATTCAAGAATTTAATGCTATTGGCAAATCATTTATATCCTTGGATACATATGATATCTAATAACTGGCATAATTTGGTGAGATACTTGGCAGACTATACTCCTAGGATATGTTGTAAGGTGGTTTATTGAAACCTACCAAAGGAAGCCCCTCTATTTATAGTCAACAAAGGGTAGTATGAACAAATATTTTTTGTGTCTTATCTGAAAAGTCATGACCTTTTCAAGAAGACACAACCCTTTGGAAAAGTCACAACTTATTGAAAAAGTTACAACTCTTTGGAAAAGTTATAACTTATTGAAAAGTCACAACTCTTTGAAAAAGTCACAACTCATCGAAAAAGTCACAACTCATCGAAAAAGTCACAATCTAAGTTAGGGATATTAAAGTAATTTAGCATTCAAGTTAGAAGTTTATGCTTTTAAAATAACTAGTTTCACGGCACGTGCGTTGCACGTGTGTATCGTATCATATACTATACGATGTTGTAAAATGAAATTAATATTACTAAATTGAAGCTTTTTAGTAAATGATTATAATTGAAAAAACATAGAAAAGTGATTTTAAATAATTATTACAGATTGTCGTAGAGTTACTTGTCTCTTTCGATCAAAATGACCAGATATCATTAATTGGTACATTTTAAAATACATTTAAAGTTTAAATATGGGAAGAAAGTGACATTTCTTTAGCAGTATTATGCTTTGTTTCACTCAATTTTGTAAACAAATTTAACCAAAATAATAGAAAAAAAATATCAATATAAAAAAGGTCACCAATAGTCTTTCCTTTTAAGGTTATGACCATAAATTATGGATACCATTTAAGTACAATTTTTCTTTTAAATATTCATGCTTCAAATTTAGTATGTGCATAATAATTACCATAAATATTTCAATATTTTATCGTTATACGTAATATATTTTTTTTTAGAAAATAGTATTACTCAAATAATATTTGAGTAAGTGTATCATAGAGAGGTAATTTTACGAAAAAAGGGTACTTCTATGGTGAATGTCAACACTGTTATAAGTAGAATGTTATAGAGATAATCTTTATGCTGTACAATCTTCTCTGCTTTCTAAAGAATTCTTTATTCTGTACAATCTTCTCTGCTTTCTCTTCAACTCGATCATGTTGGACAACTTCTAATTTATTGAGGGGCTTACCTATGTTATTTTGCTCAATCTGTGAGGCAACTGTGAGACCTTGACAGAGCATAAGAGTTGCAATATTTGTATACGTTATACAACAATTTATGCTAACTGATGTTTCAGTAATAGTTTTCTTGGAGAATTATATTTGTAACAAAATAGTGAGGTTTCTATTTTATAGGTAGGATATATAGGTCACTGAATAGTCATAGGTTTGTGGGTCTACTTTTTTTTTAATATAAACAAGAGGAGGAGGAGGAGGAGGAGGAGGAGGAGAAAGGAAAGGAAAAAGGACCTTTTAGGCGCTACTGAAGCCTTTATTATGCAGGGTGGCTTAGACTGGTGCCCTAACTGCATCTTAGTCAGTGTAAGTGTTGTGTTTCGACGTTTAACTTAGTTGTAGTTACCTACTGTGATGATTAAAGATTGAACCAACAAATAAATATAGATTTGGACGAAAGTTCACAACATATATTGTGCATATTGTGTTGAATTAACTAAAACATATATTTCTTCAATGTAGATGGCCAACTTCATCGGTTGCTCATTCATGTGTTATTACTGGTTTAAAGGCTGCTCAATCTCCTCCTTTTCGTGGTGTCTGAGTAGTTGTTTCTGATTTTTTTTTTTTCCAAAAGGCTTTTCCCGTTAATATGAAAGATACTTCTGCATCTTCCAATTAAAATTTATAACTTGTTTATTCTTATCTATGATTATTTTCCCTCTGCTGATGTTCCTTTGGTGCCGAATATTGCACACACAGAGGAACAAACAAGAGACTACAGCAAAGACTTGAACCCACAAGTATGCAATGGACAAATATCCTTGGTATGTCATGTCTGAGGAGAGGATCACTTTTTATTTTCAAGTATGTTGATATTTTCATTTACGTGTGAATTAGTGAAGGATTTACGTCCATGTCTATGGCTTCTTCATATGTGCTGTTTTTCAATGTTTTTATGTGCAACTTGAGAGTTGAGGGGAAGGATTTAGTTCTGGCAAACAAGCATTCTTAAAGCTAAAATCACATATAATTCGTTCATGTACTCCTACCTACTATGATCTAAGTTGTGCGGACTCTTCACTTTTGATGCCGCACCCGTATCGGATTCTCCAAAAATATACTACTCTTGATGAATCTGACACGCGCCCATCGATATTTTTGGAAAGTCCGAGCAACATAGACTATGATCATTCGATTGGTGCAGATAGAGCTGAACAGTCTCCCAAATTCTGTTCAAGAAACTGAAACAAAGATGGTGGAAATGTTTGCGTTAAACCATCTTATGTCTATTCATGTTTTGCAATAGGCTCGACAGATAGAGCTTTTTATATAGTGAAGATTCTTTACAAGGATGGGAAAAAATATAAACAAAAGTAAAAATTGAGCTAATTGATAATAATAGTATAATAACCCAAAAACCATTAAAATATAATTTTAATGATTTAACATAATTTAAGATACATATAAGCTAATTACTAGAAAAAGAGTATATACAAGAAAACAATACCA
Organism: Solanum stenotomum; assembly: GCF_019186545.1. Lineage (NCBI taxonomy): Eukaryota > Viridiplantae > Streptophyta > Magnoliopsida > Solanales > Solanaceae > Solanum > Solanum stenotomum. Next base: position 54,793,169 of record NC_064284.1, on the reverse strand, counting down.
AACATACAAGCCCAACATTTATAGTAAATAAACATAGTGAGCAAAAAAGAGGAAAAAGTAGAATGGTTATTGATTATAGAAATTTAAATGCAAAAACTAAAACATATAATTACCCAATACCAAATAAAATATTAAAGATAAGACAAATACAATGATATAATTACTTCAATAAATTTGACTGCAAATCAGGATTTTACCACTTAAAGTTAGAAGAGGAATCTAAAAAACTTACAGCATTTAGAGTACCATAAGGATTTTATGAATGGAATGTATTACCATTTGGATATAAAAAATGCATCAGGTAGATATCAACACTTTATGGATAACTATTTTAAACAACTAGAAAATTGTGTAGTATATATTGATGATATATTACTATATTCCAAAACACAAGATGAACATATAAGATTATTAGAAAAAATTATACATATTATAGAATATTCAGGCATATGTCTAAGCAAAAAGAAAGCAGACTAATGAAAAAGCAAATAGAATTTTTAGGAATACAAATAGATAAAAATGGAATAAAAATGCAAACACATATAGTACAAAAAATAATTAACTCAAATGAACAACTAGATACAAAAAAGAAATTACAATCATTTCTAAGACTAGTAAATCACATAAGAGAATACATACCAAAATTAGCAGGGAATTTAAAACTATTACAACAAAAATTAAAGAAAGATGTAGAATACCGGATGAAAACAAAAAAATTACTTATGTAGTAGAATCAGACGCCAGTGAAAAAAGTTATGGAGGAGTCTTAAAATACAGGTATGATGAAGAAAAAATAGAACATCATTGCAGATATTATTCAGGAACATTCTGGATTTTTAAAGTCTTCTGATTGACTTAGCTCTGCATTTTTACAGTCATGCTGCTGACCTGTATTAGCATTAGACTTCAGATTATCTTCGTTAGTCTTTAATTTTTGTATCTCATTGTCCATACTGTCCACTTTTATGCAAAGTGTAGTAATGACTTTGAGTATATCTTCAATTGTATTTTCTTTCTCAGTCTGAGTAGCTTTGTCTTGATAAGTAATCTGCAATAACATTTTTATCAGTTTTTATTACTTCAATAGTAAATGTATTCTCTATTTCAACATATTCAATGTACAATGTGTCCTTTCTTTTCAGACACTGAAGGAATATATACTTCCACCAGATCCTTTTCTCTCAAACACAATTGGAACCTTCACTTAGCATATAATATTTGTACTTGAACACTCCATTAAATTTTGTTGGTATTGAAAATTTAGATAATGCACCTACATGAGTTTACAACAACAATATCTTCTTTATGAATCTAAGTCTAATACAAATTCTTATCGACACATCAAGATTTCAACAATAACTTATTGATCCCGAGCTATGCACAAGCAACATTTACTCTATGCATAAAATGTTGTATCAACTTTTAGTTATTTATAATAATACCTTGTTCGGGTAACTTAGTAATTTCACTTTTTGCCTTAACTTGCCCATCCAATATAGTTCTATCATGTTGCTTTAGCTAACAAACACGTATTACATACTTGGCGCAGATTTGGCGGCTACCTGATCTCCCTTGCCATTTAGCTTAGCAAGTATTGCTCTCCGCTTACAATCTTCTTTGGGGGTGTAAAGAAACCTATTGTTTAGAGTTTGAACTTGTGCTTAGTAATGGAATCTTTGAGGCTCCAATGAAAATGAAAGGTAAGGTTTTCTCATCTTCAAGAAAATCCTACAAAAGAGGAGCAACAAAATCGGAAAAAATGCGGTGACAGGTCATACCAATATAGTTTTCTTATCTTCGTATTTCGTAGTTAGTTGGACCAGACCCCATTTGTGAGATTACATTGATATGTTGTATTTATTTGCACAAATTTGTATGTGTATAAGCTTGTTAAACTATTTTATTACTTTCTCGGATTGGGATTCCACTTTTGATAGTTGATAGTAATATTGTTGCCACAACCTATGTATGCATGTGGTCTAATGGGTTGATTTATGATGAATTAGGCCTAGCAATTCCATATGAATGTAATTTTGGTGATTATACCTTTGGTAGTCTACACAATGTTTCTCATGTGCATACAATAATGTAATATCTGAAGCAAGTAATGTTGTAAGTGAATATTTAAACAATGAAAATTTTAAAGTGTGATATCAATTTATACTACAACAACCGTTGAGACTTGAGGAAATGATAATTGTTTTTTTCCCTGCAGACTCAACCCAACTCCAAGAGGCATGAGCGGAATTAATTATCACAAGTCCACCATGGCCAAAGCTTGCTTCACGGAAAACAGACCATTCTGGTTGGGGTACCTTGTACCTGTGAATAATTCGCCATGACATGTAAGTTCACTGTCATAATAACTTCCACTCTACAAAGCCTGAGATAAGCACTTTGTGAGAAGTTGTCTTTTCTTGTCAAAGTTGTTCAACTCAGAAACAGAATACAAAGATCATTAATGAACTAAATAAGTTCTTGTTTCCATTGCCATTTTAAGGATCCTGTGCTCAACGTGGCAAGAAAAATTAGTACAAGGAATACTTACTCTGTCAAATATCAGATCCATATTGAGCCACAAATACAAAGAGTGTAAAGTTAGGTTTAGTTGTACACGGTAAACTGCTTCGAGGTGTTGACTTTATTTTCCTAACCGACAAGTATTTTATCCATACTAATGTTAGGCTCTTATTTTAGCTTGGTTTTGAAATTGAAATTTCATTTTCCTATTGGAGTATTTGGTTTATTAACTTGTGTTTGTATTGTTGTAGGTTCTAATGTTGTCTTCTGACTTAATGTGTTGTCCAAAAACACAACTTATGATCTGCCTGTAAACAAGAATATTCTATTGCCCCAGTATCCTGTGGCATGCTTGCTACATGTTGTTTCAGTATTTGGGTGTAAGCTATTAAGAAATGAAGATGGAGTTGAGGTAAATGGATGAGAGACCGGAGAGAGGCCAGCTGCAACAATAGTGTCGTGTCTGTTAAAATCATATCCATGGATGAACACAATCTTATGTTTTGCTTGGTCTCTTGGTGCGCCATGTTCTTTGTAAGCTAAGTATCGTCCATCCCGATGTTTAATTCTAGGTGATGTGACAGGAGGGCCATCAGGGATGCCACAAATTTTCGAAGGAGAAAGCTGCATTGCACGATAAGCATACGCCACGAACCCCACGAAGAGGACTGCTAGAATTTTCCCAAGCATCCCTGAAATTTTTCCCCTTTACAAGCATGGAATAAAATCTTAAAAGTAAGAAAACAGAACACAATTGCTCTGTCAGAAGAACATTTATGCTTGTTGCTCGGGCTCTACAAAAATATAGGTAGGTGTGTGTTGGTCCTCTATGCATCTTTAAGGATAACATATAGGTAAAACAACATTTTTGGAGTGTCGAATGAAGAAAGATATTGCTTTGATAATTTTATTCGTGTCTCGACTTCATTTTTCATGCGACCAATTTCAAGTTGTAATTTCAATTTGGACTCGTGAGATGAAATTGAATTTTTTATTTACAAGTATGAATTGGTATTGATAAGTAGTTGAGCTAAATTTCTCGGGCCCGTGCCTTGCACGGTCATTCCACATCTAGTATATATATATATATATATATATATATATCCACTTTTACAGTCAAATTTTGAAAAATATGTTTTTCCTTTCGCAAGGTTGATTAGATTGTTTTTATTTGGGATAAAATATCCATCAAATAAACAATTTTTATTTAGCTCTTTATAGTTTATCACCATTCGAGCTTTTCCTCTTTTTATTTCAGCATGGTTTCTTACCATAAAAGCTGGGCTACTATGAAGACTTTTACTCATTCTTATTAGTTTTAGATTGAGTAATTCTTTAATTTGAATTTTAAATTCAATTTTATCATCTTCATTATAGAGCATGGGTTTTACTCTAATATATATATTGAAAAAACAAAATATTATTATTATTATTTTAATATATCAACAAGTCTTCATATAATCACATTCACTTATAATATTTTCTATTAGCCTCTTCCTATTAGGTACTTACTAAATTGTAACTAAAAATAAAAAAAATAACTGATAATCTCCGTCAAGAAAATGACTTCATATATATAAATAAACTAAACTAAACTAAAACAAAACAAAAAATATTAAGATGAACTGGGAAAATATCATTCTTAATAAGTGAGTTTTCTTCGGACATCCAAGAGGGTAAGTTTGTAATTCTTCCTTCTCCCTTCTTTCTTTCTTTGCCGCTTGTTCTTCACCGCTAGTTAAAACACGCACGCCTTGCATCTTGGCTCTTCCACATTTTTCATTCATGAAAATTCCATGTATGTGCCATGGAAAACAATCGATGCATTTTGTGCCTAAAATTGCAGACGAGGTTTCATTCGAATTCCTCAAAGAACTTGGTCGTACGACAAAAAGGTACTTCATTAATTTCCTATGTTCCCTATTTCGGAAGTTTTTCCTATCGAATTTACCCAGAAAATTCTTATTATGTCTTGTTTGATGTTCTGTTTGGTAATTTGAATTGCTAATTTACCTTTGTTTTTCTCTGTTTGCTTCTTCGTTTCAATATTCCTCAAATCCTTCTTTATCGCCTACACTCCTCTATTTGTATCTCTCTCTGAATTAATCTGTTTCTTCTTAATTTTCAATGTATGTAAGCAGTGTAAAGTTCTTATAGATTTCGCTAAAACTTTGAAAAGGTGCGCGCTCGCTTGCCCTTACGCCTCCCACTTCTCATGCTTACCTCTACGTATAGATAATGCTGCTATATGATAGAGTTGATGGTCCTAAAGTGTTTGATATAATTGATATAAGGTTATGTACATGCAGTTGTTACAAAAATAAAATATAAGAATTTGGATTGCCAAAGTTTACCATGCTTACTATGTATTCGACAATATGTTCGGAAGAAAGACGAAAGAAATAGTCATCAGTGATTGAGTACAATTAGTAATCGATACCGCTTAGTTATGGTATATTATTAGGTCGTAATTGGCTCCTAGCTGCTCTTTGTCGATTCTAGATAGAGCCCAATCAACCTCTTAAGATCAAGAACATCCTTAAGAGCAAAATAGTGGAATCCCGTGTCAATAAATGCATGAAAATTGCAGAATACTTGAAGGCTAAGAGATAAAGACTGAATCTTTAAACTTAGTAGAATACCACATCTCAAGAAATATGAAAAAACAATGCAAAAAACAAAGAGAACTTGAGGGTAAAGGCTAAAAAGTAAAGTGACAGCTTACTAAGAGCAAAACCTGGTGAATTTCATCGAAAGAAAAATATCAAAAAAATAAAAGCGCAAATAATAGTGGCAAAGTGAAAAGTGGAAATGGTTTGAAGTGTAGGAGTTTGATGTAGCTGGCGAAATGTTACTCAAGAACTCGCTCCTCGAAGGTTCTGGAGGCAACTCCAGTATCTTCTCATTAGTGAAGGAGTATTTTGTGACTTTGGATATCAATGTCTTTGTGCTTGAATTTATTCCAAACAAGAATTCTTTTGGATTTGTTAGTGCCATTGAGATCACTCGTGAGTGATAAGCTATTTGTTGACTCCATCAGTAAAGTTGGTGGCAATGGTGCTAACAGTTCTTTAAATTTAAGTAAACGAGGGATTCAGACTATGTACAGGTTGAACATTAGTGGTTCAACAATTAAACGGAATCCACTCAAGATTCAGGGTTCAGGAGGAAGTGGGAGGCGGATTCAAGTTATATGATCATTGCAGATGTAGGTTCAGAAGCCAAAAACCATTCCAACAATTACTTATGGTTCCCCAAATGACAGCTTTGTTGCTCAGCTTCTTGTATATGAAACAACAAGAATTATGAGCAACAGAAATGTTGTGGAGAAGTGATTGAACATGTTATGAAATTTGATATGGATCCACATTTTGATTATGTAATCTGCTTACATTTTTGTGAGTTTGACTATAATATACCAAATCAAAGGATCTTCAAAATTTATATAAATAGAAAAAAATACAGCAGACAACTACGACCTTTTCTCACAATCTGGGGAACAAACAAGGCATACCATGAAGATTAATTTGATGCAATATCCTCGAAAAGCAGCAATCCCTAGGTTGAACTTGCTCTAGATACAACGACCGGTTCTACAGGCACTGATGCTCTTTTGGATGGTTTGGAGGTTTTCACGTTGAGTCGGAATGGTAATCTTGCCTATATTGTTTTATTTTAAAAAAACTTAAAGAAGTTTTTAAGAGTCGCCACTTAATTTTTAAAGAAAAATTAAGAAAACTAACTTTTCAAAAGATTAAAACAGAAAATCTAATGAAAATTATTAAAGGGGTTCGGGGTTCATATTAATGTTTTAGGGAGGGTTTAAATGCATCTAAAACACCGCTAACTCACGGTTATCCAATAATTAACTATTTGGCTAGTTGATTTTCAAATAAAGGCATGCTTGACAAGTTTAGAAAATAAGCATAGAAATATTTTTTAGCGGGGAAGGGAAAATAGCATAAGGGATTACTTGAGAAAAATATTTCAAAGTAAATTAAGTATTTTTTTTTCGTCTTTAGAAAATCTAGAAAAAGACTATCTTTTGGGGAAATCGAAGTAGGAAAATCGTTAAAATTGACTAGCAAATAAGCAATTAAACAAATACGAAATAAATACAAAAAGAGAGAGGGAGAGAAAGAGTTTGGGCCCAAGTCTAGTTTTCTGCCGTGAAAATTTTATAAATGACATATATAAGACTAATATTTTCAAGTTATGACAGTAGCAATAAACAATTTCAGGTTGTAACATTTTATTAAAAAAAGTTTTAAAATAATGGTAAAAATCAATTTTTAAAAAAGAATAAAAAGTAAAAAATGGATATGGTTGTAGTAATTAATTTGAATACATTAAGGATAATTAATAATTGCCATAAATTTAGGAGATTCAAAACAAAATAGGAATATTTGTTTTCCTTTTTTTACTCAATCAGTTAAAAGTATTTCAAAAAGCAAATTTTCTTTTTTTTTCTTCAAATGTTTCTCTCTCCTCAATTTTTCTGTAATTGTCGTCATTCACGACTAGTTCCAAATAGTTTTGGTTCAAAAATCTTCATCTTGTTGTAATGGACGAATTCTTATCGATATTAATAAAATATGGTGGTAGATGACATCCTTCTGGTTAGTATTCACTGCGATTTATTATTTGTATTTTTATACTAATGAAACGTAATTTTTTTCATTTAAGAACAATGAAACTGAAAATTTCTAATTTCTAATTTTGCTTATGTATAATTGTTACGCCTCGAGCCTACACCGTAGGCGGGACTGACACTTGAGAACTATTGTTGGTCCCAAGCGAACCCTTGGCCTGACTTACTTACTCAGCGGAAGACTTAAACACAAGAAAACAGTCTTAAATGATAAACTCATGAAGTAAACTTAGAATATTTTAAAAGAACATTCAACTAGCTAAGATGACAACTCAAGTCTCAAAACATAAGCCAATAACAAGGTAAAGACAAATGAACTAACTAACTGTCTATCTATGAAGCCTCTAATAACTGAGATGGTTGTTGGGACAAGACCCATGACATCCTAATTGTAACACCCCGTATTCAAAATAGACAAAAATGCAGATTTTGAGAAGTTGCAGGTGCAACTTACGGTCACCATCCACGGACCGTAGGTCAGACCACGGCCCGTGCTGGTGGTCCGTGGTTCACCACTGCAACCCCTCCCCAAACCAGCTCAGAAATTTGGCTAAGTGTTGACCCACGGCTGGACTTACGGTCCGTAGGTCAGGTCACGGACCGTAGTTCGTGTCCGTGGATCGATGCCCCAAAAGCCCAGCTTCAGTCCCGAACTACGGTTGACCAGCACGGACCGTCATTCGATCCACGGTCCCAAGGTCTGACCGTAGATCGAAGGTTAGCAGCCAGTTAGCTAAAAATTCTGATGGGTCAACTTCAGATAGTCATAACTTTTAGTACAAAATGAATTATGTGTCCCATGACCTATGGTTAGTTAGATAATTGAATTATCTTTCCAATGCCACCGAGTTTACTAAATTCCGACCTCCGAGTAAAAAGTTATGCCCGTTTTAGTGAAGGCCTGTTGAACAGGCTTGACTTACGGACGCAATCTACGGACCGTAGATTGACCTACGGGCCCGTAGGTCCAATCCGTAGATCACTCCGACAGCAGTTAATTTAGGGGTCTTTTGGTCTTTTACTATTTCGTTTAACCCCTTAGATACGTCGTTTAAACCCTAAATCATGAGGTTTTAATCAGTTTAAGCCTAGAAACATAACTAGAACTTATCCAAGTCAATTCATTAATCAAAACTTAGAAAATTAGAAGCAAGAGAGGAGAAAAAGGTCAAGAACCCTAGTTCAAGAACGCAACAAGGTTCCTTCAGTTCCAGCCCCGAAATCGAAAGATTTCTCTGTGGAATTCGTCACCAGGTATGTGGGATTTCACTAGTGGGTTCCTTTCGCCCATTAGGTCCCTAGAATTCAGTCAGATTCTTGATTTCATGATTATGAACAGACCTAGGGTTTCTAGAATTTCAATAGATCATCATGAATTAGTTATTTAAATATTCCAAATCAGATTATCATGTTATTGCTCAGTTTATCGCATGAATTTCAGAACCCTAGCTATGTATTTCTTTAGTTCTTGAATTACACATGCTTGGTCAGATATTTCAGTATTCAGTTATACATGCCTCAGTTTATGAATGCCTCATTATCAGATTAATTGTTGCATTCTCAGTTTGCACGTTCAGTTCGAGCTATCCAGTATTTACAGAATTTCAGTCATAACCAGTTAACTACTTAATTCATTGGGAGTAGCATAATACCGAGTTGGACTAGGGTTTCGGCGTACCCATATAGTCCCAGAACTACGAGCCACGTAGGTGTAAGTCTCCTCTGTGGGCAACATCAGTTTAGTGATCACGCCAGCATGCCTCTATACCTCTGGCATGGTATATTGGGTCCTCTCGATGGGGCGTATACATCGAACTCTACATTTAGCTCATGTGGTTTTATGTCGGTTATTAGTAACTCCCACAGTTCAGTCAGACTCTATTGCATTGACCATATTTCAGTACAGTCAGTATTCAGTCTCAGCATGTTATAAATTTGGTCATTGCATTAGTTAGCTCAGTATTCAGTATTTTCAGTATCTATATCATGTTCAGATTATTTCATTGCTTTATTGCTTTGTTCAGTTATATGTTATTTCAGCTTTACTCTATCCTGCATGCTCAGTACCTTTCAAGTACTGACGCATACGTGCGCTACATCTTCTCGTGATGTAGGTTCAGGTTCTCAGCATCCAGATCACGCTTAGATCGATTCCCGATCTTCAGTTCAGCAGAATCAGTTGGTGAGTCCTCATTCTTCGGGGACAATAGTCATGAGTTTCTTTTCAGTGTTTTAGTCTTTAGTTTCAGTTTTGCTAGACTTAGCTGGGGCCTGTCCCAGCATTTCTAGTCAGTTTAGAGGCTTATTTCAGACATAGTTAGATTCAGCTTAGTATTTTGAGTTTGATATTTCTTTTGTATTAAACTCTCAGATTTGATATATTCAGTTATAGTATATGGGTATTCCCCATCTTTTCAGATTTATTTATGAATTAGCTTCCGCATCAGTTTATTATCTTTAGTATGCTCATGATCATGCCAGCAGGGTTAGCTTGGGATCACTTGTGGTCCTAGGTCCCGTGTCCGCGTCTTGGGGGTAGCTCGGGGCGTGACAAACTTGGTATCAGAGCATTAGGTTTAAGTGTCCTAGGATGTCTGAAAAGCCGCACTAGGTAGAGTCCTTTTCATGGGTGTGTAGTGCGCACCACATCTAATGAGAGGGAGGCTACAAAGTGTCTTTAGGAAAAATCTTCATTTTCTTGTTACTCTTATCGTGCGTAAGGTATGATCTAATTCCATTCTAACTCGACGTTCTACGTTTCAGTGATCATGCCTCCTCGTAGAGCTTATGTCAGGAATGCGAATGCCAGGAACGCAAACGCAGCTCCTCCAGTTCCAGATCAAGAAGTCTCAAATGCTGAATTCAGGAATGCCATTCAGATGTTGGCTCAGAGTGTCGCTAACCAGAACAATCAGCGGGTTCAAGCTCCTGTGAATGCAAATGGTGGATCAGCAGCAGCAAGGGTCCGTGACTTTGTTAGGATGAATCCTCCAGAGTTCTTAGGATCGCAGACTGGTGAAGATCCCCAGAATTTCTTGGATGAGATCAAGAAGATCTTTGAGGTGATGCAGGTCACTGGGAATGATCGGGTTGAGTTAGCATCTTACCAACTTAAGGATGTAGCTCATATCTGGTATACTCAGTGGAAGGAGAATAGGGGTACAGATGCTGCTCCTATTACTTGGGAATGTTTCAGCGAAACCTTTCTAGACAGGTTTTTCCCCATAGAGTTGAGAGAAGCAAGGGCCCAGGAATTTATGAACTTAAGGCAGGGTAACATGACTGTCCAAGAGTATGGGCTCAAGTTTAACCAACTCTCCAGGTATGCTCCTCACATGGTTGCTGATTCCAGGGCTCAGATGAATAAGTTTCTCTATGGAGTGTCAGACTTAGTGAAAACAGAGTGCAGGAATGCTATGTTGTTGGGAGACATGAACATCTCTAGGCTCATGACTCATGCTCAGCAGGTTGAGGGTGATAAGCTTAGGGAACAGGATAAGGAGACTAAGAAAGCAAGAACAGGTAACTACGAGTATTCCCACCAGAAATCGGGTGGTGGAAACCGCTCGCATTTTCAGCAGAAGTCTTCGACTCCAGCCCCTTCATCAGCTAGTGTTCCATCCCCCAGGTTCCGTAATGATCAGAAAGGTAGGGCGTCAGGCTCTAAGTCTCAAGGTAGTGTTTCAGGCACCAAAACCTACCCAACTTGCCCGAAATGTAGTAGGAACCATCCGGGCGAGTGCCTTGCAGGTAAGGAAGGATGCTTTGGGTGTGGCCAGTCTGGTCATAGATTGAAGGATTGTCCTTCAAGACAAGGTCAAGGAGGAAATAATGGTAGAGCTCAGTCTACAACTTCAGCAGCACCAGCAGGTCGCCCGACTCAGCAGGGTAACTCTTCTGGTACTGGTGGCGGACAGCGCCAAAACAGGCTTTATGCTCTTCAGGCTCGTCAAGATCAGGAAGATTCTCCTGATGTAGTCACTGGTACGTTACGAGTCTTTGATCTTGATGTTTATGCATTGTTAGATCCAGGGGCTACTTTGTCTTTTGTAACTCCTTATATAGCAGTCCAATTCAGTGTTAGTCCAGAAACTCTTTCAGAACCCTTCTCAGTCTCTACTCCAGTCGGTGACCCAGTTATAGCTAGACGGGTATACAGAAATTGCCCTGTCACAGTCTCTCAGAAAGTCACCTCAGCAGATCTTGTAGAGTTAGAAATGGTAGACTTCGATGTCATTCTAGGCATGGATTGGTTACATTCATGTTATGCCTCAGTTGATTGTAGAACTAGGATTGTTCGTTTTCAGTTTCCAGACGAACCAATCCTAGAATGGAAGGGTAGTAGCTTAGCGCCTATGGGTCGATTCATTTCTTACCTTAAGGCCAGAAAGATGATCTCTAAGGGTTATCTCTATCATCTAGTTCGGGTTAAGGATTCTAGTTCCGAATCCCCAACTCTTGAGTCAGTTCCTGTAGTCAGTGAGTTTCCAGAAGTGTTCCCAGAAGATCTTCCTGGAGTTCCTCCCGAAAGGGAAATAGACTTTGGAATTGATCTCCTTCCAGATACCCAGCCTATCTCTATCCCTCCTTACAGAATGGCTCCAGCTGAGCTTAAGGAATTGAAAGAGCAGTTGAAAGACCTTCTAGATAAGGGCTTCATCAGACCCAGTATTTCGCCATGGGGTGCACCAGTGTTGTTCGTGAAGAAGAAAGATGGTTCTCTCAGAATGTGCATTGACTATAGGCAGTTGAACAAGGTCACAATCAAGAATAAGTATCCCATCCCCAGGATTGATGACTTGTTTGACCAACTTCAGGGTGCTAGTCATTTCTCAAAGATAGACCTCAGATCAGGTTATCATCAGCTTAGAGTCAGAGATAGTGACATTCCGAAGACAGCCTTCAGAACTCGGTATGGTCATTATGAATTTGTAGTTATGTCATTTGGACTAACCAATGCTCCTGCAGCTTTCATGGATTTGATGAACAGAGTGTTCAAGCAGTACTTGGACTTGTTCGTTATCGTCTTTATTGATGATATCCTCATTTACTCTAGGAATGAGGAAGAACATGCAAGTCATTTGAGAGTTGTTCTGCAAACTCTCAAAGATCGCCAGTTATTTGCAAAATTTAACAAGTGTGAGTTTTGGTTACAATCAGTTGCCTTCCTTGGGCATATTGTGTCTAGTGAAGGAATTCGAGTAGATTCCCAGAAGATAGAAGCAGTGAAACAATGGCCCAGACCTACCTCTGCTACAGATATCAAAAGTTTCTTGGGTTTAGCGGGCTATTACAGACGGTTTGTGGAAGGATTTTCATCCATAGCCTCTCCATTGACTAAGTTAACTCAGAAAAAGGTTAAGTTCCAATGGTCAGATGATTGTGAGAAAAGCTTTGCAGAACTGAAAACTAGGTTGACTACAACTCCTGTCTTGACTCTACCAGAGGGTTCAGATGGTTATGTGATCTATTGTGATGCATCCAGGGTCGGCCTAGGTTGTGTGTTGATGCAACGAGGTAAGGTTATATCTTATGCTTCTAGACAACTTAAGGTACATGAGAAGAATTATCCAACTCATGACCTCGAGCTTGCAGCAGTGGTGTTTGCACTCAAGATTTGGAGACACTACTTGTATGGTGTTCATGTAGATGTGTTCACAGACCATAAGAGCCTTCAGTATGTATTCACCCAGAAAGAGTTGAATCTTCGCCAGAGAAGGTGGCTTGAGTTCCTCAAAGATTATGATATGAGTGTGCATTACCATCCGGGTAAGGCGAATGTAGTAGCAGATGCTCTTAGCAGATTATCCATGGGTAGTGTAGCACATGTTGAGGAAGAAAGGAGAGAGCTAGCAAAGGATGTTCACAGACTTGCTCGCCTAGGAGTTCGTCTTATGAGCATATCAGATGGTGGTGTAACGGTTCAGAATGGGGCAGAATCTTCTTTGGTAGTAGAGGTTAAGGAAATGCAAGATAGTGATCCAATCTTGCTTGAACTTAAGGGTGCAGTCCACAATCAGAGAGTGGAGGTTTTCTCCCAAGGGGGAGATGGTGTACTTCGCTATCAAGGTAGATTGTGTGTTCCTGATGTGGGTGAATTGAGACAGCATATTCTCGCAGAAGCCCACAATTCCAGATATTCTATTCATCCAGGCGCCACTAAGATGTACCGTGATCTACGGGAAGTCTATTGGTGGAATGGTATGAAAAGAGATATAGCAGACTTTGTGGCTAAGTGCCCCAATTGCCAGCAAGTAAAGGTAGAACATCAGAAACCAGGAGGTATGACTCAAGAGATTGACATTCCTACTTGGAAGTGGGAAGTGATCAACATGGACTTCATCACAGGTTTACCTCGTACTCGCAGACAACATGACTCCATTTGGGTGATTGTTGATAGGGTTACTAAGTCTTCTCGCTTTTTGGCGGTCAAGACTACAGATTCGGCGGAGGATTACGCCAAGCTTTACATTAATGAGATTGTGAGGTTGCATGGAGTTCCTTTGTCTATCATCTCAGATAGAGGTCCTCAGTTTACATCTCATTTCTGGAAGTCATTTCAGAAAGGTCTTGGTACTCAGGTTAATCTTAGCACAGCATTTCATCCACAGACGGATGGTCAGGCAGAGCGTACCATTCAGACCTTAGAGGACATGTTGAGAGCTTGTGTGATCGACTTCAAGGGTAGTTGGGATGATCACCTTCCTCTAATAGAGTTCGCCTACAACAATAGCTACCATTCCAGCATTCAGATGGCCCCTTATGAGGCATTGTATGGGCGTAGATGTAGATCTCCAGTTGGTTGGTTTGAAGTAGGTGAAGCAGCCTTGATAGGACCAGATTCGGTCCTTGATGCTATGGAGAAAGTGCAACTCATTAGAGATAGACTTAAGACTGCTCAGAGTCGCCAGAAGTCTTATGCAGATGTGAGAAGAAGGGAACTAGAGTTCCAAGTTGATGATTGGGTTTTCCTGAAAGTGTCACCCATGAAGGGAGTGATGAGATTTGGCAAGAAAGGAAAGCTCAGTCCCAGATATGTAGGCCCTTACCGGATCTTGAAAAGGATTGGTAAAGTGGCTTATGAGTTAGAGTTGCCAGCAGATTTAGCAGCAGTGCATCCAGTCTTTCACATTTCTCTTTTGAAGAAGTGTGTGGGTGATCCAGCATCCATAGTGCCATTAGAGAGTGTGGCCGTGAAAGATAGCCTTTCTTATGAGGATGTACCAGTTGAGATTCTCGATCGTCAGGTTAGAAGGTTGAGAAATAAAGAAGTCGCTTCAGTCAAGGTTTTGTGGAGGAGTCAGTCAGTAGAGGGAGCTACTTGGGAAGCAGAAGCAGCCATGAAGTCCAAGTATCCTCACCTCTTTCCTTCCGATTCCATTCCAGCTTGAGGTAATAGTTCCTCTTCAGTTTTTCAGTCATTCATGCGAAAATTCAGTCTTAGAATCATGTTCCTTCAGTTTGTACTTGCATTTTCAGCGTATTTGCATGTCCTTGGAACTCAGTTCAGTCAGAAATTCAGTTCTCAGTGTTCAGTGGTAGGGATTGCAGCCCTCTCCCTCCATTTCAGCTAGTTTAGTCTTCATTCGAGGACGAATGGTCCCAAGGGGGAGATAATGTAACACCCCGTATTCAAAATAGACAAAAATGCAGATTTTGAGAAGTTGCAGGTGCAACTTACGGTCACCATCCACGGACCGTAGGTCAGACCACGGCCCGTGCTGGTGGTCCGTGGTTCACCACTGCAACCCCTCCCCAAACCAGCTCAGAAATTTGGCTAAGTGTTGACCCACGGCCGGACTTACGGTCCGTAGGTCAGGTCACGGACCGTAGTTCGTGTCCGTGGATCGATGCCCCAAAAGCCCAGCTTCAGTCCCGAACTACGGTTGACCAGCACGGACCGTCATTCGATCCACGGTCCGTAGGTCTGACCGTAGATCGAAGGTTAGCAGCCAGTTAGCTGAAAATTCTGATGGGTCAACTTCAGATGGTCATAACTTTTAGTACAAAATGAATTATGTGTCCCATGACCTATGGTTAGATAGATAATTGAATTATCTTTCCAACGCCACCGAGTTTGCTAAATTCCGACCTCCGAGTAAAAAGTTATGCCCGTTTTAGTGAAGGCCTGTCGAGCAGGCTTGACTTACGGACGCAATCTACGGACCGTAGATTGACCTACGGCCCGTAGGTCCAATCCGTAGGTCACTCCGACAGCAGTTAATTCAGGGGTCTTTTGGTCTTTTCCTATTTCGTTTAACCCCTAAGATACGTCGTTTAGACCCTAAATCATGAGGTTTTAATTAGTTTAAGCCTAGAAACATAACTAGAACTTACCTAAGTCAAATCATTAATCAAACTTAGAAGAATTAGAAGCAAGAGAGGAGAAAAAGGTCAAGAACCCTAGTTCAAGAACGCAGCGAGGTTTCTTCAGTTCCAGCCCCGAAATCGAAAGATTTCTCCGTGGAATTCGTCACCAGGTATGTGGGATTTCACTAGTGGGTTCCTTTCGCCCATTAGGTCCCTAGAATTCAGTCAGATTCTTGATTCCATGATTATGAACAGACCTAGGGTTTCTAGAATTTCAACAGATCATCATGAATTAGTTATTTAAATGTTCCAAATCAGATTATCATGTTATTGCTCAGTTTATCGCATGAATTTCAGAACCCTAGCTATGTATTTCTTTAGTTCTTGAATTACACATGCTAGGTCAGATATTTCAGTATTCAGTTTTACATGCCTCAGTTTATGAATGCATCATTATCAGATTAATTGTTGCATTCTCAGTTTGCATGTTCAGTTTCGAGCTATCCAGTATTTACAGAAATTCAGTCATAACCAGTTAACCACTTAATTCATTGGGAGTAGCATAATACCGAGTTGGACTAGGGTTTCAGCGTACCCATATAGTCCCAGAACTACGAGCCACGTAGGTGTAAGTCCCCTCTGTGGGCAACATCAGTTTAGTGATCACGCCAGCATGCCTCTATACCTCTGGCAGGGTATATTGGGTCCTCTCGATGGGGCGTATACATCGGACTCCACATTTAGCTCATGTGGTTTTATGTCGGTTATTAGTAGCTCCCACAGTTCAGTCAGACTCTATTGCATTGACCATATTTCAGTACAGTCAGTATTCAGTCTCAGCATGTTATAAATTTGGTCATTGCATCAGTTAGCTCAGTATTCAGTATTTTCAGTATCTATATCATGTCCAGATGATTTCATTGCTTTATTGCTTTGTTCAGTTATATGTTCTTTCAGCTTTACTCTATCTTGCATGCTCAGTACCTTTCAAGTACTGACGCATACGTGCGCTACATCTTCTCGTGATGTAGGTTCAGGTTCTCAGTATCCAGATCACGCTTAGATCGATTCCCGATCTCTAGTTCAGCAGCATCAGTGGTGAGTCCTCATTCTTCGAGGACAATAGTCATGAGTTTCTTTTCAGTATTTTTAGTCTTTAGTTTCAGTTTTGCTAGATCTAGTTGGGGCATGTCCCAACATTTCTAGTCAGTTTAGAGGCTTATTTCAGACATAGTTAGATTCAACTTAGTATTTGAGTTTGATAACCTCTTTGTATTAAACTCTCAGATTTGATATATTCAGTTATAGTATATGGGTATTCCCCATCTTTTCAGATTTATTTATGATTTAGCTTCCGCATCAATTTATTTTCTTTAGTATGCTCATGATCATGCCAGCAGGGTTAGCTTGGGATCACTTGTGGTCCTAGGTCCCGTGTCCGCGTCTTGGGGGTAGCTCGGGGCGTGACACTAATGAACTAAATACTAAAAACAATAAAAGGGATCCTCCGGAAGCAAAGAGGTTCACCAACAACTCTGGAGCTCAACTAAAATCAACGATGCCCTGAATGTTGATCCTGGTTACATGTATCTGCATCATGAAAAGATGCAGGCCAAATGACATCAGTACATTGAATGTACGAGTATGCGAGGGGAATACTAAAACAAGACATAAGTTTGATAGGAACTAAAAGAACTTACATGGTCTCAACTCAACTCAACTGAACTCATTTCAATATAAAGCAGTAAAAATAAGTGCAGTATAAAGTAAAGCTTTTAAAACATGGATAACACTTTGTGTATTGAAAAATACTATAGTGACTCTATTTGCATGCAAAGATACAATATGAACTCTGTTTATATATGAAAATACAAATAATTTGTGTATATAAGAATATAAAATACTTCTGTGGGAGTTACTCTAATCGACAACCATCACTTAAGAGCTATTGTGATGATACATCGTTTTGCCTCACACTGCCAGGACCGTCCTATACCTTGTCGAGGTATAGAACCTGACTACTAAGTGGATCCACTAGTCTATGCTAAAAACACTAATGAATCATGTAATAAGTATGACCCTTTTCTACCCATTGTGGCTACATGGTTTATGGGGGCTGGGAGTTGTCTGAACTCTCCCCTATATCGGTGCTCAATACTACTCGCAAAATAGAATACTAGCTCTTATGTTTAAAAACATAACTCTTTCTGTGGTTTGAGTTAATTGCTCAAAGGCTCCTCTTAGAAATCAAGTTTCCTCTCTTGCTTAATTGTGAAAGCATGTACTCTTTATTGAAAACTAGCTCAAAGGCTCTTTTGGAAATCAGAGTTTCATTTCTTGTTAAATGTGAAAACATTTTACTCTTTAGGAATACATAGTCCCGATATACTCTTTGAAGAAATGAACTTCAATCTTTACTCAACTTAAATTTTAATCTTAAAACAAAGTTAAAACATTTGAAAAAGACTTTTGAAAAAATCTAAGAACTTCTCTTGACTTGACTCTTGACTTCTCTTGACTTTAACTCTTAATTTTCCTTGAATTGAATTATGGATTCAAGGCTCATGATCTCATGTTAATGATGATTTCATGTTGTTTAGACGTACCTTAGAGTATAGAAATCGACTAGAAAAAATAGGTACGTTTCAAGGGAACTAGTATGGAAAGAAGGGGGAAAAAGTAGAAGACCTGGCGTCCCTGGTGCTCTAAGTGGCACGGGGCGCCAGGAGCAAAACTTTAGAACTGAAGTTGGGGCGCTCTGGCTGGCGCGGCGCGCTATAGGCCCAACTTCAGAGAACTTTGTGGGTCGCTCTGAGTGGCGCCGCGCCCCACCTCTCTGCCCAGGTGTTTGATGATTTTTCTTGCTCGTTTTTCAAATCTAAACCCTCTTTCCCCCAATCACTTAGATTCAACTACATAATCAAAATATGCAAGAATCTACCCAAAACGACACCTAATTACATGAATCAAAATCAAGAACTACTTAACAACTCCAACAATCAAGAACCCAATAGAAACTTCAAACAAATCCATCAAGAACTCAATTTCTAAACCTTCAAGAATCTAAATTCGTTGAAATAAAACATGATTGACGCGTGGGTTAACTAACCCTACACTATGTGATCTCACATACCTCGTAGGGATCACTCCTTGACGGAATCCACAATCTTAGCTTCAAGAGCTTGACGATTCCTTGCTTCTTCTCCTTTTCTTTTCTCTTCTCTCAAAACCCTTACTTAGTTTTCAAAAGCGTAAACTTCATCCCATCAGTTTAGACCCCAACTTTATTATCAAAAACGAAATTAATTAATTAGTTGGGTGGTGAAAAGACCATAATGCCCTTCAAAAGTCCGGTTTTGGCTTTCCTTATCTAGACAACCCAACTTCAAATGGACATATATATCTCACTTATACGAACTCGAAATCGTGCAAACTCAGTAGCGTTGAAAAGATAATTCAAAGATATTTTATAAGGTATCTTGTAGCACACCTAAATCATTTTGAGCTAGAAGTTATGGTCATTTGAAGTTGACCCAAAACTCATACTTAACTTAATTTGTCAAATTTCCAAATTTTTCATTCTTTCCAAAAATGATTCTTTCTAATTCTAGCTGCGGGATGTTATAATAATAGATTTAAATTGTGTTGCTTTTTGTATGAACATTTGTTTGTTCATATTACATAATATTTTTTGTGAAACTTGAATAAATATTGGTATGAATTTTTTGTATATTGTTTTTGTTACTTGTATACTGTTTATACCATGGATGTGCTGCAATTTTGGATTTATTTTTGAATGATTTGAGTATATTATTTTGTGATAGTGTATGAAATAGTGATGATGTTATCGTTATAAATTTATGAAATGTGTGCCAAAAATAAATGTATGAAATGTGTTTTATGGACTTTGTTCAAGAAATCTAATTTAGGGACTTTGTTCATTTCACCAAAGTACTTTAGAATAAGCCTATTTGAAATAGAAGGATCTGAAACAAAGTCACTGACGAGTCCACATTTGAGATCAGTAACTGCTGCGAATTCCTTAACCCGAAGCGTAGTACCGTTTATTTTGATGATGAACTGGTCATCCCTGTCGTTATCCGTTTCAATAAGTAGCAAATGACACAATTACTGACATTGAATCTTTATGGGGGGGGGGGTAGCTCGTTAAATGCACCAACTGGTGTTCCCAAAAATTGTTGAAACATCTCTTGCCCGAGGAATTTCGACAGGTCTTTAAAAACATTCATGTTTGTGCATGAAGACCAGTGTGTGTATGACTTCCTTCCCTAAAAATAATATTATTTAGAATTATATATAATTACGTTAGATCACAAATTTCATACCAAATTTAAATCAGTTTGATACCAATGTTAAAACATACTTCATACAACATTCATAAACCATATATTTAGTCAGTTTCATACCAATATTATTCATGTTTCATGCCACATTCATTGACATAAAAATATTAAAATTAAATATATTTACATTAGATCACAAATTTAATACCAAAATTACATCAGTTTCATACAAATGTTAGAACATACTCCCTCCGTCCCTATTTACTTGTCCATATTTCCTTTTTTGGTTGTCCCTATTTAGTTGTCCATTTTGACAAATCAAGAAAGGACAACAAATTTTTTCTTATTATACCCTTATTTACACTTCTTGAAAATTGTAAAAGTGTATGTTGTTTCCCTCCAATTTATTTCACTTTAATTCAAATAAGTGGTTGTAATTTTGAAATGAAAAGTTGTCATAAGGGTAAAATTGTAACTTCACTGTGCTAATCATTGTTGCCTTAATCTGTGTGTCATTTCTAAAGTGGACAACTAAAAAGGGACGGAGGGAGTACTTCATACCACATTCATAAATTATATATTAAGTCAGTTTCATACCAATATTATTCTTGTTTCATGCCACATTCATAGACATAATGAGAAGAATTTGAAAAATAGTTTTCCTACTAAAATGTGTACCAACTTCATACCAGATTTGGACAAGTTTCACACCAATATTAGTAATACTTCATACCAAAATCATATGACATTCAACATTTATCCAACTACAATTAAATTAATTTTGAAATCCAAATTTAATACCAATGTTAAACATACTTCATGACACATTGAAATATACATAATTGGAGAAATTGAAAGGAAACCTTTCTACTAAAAGAAATATCAATATTAGTCATAATTCATACAAACCTGAGTCATTTACAATAGATGCAACTAATTGAAACATTAATGTCATACCATTTTTGATAAAAATAATACCCAACTTAATATCAATTCCATGACAGTAAATATACATATGTATGCATATACCACAATAATTTCATGTCAACATTAAAACAAAATCATGTCAAACAATAATATGCATAATATAACAGTTTTGACAAAAAATCTACTAAATTGAAAATAAATTAAATAAAATATTTACCCTAGCCCTTTTTTTTTGCCTTTTTTGGATATTTAAATTTCTGACTTCTCCATCAATGTTGCTCTTCTTTTTTATGGTTTTGAAGGCTGACAAATTTTGACATTTGTTGCTTTTTTTCACTTACAATGAGTCTGAATCGGAAGGGGGTTCAACCATTTTCCCCTTCCTCTTTTGTCCCGTTTGATTTGCAGGACTTTCAATTTTATTTGCTTCACTCTTCTTCCCCATTTTTGAAACCTGTTTGTTTCCCTTCTCTGTAACTTGTTTCTTCGTTTGGGAAGTACCACCCTTTATTGTCGGACTTTCATTTTTGTTTGGTCGGAGCCTCTATTTCAACAGACAAACCCGCTTCTACTAATCTGGGCTCTTTCGAGGAGTATGCTCAGGTCTCTTCGACATGATTTGTTGAAAATCTTGATTCTTAGTGATGTGAATCAGCCCTTACTATTGATTATAGGATGAATATTTTCTCTTGAAAAGCGGTTTCAATTGCATATGGTTGAAAGAAGGTGAAAGATGAATTAAAAGTTTTTGAACGTGGGGTGGTGGGGTGGTAGTGTGTTGTGTTAGAACAAGTGTGTTGTTCTGGGGGTGTAGGATTACGTGTAATGGTAAAAGAGAAATAATAATCAATGTACATCCCTACATTGGAAAAAGCCTTTGATTTTAAAAACTATGTTTCTTTAGAATTTAATAAATTTCAGGGTTATCCCAAAAAGAATAGTGGTAATACTAAGTTTGCTTACAAACCTAGCATGCAAACTTATTACTATTCCAGACCCACTCCTCAAGATGTGCTTATCGAGGAACGAGACTGGAATCAAACTAGTACCTCGTATAACGGTTCTAAGATTTATAAATGGAACCTCGATGGTCTGACTGATAGACAACTTACTATTCTTGTTCATAGAATGATTATGTATGCAACTATCTGTAAAAATGTTAAAAACACAAATAGAAATATTTGTAAAATGATAATTGAAGGTTTTACTGGCCAACTTCGAGGTTGGTAGGATAATTCTATGACCGTTGAGCAAAAGGTTGTTGTGATTAATGCTACTACTAGTAGTGAGGGTGTTGATAACTTAGGTATGACTCTTGTTGCAAATAGAGAAGACGTCATTTATACCCTAGTATTAACTATTTTAGAACATTTTAATGGTGGATTTACCAATCAGTTTGAGATTGTTCGTACCCTGTTAAACGGTCTGCGGTGTAGAACCTTGGGAGAATTCAGATGGTATAAAAATACTTATTTAAGTAGGATAATGGAACTACCCGAAAATAAGTTTGACCATTGGAAAGCCAAGTTTATAGACGACCTTCCCCCATTATTTGCAATAAGGGTTAAAAAGATGCTTAGAAATGAGCATGCTGAAATTCCCTACCAGGATTATACTTATGATCGACTGATAGGCGTTTGCACTCAAGAAGGGATAAATTTGTGCAATGAATTAAAGTTATCTAGAGAGCTTAAGATGGATAAGCTTAGAGAAAGATCTCAGCTAGGAGACTTTTGTACCTAGTTTGGTGTACCTTATTCTTCGACTAATAGCAAAAAGACTAAACATAGAGATTCTAGAGGCTCCAATCTCGACAAACCTTATAGGAAAAGAAGGTCTAAACATAGACATAGTTCTAAGGAAGAACGGGACGAGAGAAAAACTTATCGTAAGTCTAATAGATTTACCAAGAATAGGTCTAAGCGGGAACTCGCCAAGATTAAATGTTATAAGTGTGGAAATTTTGGGCATATAGCACCCAGTTGCAAGCTTGAAAAGCTAAAAGCCTTAGAGCTTGATGAAGAAGTTCATGACAAGGTTTATAGTTTTTTATATACTTCTGGTTCTGAGTCCGATTATGATTCTGATTCGGGTTCAGAAGAACATATTGAGTTGCCTGAATCATTTGATCATAATCAGCATGATAATAATCAGCGTGATAATAATCAACGGGATAATATGAATGCTTGCAATACTTGCAATGGTGATACTTGCTTATGTGAAAATGATGAGTTCTTTTATAAACTGCAATCTCAATTTGAAGATTTGAATTTAAAGACTATTACTTCTGATAATGTGATAGAACTTCTGAAAGAAGTTACTGATAATAACCATCGTGAAAAAATTATTCAATTAGTTGTTAATAATACTGCTAGCTCTTCAAGAAATTCTTAAAAACAAAAGAATGATTTTGAATATGAATACTCTGCTTCTTATTCTTTGTCTGAAATTAATAACAGACTTCATAAACAAACAGTTCTTAAACAAACTACTTCTACGATAGATTCATCTTTTGATGATTTGAAAATTTGAAAAAGGAGATTAAATCTATTAAACAGAATCAAAGGATATGTGATCATCATCTTTCTCAGATCGAAACTGTTAATAACAAAGGAAAAAATATTGCTGAAGATTATACTCTTGCAAAACCTTTTAATCTTGATCCTAGACAAGGTATGTTTTTAGGAATAATGCAAATTGTTACTGCTCATAAATAGTATGTTAAATGCACCATTTTGATTGATAATCAATTTTCCATAACTAATGTTGCTATGATTGGAGCCGATGTTAGCTATATCCAAGAAGGTCTTATACCTACAAAGTATTTTAAAAAAATTACTCATATGGTTAAATCTGCTTCGGGACATGCTTTAGATATAAATTATAAATTTTCTAATATGCGCATTTGCCAAAACAAAGTTTGCATTCCACATTTCTTTTTCTTGGTTAAAAATCAATTATACCCTCCAATTATACTTGGAACACCTTTTATAAATGTTATTTATTCATTTACTAGTATAACTGCTAAAGAATTTTCTGTTACTTATAAGAATCAGAATATTAGTTATACTTTTATCACTGACCCTATTTCTCATGATATTAATGATTTAATTGATATGAAGCAAAAACATGTTGATTCTCTACAACTTGAATTGTTTAGTATGAATATATTTGATACTTTGAAATCCCTCAAAGTACAAGAAAAAATTAAATTGATTGCTGAACAAATTTCCATTGATATTTGTGCTGATCATCCTACTGCTTTTTGGAATCGAAAAAAGCATATTGTTACTCTTCCATATGAAGACAATTTCTCTGAGGATGATATTCCTACTAAATCATATCCTTGTCAGATGAATTCTGAATTAGTTGAATTCTGCAAAAAGAAAATTGATAATATGTTACAAAAAAGCTTGATAAAACCTTCAAAATCACCTTGGTCTTGTACTGCATTTTATGTTAACAATGCTGTTGAAAAGGAACGAGGTGTTCCCAGGTTGGTTATAAATTATAAACCTTTGAACAAATATTTGAAAGTGGATTAAGTATCCTATTCCAAATAAAAAAGATTTATTATCAAGATTATATGACACCAATATATTTTTAAAATTTGATTTAAAATCAGGATATTGGAAGATCCAAATATTTAAAGAACATTCTTATAGAACAACTTTTAATGTCCTGTTTGGACAATACGAATGGAATGTTATGCCATTTGGTTTGAAAAATGCTCCTTCTGAATTTTAGAAAATTATGAATGCTATTTTTAACCCATATTTAGACTTCATCATTATCTATATTGATGATATTTTGGTTTACTCAAAGACTCTTGAAATGCATATCAAACATTTAGACATTTTCAAGAAAATTGTTATACAAAATGGTTTGGTGATTTCTAAACTAAATATGAGTTTATTTCAAACTAATGTCAGATTTTTAGGACATCTTATTTGTCAGGGAAAGATCACCCCAATTCAACGATCGATTGAATTTGCGTCAAAGTTTCATGATATTATTACAGATCGAACTCAATTGCAACGATTTTTGGGAAGTTTAAATTCTATTTCTCTTTTCTATAAAAAAATATCTCGTGATTTGGCCCCTTTATATGACAGGCTAAAAAAGGACCATAAATCACCATGGACTGATAGTTACACCAATTTGGTAAAGAATATTAAACTTCGTGTTCAATCTTTGCTTGTCTAACCCTTGCTAACCTTACATGGCAGAAGATTATTGAGAGAGATGCGTCTAACACTGGTTATGGTGGAATATTGAAACAAATCAATCTCCATGACAAAAATGAATATTTGATCCGATTTCATTCCAGAAAATAGAGCGATGCTCAAAAGAAATATGCTACGGTGGCTCATGAAATGCTAACCATCGTCAAATGCATATTAAAATTTCAAGATGATTTATATAATCAAAAGTTTTAAATAAAAATCGATGCACAATCTGTGAAATTTATGTTTGATAAAGATTTTAAACATGATGCTTTAAAATTGATTTTTGCTAGGTGGCAGGCCCAATTAGCTCCTTTTGATTTTGAAATTCATTATAAAAAGGGGAGCGATAACTTTCTTCCAGATTTCTTATCTAGAGAATATCTATCTTCACAATGAGTTTTTTTATCACCCTTCTTTACTGATAAAACTTTAGTTACAATCTTAAAGGTGGTTCCTCTCAACCGAGACGTACAGGATGAAATTCTGTGGAAATAGATGATATTCTGAGAGATGTCTAGTCCATTCATATGATAAAAGAAATCATTAATTTTGACGATGAACTATATTATTATAAAAAATATTATGCATTCGAATAAAACAAAATGTTTTGTTTGTAGGATGGACCCTCCTTGGGTAACCAAGGTCATAGGAAAAGGCGGTTATACCAGAGGAAGGGGAAGATCATCCCTGGGATCATTAGGATCATCATATGGATCCTCCTCATCCCAACGAAACAGGATCTCAGAAGACAGGCAGTAGTCCGCGCGGTCAGCTTCAATCTAGCTTGTTAACATCCGAATTCAAGGAATAAATCTGAATCGAAATACATACAAATTTTTATATAGTTTTATGGCTGTATGGAAGGATCTAGTCCTTTTACCCGAGCAAAGAGTCTGTCAAGATTCAAATACGTATTGTTATTGAGCCCATATGTCTAGCAGTTCTAATCGGGCATAGAGCGCCCTTTTTCAACTTATTAACGGGCTTTGGACCACGACTGGCTAAACGGAGTCACTAAGACAAAGCCAATAACGTATTGCATCAAATCTGACTATACCACCATCTCGAAACCAAGTCAAGAAACCATATAGAAATTTATTTATATTTAGATAAAGTCTAGATCTTTCATGGTAGATATAAAAGTGAAGTTAGATATCTGACATAGATATGAATCTTTTAGCCGAACATGGTCACAGATCTAGATCGGAGAAAAAGAAGAAGATAAAATAAAGGAAGAATTAAAGTACCTTGTAGTTGTGGCCAACACCAAGGCCTATGAGAACTATACACTTTATTGACAACTCCGATAAGGATCCGGCTAACTCACAAATTACAAAAGTAGAAGCTTGAAGACAAAGAACATATCTGTGTCGTATACTTCACATCAATCTCATATGTACCATGAAAGTTCCTAGTATCTGATACCAACGAAACATGATCTCAGAAGACGGGCGGTAGTCCGCGTGGTCAGCTTCAATCTAGCTTGTTAACATCCGAATTCAAGGAATAAATCCGAATCGAAATAGATACAATTTTTTTATATAGTTTTATGGCTGTATGGAAGGATCTAGTCCTTTTACCCGAGCAAAAGGTTTCTCAAGATTCAAATACATATTGTTATTGAGGCCATGTGTCTAGCAGTTCTAATCGGGTATAAAGCGCCCTTTTTCAACTCATTAACGGGCTTTGGACCACGGCTGGCTAGACAGAGTCACTATGACAAAGCCAATAACGTATTACATCAAATCTAACTGTACACGTATTGTTATTGAGCCCATGTGTCTAGCAGTTCTAACCGGGTATAGAGCGCCCTTTTTCAACTTATTAACAGGCTTTATTAAAAGTCTTTACATCATTTTTAATCTGAATTATCAAATCAGTTAATTCATCCAATTTTTTATCAAGAGAACCAATATGTTCACCAAAACTTTAACATGCATATGAAAAAATATCCAAGAAAGAAAACTTCGAGGTTGGTGGGATAATTATATGACCGTTGACCAAAAGGCTGTTGTTATTTGTATAACAATTTTCTCAAAAATGTCTAAATGTTTGATATGCATTTCAAGAGTCTTTGAGTAAACCAAAATATCATCAATATAGACAATGATGAAGTCTAAATATGGGTTGAAACTATCATTCATAAATTATTATTATTATTAGAACTTTAGTTAAATAAATGTGGAGACCAGAAATTGGGTATCAACAGCTTGCCCCTTTCTTTGTCCATGGAGGAGAG
The DNA here is from genome assembly GCF_019186545.1 of Solanum stenotomum. Taxonomy (NCBI): domain Eukaryota; kingdom Viridiplantae; phylum Streptophyta; class Magnoliopsida; order Solanales; family Solanaceae; genus Solanum; species Solanum stenotomum. The sequence goes on along the minus strand of NC_064284.1, from coordinate 54,765,989 downwards.
TGTAGAAAACGTGGACAAAGAAATATTGACACAATCCAATTTTAGGCGACCTACCAAAATACACCTTGAGCAAAAACTTGGTAAGAAATGCTTATGAAGTTATGACCGAACTCTGGCTTTTTAGCTGCCTACATATCTCAGGTTTTATAAAAATCAGGTCATATGTAGTTCAAGAGTGTAGGAGCATAACAAATTTTGATTCAAATTTGCCCCAGTATCGAATTATGGTGATACTGAAATCTTTTGATGGTAAGGTATGAAGAGATTAGCACGAATAGAGGGACGGGACAGTCCTTAAGAAACTTGAACGAGAAATGCTCCGTAGTAGTTTCTACTAATGACTTATGGTAGATAGATGATTTTCAAAAGGATGCCCCAGTGTCTAGTTATAATGAACTGAGAGAGTGTTATAAGTAAGATTTATATATGAACTTCTAAAAATCGAGTCGAGTTGAGCTTCGAAAGTGAATCCTTGACGTAGCTAGTGATGCTTGACCTTGCACTAACTTACCCTAGTTTGCTGCCTAGAGGGAGTTCCTCATTGTAATGCGTTTTCCTACAAAACATGTAAAAGGTGAAAAGTACTTGTTGCGGTCCAAAAATTTATAAATTGAAATGGTAATTTAAAGAGTAGAGTGAATATATTCAAACGATTGGTGATGTCTCCCTTTTTTTTTGTTGTGTGTGTGATGTAAGTAAAGTAACTTGTAATGTAGAGGCATCCGACTGGAGGGGCTGTTGTAATGTAAAATCTTGCATCCGATTGTGTAAATCTTGTAATGTAAAACCTTCTACTAGCGGGGTTATTGTTATGTAAAAGCCATGCATCTGGCTGTGTAAAGCTTGTAATGTAATGCCTCCGACTAGTGGGGTTGTTGTAATGTAAAAGCATGTATCCGGCAGTGTAAAACTTGTAATGTAATGCCTCCGACTAGCGAGGTTGTTGTAATGTAAAAGCATTTATCCAGCTGTGTAAAACTTGTAATGTAACACTTAATTGTAGGCGCATCTCCATCGTTGTTATGCTTGAATGCCCCCGGTCGGTGGAGCCTCGGTGACATCACTACGATGTTAGTGTCTGATTGGCGGAGTGTTGCTTCTTTTGCTTATATACAGGCTCTAATTAGCAGAGTTCAATCGATGTTTTCTATGTACAGCCTTCGGTTGGCGGAGGTTGATGATGTTTTCTATGTAGAATCTCCAATTGGTGGAGATTGATGTTGTTAGATGGCGGTCTCTGATTGGCGGAATTGTTGATGAGGTTAGATTACAAGCTCCAGCTGGTGGAGTTATTTTGATAGAAAGCTAGCTATCCTATTTTCCTATGAGGATCCTCTTTTCTTCAGTATTTGGTCTAGATCTTGAGCGCACCTGTAAAGATTTAAATAAAATATTCTTACACATAATATGTAGGTTGAAGTACTTTTAGGAAATAAAGTAGGGAAAGAGTATTTTGGCTCATGGTTATAAGAAGTTGAATGGCGCCTTCGGTCGTGCCCCGAGGCTTGATGTTATCTTTCTTGATTCTTGTATTCCTACGCCTAACGAAAATTTTTAGTTTGGGAGGGGGTGTTGATTTGTATCGACTCACGGACTGAAGCCTCGTCACTGGAATCGTTCAGCATACATCTTTTTTGTCCCACACATAGTTCCTTAACCTAGAGACTTGGCAGGTGGAAGAGTAAAAAAAATTTGAAAATAATTAGCTTGTTTTTCTAGCAAATAAGTAATTGCGTAAATATTAGGTATATATATATATATATATATATATGAGAAAAGACAGAAAATCCCCCCTAAACTTGTCCCCACAACTTACTTTAGAACTTTAACTATACAAGTGTTTCTTTACCCCCTAATTTAATTTGAATTGAATTTAATTACCCCTTAAAGAGTGACGTGACAAAATTTGTATCACCAACTTTCTATAAGTGCGTGAGAAAGGAAAAGACACCAAAAACTGACACATGTCATCCTTTTATTGGATAACATACTTAATAACTTATTTTACTAATTTTTAAATATTTTATTTTGAATTAACTTCTCTCTATATTTCTTTTTCTGCATCTTCTTTTTCATAGCCCTCATGTAGGTTGTACCATCATTTTTGAGACCAAAAGACATTACTCTATAGCAATACACCCCCCATGGAGTGATAAATGTTGTCTTCTCTGCGCCATATTCATCCATAAAGATCTGGTGATATCCTACAAAACAATCAACAAATGATTGCAGTTCATGTTCTGCATAATTATCAATGAGTATATGAATATTTGGAAGAAGAAAATCATCCTTACGACTGGCTCTGTTAAGATCTTGATAGTCCACACATATTCTGATTTTTCCATCCTTTTTCGGCACATGCACGACGTTGGCAAACCATGTGGGGTAATTTGTAACGCTCACAATGTTCGCCTCAATTTGCTTAGTTACCTCCTCTTTGATCCTTAAACTCAAATTTGGCTTGAATTTTCTTGTCTTTTGCTTAACGGGTAGACAAGTGGGATCAATTTGTAATTTGTGTAAGACAATATCAATGCTTAATCCTAGCATGTCATCATAAGAGCAAGCAAATACATCAACGTACTGCTTAAGCAACTCTATTAACTTTTTCTTTCTTTCATCTTCCAAATGTATGTTGACTCGTGTCTCCTTCATGATTTCCTCATCTCCTAAGTTGACAACCTCTGTTTCATCCATATTGGGTTTCTTCTGACTTCAACTTGCTCGATCTCGTGTCATAGATTTTCAAGCTTCATTGTTTCATCATACTCTTCATGATCTTGTTCATCGTTTTCTCCTTGCTCTGTTGATTCGTTACATGTCATAACTATTGAACGGGGATTTTTATTAATATGAGTGCTAAAAAGTGCAAAAGGTAAGTAAAAATAAATAGATATTTAAAATAACAAGAAATTTTTAAAGAAAAATAAAGAATTTTTATTTCAAAGCATTTTAGCTTTTAGAAGAGGCAAGAAACAAAAGATTAGGCATGATTGAAGCCTCAATTTGATCATGCGAATTTTAAATTAAAAACTTCTTTTCCATACTACCGTGACTCTGGTTGAAATAGGGACGGGCTGATGGTCTAGTTTTGCAAGATTTCTCCATGTTCTGTATCACGAATGGTCAATTTGTTGAGATTTATCTCTTCCTCTTCTCCAGCCATGGCCATGAATAGATTTCCTATTCCTTCTATGATGTGATCATCACCAGCTTGATCTGGAATCAAAGGTTTTTCTGGTCCGAAGACTGTATTGCTTTTCCTCTGGTGGAATCTTCCCGAGGCAAGCTCATATCCGAGTATGTTGGTGCCTCTCTGATGCTTCATCTAGATTGGCTCAACTATGCCATTGGACTTTAGTCCAAGTCCGCTCTTTGGTTGATACCCATACTTCAACATCTGTGACGTAACCATTTTTGCTGTACTATACAATTTTGTATCATCTGGCTCTTCTTCCTCACCAACCCTTACAGCTTGCATGATTTCCACACTGTGAAAAGTGGCTCCGTCTAACTCATCGGCCATTGGAATAGAATTAACAGAAAGAATAGGGTGACTGAGCTCCCCGTGAATGGTAACCTCTGTGCGACCCTATTCAAACTTTACACACTGATGAAGGGTGGAAGGAACCGCTCTTGCCATGTGAACCCATGGTCTTCCCAACAACAGGTTGTAGTTGGATGATACATCCATCACTTGAAATAGGATGGGGAAATTTAGCTAGCCCTACTTGCAACGTGAGATAGATCTCTCCAATGACACTTCTTTGCACTCCATCAAAAGTTCTAACTTTCACATGACTTTCCTTTATATCTCTGGTCCATATTAACTCCGAAATCCCTCAAAGTGGTAAAAGGATAGATGTTGCATCCAGAACCACCATCGATTAGAACTCAAGTCATAATCTTATCACCACATTTGACTGCGATGTGAATCGCTTTATTGTGCCTAGCCCCTTCCGCAGGTAACTCATCATCATGGAAAGAGATCTTGTTAGCTTCCACTATTCTTCCAATCATTGAAGCTAAGGTTTCACTTGTGGTATCTTTTGGAATGTTCACTCTGTCTAACACTTCCATCAAAGAATTCCTGTTAGCTTCAGAACTCATAAGGAAAGACAAAATGGATATGTGGGATGGCGTCTTCTTCAGCTGCTCTTCGACTGAATAGTCTTTGGGCTGCATCTTCTTCCAAAATTTTGTGGCTTCAGAATCGGTAACATTCTTCTTTGGATTCTGTTCTTTTCCAAGATCTCTTTGATTTAGATCCTCTGGGGCATAAAACCTCCCCGACCTAGTCATCACTTGAGCCACAACAATATCAATTGTCTTGCCCTTGGCGTCTCTTCTGTAGTCCCACGGGACTGCTTTGGTGTCATGTTTAGGATTTGTAGCGATTAGAGTGGTCACTACTACTCTTAGGATATATGTTTGGACAATCAGAGGATCGCTTAGTTGAACAGTGATAATAGGTTGTGCTGAAGATGTCATGGCATCTGGTTCATCTATATCGGGACAGTCAGGGCCCCCATATTCTTTATCTAGAGTAAGCATGTTGACTTACCAATTCTCATGGTTTGGCAAGGGGTAATTGTTCACATTAGGAGGCGCTGGAGTGCATTTGATTACTTCTCTTCTGATAAAAGACTCGATTTGGTTCTTCAAACCATTACAATCTTCGGTGTCGTGTCCTTGGACTCCCGAGTGGTAAGCGCATCGCTTGTTTCCATCAAAATTATGAGGGATTGGATCAGGAAGTTCTCCTTCAACTAGTTGCAACACTCTCGTTGTCTTAAACCTTTCAAACAATTGGGCATAGGGTTCGGCAATCGGTGTGTAAGCGTGAGCATTTCTAGCTTCTAGATTTGGATGTGGTCTCAGTGCATATGCAGGTCTACTTTGGTGGATTGGTGCTTGGACAGGGACATATGGTCTTGGTGTATTTTGGTGTGCTAGTGCTTATGGTGGATTATAGTGTGGTTGGGTATTATATACTGGGTATGGGACGTAAGAAGTATGTGCAACAATTTGGAGATTTTTGGGGTATTGATGGGATGGTCCTCCCTGTTGGTAAGTGACAGCTAAAACATCCTCCCTTTTCTTCTTGATGCCGCTAATTGAACCTGATTGTATGGCCCTACTTGCAGCTTGAAATGAGACCATCGACTGAATCTTCCCAAATTTGACACATTCCTTTATGAAGTCTCCCATCTTGACCAATTCTATGAACTTCTGGCCTATCATTGACATCATCTTGTCAAATTAGATACCTTCTTAAGCTCAAATAAAGTACTTCGAGATCTCACTCTCATCTACTGGTGGTTGCACTCTTGTGACTTCAATTCTCCAACGTCATGCGTACTCCTGGAAATTCTCAAATGGCTTCTTTTGTATGTTGTTCAATAAGAATCTTTCGGCTGTAATTTCAGTATTGAATCTGAAATGATTCATGAAGTCGTCATCCATTTCCTGCCAGTCACGCCATTTGCGAGGGTCCTGGCGCGTATACCAGGTCAATGCTTCTCCAAATAGACTCCGGATGAACAACATCATCCTTTGCTTCTTATTTCTTCCTACACCGACTAATTTGTCACAGTACACCCTTAAATATGCGTGAGGGTCACCTTTTCCATCATACATGTCAAACTTCGGTGATTTGTACCCTAGCGACACGTTAATATCTAGATGGATGCATAGGTCATCACAATTAAGGCTTTCCGTCCCCTTAGTAACTTGTAAGCTTTTCAATTCCTTTCTTAGACCATGAAGTTGGGAATTTATCGATGCATCCTCTTCCAACCAAGCATCTTTCTCCATTTTTGCATATTGATCGACCTCATATGGGATATTAACGGCAGGTGGCGTTGGAAGGTAGGAGCTCCAGTGGCATATACTGGTGGAACATGTGGCTCGTAGGGAGCGGCGACTTGTGCCCCAAGTAACTTCTGCATTGTAGGTATGGTAGGGTCGCAATTAGGGAGGTCAGGAATGGTCCTGACTGGGGTTAGAGAAGCTGGTGGAACTCGACCGTGTGCGAGAGCATGTTGTGTTTGTTCTGGCTGATTTGGCAAGTCGGCAGGCAGATCATCCTTTGGGAAGTAGATAGGCATCTTGAAAGTAGGGAAAGTGGTAGCCGACAGTTTGGTCAAGTCTCGCACTTGGCATAATTCTTCCCTCAAGATCTCGAGTTCTTGCTGCATGTGAGCCATTTTCTCTTCATTTTGGATGTCTGTCATGTTTCGAGAACCTTCGGGGTTCTCAATAGGTATCATTATGTTTGCAGCAACGTTGAACTCGTCATTATCAGTCATCTTTCCTTAGGATCGAAGGTTGTATCGTGGGCCAGCCAGTTTGTAATTCGACACAAATCAATGCACTTTTGGAGATAAATGATGAAAGAGAAAGGAAAACAAAGGAAAAGAAAAACTATGTTAGTTTGGGAGATATTGAAAGATGTAACAGATATGTAAGTGTAACACATATATACGCCAATTTGGCGACATTCAAAATGCGTCCTAATATAGAACCTCTTTTTGCCTGAGGTAGGCCTACGTTGTAATTAATTTGATAATAAATGATCCATTTAAACACATTCTAGATTTGGAGCAAACATAGCTTAATTGATTAAGGTAGTCTTGGATGTTACATTAAGGTAGGCGATCATAGGCCTAAGAAATGAAAATACAACGGTGGCCATAAGGCATACAAGAGGGATAGGTCATATGGCACTTTAAGGAGCTTATGAGAGAGTTCAAAGAAAAAAAAAATCTACGGCCAGGTTGGGGCATCATCATCATCATCGTCCACATCATAGTAAGGACTCGGGTGGTACTCTGGAGACTCTTCAAGGTCGTGCTCGGGTGAAATATCTATCACCCCTCCATCTCTTGGGTCATAGATGTTAGAACCTGATTCAGAAACCTCCATGGGGCCTTCCCACACCTCTTCTTCTAGGTCCTCTTCGGGATCCTCCTCTGGGTCTTCTTCAAGGCCCTCTTCAGAATCCTCTTTTGGGTCCTCTTCTGGGTCTTCTTCTTGATCCTCTTTTGTATCCTCTTCTGGCTCTTCTTCCTTCTCTTCCTCTTCTTCCTAAACCACCTAGATTAAATAGTCGAGGGATCCAGGAACTATCTGATTGTACATGGGTATAGTGAATCCCATGTGAGGAAGCACTGATTTTCTAACCCAATCAATCTGTTGGTTGTCTACAAACCCCCAATTCCCTCGTACGCTTGGATAAGCCATATGACTCATAGCATTTTGCCAAGTGTAATATTCCGGCGTACACCAGCTTTCCTCTCCTATGTCTAAATCGATCACATATTCCCACTCGGCTTGCAAATTGTTTATGCGTTCTAGTGAGACTGAAGTGAAGGCCTCTTCATGTGATCCCATGACCGATGCAGAATGTCTTGGATAACTCTAAATTACCGCATAACCCGAAGAGGTGCTTATGGTTGAATCCCCAATTAGCCCAACTAACTCGATAAAGACAAAATATTAGGTACTTGCAAATGCCAATCCTATTATCCAAGAAAACTTCCATTGGATGGTATCTCCTGTAAGGTTTTTCAAAAATGTGTACCACTCTTCCCTTCCTGTCGGTGCGCCTACCTAATTTCATAGACAATCTTCGTGGCTTTCTGTCACGCCCCAAAAATTCGTAGACTAAACTAGAGCCAAAAACAAGGGTTCTAGAGTGTGATATTGAGAATTAAAGTCATAGATGAGACTTTACGTGCTTGGAATGAGGGTTTAGTGGTTGAACGTCAAGGAACATCTTACACCCTGTAACCTTATAGACTAACCTAAGTCTTAGCATGTGGGGTTGTCAAGCCTAGAGAGTGGGCAACGACCTAAGCAAGCAAGGTAGAGTGGAAGAGAACTTGTTCTTTGATGGACCTAGTTGGCGATTGGGCAGCATGATCGCCCAAGTGACTTGGAGATGCGGCAATGTGCACTTGGGGACTCCTAGTGAGCTGTCCCCTTGGCCTAAGTTCTGGAAATTTGTGCGAACTAAGACGTAGCTCGCCAGTTGGATTGGCGAATCACCAAGCCGTCTGCCCCATCGCCTAAGTGGCCTGCTCAACTTAATGAGCTACTGGAAAATTAGGCGAGGCAAGGGTCCACTTGGCGAGTCGCCTAGTGCCCTTGGCAAGTCGCCTAGTGCCCTTGGCGAGCCATGAGGGTGCAAAGGGTGAGGTAAGTCGTGAAGGCTTGTAATTTTTAAGTTAAAATGTTTAGGGTCCTTAGTTCTTTTCCAAAGTTGACCCTACATTATTTTATTCCCTTACTAGCAAGTATATAAGCTAATTAGACCTAAGTTTACCTCAATTAAGTCATTTTCCCTAGAATCCAAAGAAAACCCAACTTCATCCTCTCTAAAGAATATTTCTCTCTCTAGAAAACCCCCATTGAAGAAGAAGATAGAGCTTGAATCTTGGGTCATGAACAAAGTCCATTGTTGAGAGCTTGTGCTAGGGCTTTGATTAAAGGTATGTTTAGATTTTCATCTATGGGTTCTTCCACCCCATCGAGCCCCCTTAGTAATCTCCCAATTATGGATCAAAAGCCCAAATTGAGCTAGGGTTCTTCTTACTTTGTGGGTAGGGTTTAGGTATGATTCCAATCTAGTGGATAATACCCAATTATGATTGATTTAGCTTTGTTTATTGATATTATGATGAATTAATGTGATTTCTATGGTAAACCCTAGTCTGAATTGATGAATGTGATAATTGTGGGTTTTTGCCATTAGAAGTGAAATTGAAGGTTCATGAGTAATCTTCCTAAATCAATGTCATGAATAGTAATTGATCAAAGTTAGGATTATATAATCAAGAAATGAACTAGACATTATCAAATATGATTGATATAGACTTGTAAAGTTAGAATTGAACCTTTATGATCAATTGAGACTAGAATCACCTAGTAATGAAAGATGTGATCAAAATACCTTGAAATCTAGGTATAAAGAAGACACTATGAAATAAACCTTGAGAGTAAGGTTGTTATCATTATACCTAGGGCTTTAAGGTGAAGCTAATGTGATTAACTATTGATAATAAGGTTTTGACAGTAAAGTCTAAAAGAGAATAGAAGTCTAATAGGTTAAATTGTGGTCAAAGGCCTATACTCACCTAACCTACCTTATAAATGCTTGATAGATGAAAGTGATAGAATCACTTGAACATGGATTGATTGTCAAGGACATTCTTCCATGAGAGATGAGTGTTAAGCAAGGCTTATCAAGTAAATCTTAGGGTGTATGCTTGGCTCCAAGTGGATATTGACAATGAGATGGAGTGTACCACAAGGGAGGGTCCAGGCTATAACTAGAAAGGAGAACCACACCTAGCTGATGTAAGGCTATCCAAGATAAAGGGGAAACTCTTACGTAGTAGAGTGTGAGTTTTCCCAAAGTTAGGTCTCATTAGATGGGAAACTTCACATAGTTGAGTTAAGGTTCTTAGTAGCAATCTCCATATCCTATCAACTAAGACATGCTTGAGAAGCATCTTGTAGTGTTCTAAAGCATAATTGAACTAAGGCTTACTTAATGAAGTACCTCATAGTGTTCAAGAGTATAAGTGTACTTAGACATACTTAAGGTAGTATATCATATAGTCCATGTGTAGAAGGATCTTAGACATGATTAAGAGAAATATCTCATAGTGTTCAAAGTATAAGAGGATCTAGACATGCTTACGTAAGTAACTCATAGTATCCATGCTAATAGTGAACTTAGACATATTAAAGGAAGTATCTCAGAGGGTTCAACCTAGTAATGAACTAAGATGTGATTAAGAGAAGTACCTCATAGTGTTTTAAAGTATAAAGAGAGGATCTAGGTTCCAAGTCAAGAAATAATATTAAGAGGACTTAAAAGTAATACTTAGCATGATTAATATTATGGGATGCTATGATTGCATTGCACAAGTATGACTTAAGGTTGTTATAGAAAATTATAAGAGTTAAGTTAAATAATGAGGCCAAAGGTGGGTGAATATGGCTATGCGAACTTTAAGGTTATGCTTAGTGGGAACGGTAGTATGTGATGCCTTTCATGCATTGCACAATATGCTTTGAGATTACTTAGAAGTATGGTGCCCTTACGGTATAGAAACTTATAGACTTGACCGTGTGTATAGGCCATGATTGAGACGACAAAAAAGGGATACTTTGCTTGAGTGGTATTATGGGATGCTATTCTTGCTGTTCACGTGTATGCTTTTGAGGTTACTTGAGAATGGTGCTATTATGGTATAGATGAGTAAGAGTCTATTATGCTTATGTGCTTATGACTTGTCTCCTATGCTCATTAACTATGTTTAATGTTGACTTATGTTTTTTGATGCTTATGTTGGAGATTATGCTATGACTATGATGATTATGTTATGAACTTGTGATTACCTCGTATGCTTATGTCGTATGTTGACTAACCATTTTGAGATGTTCTTATGATGTTGTGTTAGCTTTCATACTAGGTACATTTTGTACTAACACATATTGTCTACATTCTAATCAAATGTAGTTTGGAGATTGAGTTGCTTTGGAGGCTAGTTTCTAAGGTGCAAGAAGACTTGAAGAATTGGTGAGTAATCATAGCTTCGAGGACAAACCCTTATGTTTCCCTTATGTCATTTCTTTAGGTTGTAGACATTTATGTGGGCTGCTTCCCAAGTCTTTTAGTCAAGAGTTTTTAATAGATGGTTTGAGACAAAGTTGTAGTAAAGACTTTTGTTTGCTTATGGAAAGGTTTTTTGATAGTATGATCTAAAGAATTTTTAAATTTTCCAATATTTTCTATTACCTATGTTATGATTATGCTAAGGGCTTGTATGAGACCCCTTCGGGTTCCAGTACACAGTTTTACATCTAGGGGTACCCCTGGATCGTGACAAACTTGGTAATCAGATCAAAAGGTTAGAATGGTTCTAGGACTGTCTCAAACCACATCTAGTAGAATCTTGTTCATAAATATGAAGCGCGCCACATTTTATGAATAGGAGGCTATTGGATGCTTAGGAAAAGTCTCACTTTTCATTCTCTTAGTCGTGCCATAGAGTTTGGCTTTAGTAGGCCCTTTTTTTAATCCGTGCCTTTGGTTTTTTAGGGTATGGCTAATACAAGGACTTATGCTAGGAGAGTTTAGGAAGGTGATGAGGAGCAATAGGTTCCTCTTCAAGTTCCAAACCAAGTCCCTCCACAAGCTCTTACTCAAGTTCCAAATGACCCTCCAATTGGGAATGACAGTCTTGCGGAGCTTAGGGCTTCTATGCAATTATTGACTCAAGCCTTGACGGTGAAATCCAATAGAGAGGTGGTAGCTCCGGCAAACCCAATAAGGGGGATGGCTTCTTCTAGGGTGAGAGAGTTTTTAAGGATGATCCCTATGGAGTTCTATGACTCCAAAGTGGAGGAAAATCCTCAAGGTTTTGTAGATGAGGTGCATAAGGTGCTTGCTATCATGGGATTAACTATGGTAGAGAAAGCGGACCTAGCCGCTTACCAATTGAGGGATGTAGCATAAATTTGTCATGAGCAATGGAAAGATTGTAGACCAATAGAAGAGGGCCCAATAGAGTGGGAAGAGTTCAGAAAGGAATTTCATGATAGGTTCTTTCCCCTAGAGTTGAGGGAACTAACGATGCAAGAATTCATAAATCTTAAGCAAGGGGGTATGAGTGTGAAAGAGTATTCCCTTAAGTTGACCCAACTATCCAAATATGCTCCAACCATAGTGGGGGATTCAAGGGCCAAGATGATTAAGTTTGTGATGGGAGTGTCCGAACTAGTGGTCAATGAATGTCGTTCGGCAATGCTTATCCCTAGTATGAATATTTCCCGTCTCATGGTGCATGCTCAACAAATTGAGGAGCAAAAGCTTAAGAAAATGAATAGAGAGGGAAAAAGAGCTAGAACCGATGATGGGAACTTTCCCGATGCTAAGTCTAATATAAAAGGTTGGCCAGGACTAAACTAAGGTATTCCGGTCAAGATTCTTCCAACACCCGTAGGTTTGACCAAGAGAAGGGTAGTGGGTCTCCTTTTTCCAAGTCTACTTGCTCCAAGTGTGGGAGGAGTCACTAGTGGTTCGGATGATAGTGCTAAAAAGAATAATAGGTTTTATGCTCTCCAATCTAGAGAAGATCAAGAGTGATCTCCTTATGTCCCTTCCGGTATGTGTTTCATGTTTTGGTAATTTTTTGGATTTCCTGTCTTTTATGAATTGTTATGACGGGCTTGAAGTTGTCTTTAATATGAATGATGCTTCATTGATGCCTTATATTATGAATTATATTTAGAAGAACTTGTTTAAGATTACTCCCAAGGGGGAGATAGTGTGCCTATTTAGTAAGGTTATTGTGTGTTTATGTTGTCACGACCCGAGCCTACACCCTGGACGTGGCCGGCACTCGAAGACCATTGCTGGTCCCCAAGCGAACCCTCATCCTGGCTGACTACAAGCAGAAAACTGATTCAAGCATACAAAGCTTTAAAACTGAAATAAAAGTTCATAAAACTTAAATACAAATCGTAAGTCCAAAGAAAACTCTGTATAATAAAATATATACAACTCGCCATAAAAAGGCCACTTTAGTCTTTAAAACATTTAATAAAATAAATGATACAGACTTCTCAACTATACTGACTATCTATGAAGCCTCTAACTGATAAAGATGGAAGTCGGGACAAGACCCACGACATCCTAACAACTGATATAACTGAAAGGTAAATGAAATCCTCCGAAAGCAAGGAGGCTCACCATAGCTAACTCGGACTCTCGGATGTATCAACGAAGCTCCTGTTGATGATCCTGAATACCTGTGTTTGCATCATGAGAAGATGCAGGCCAAATGGCTCAGTACGTGGAATGTACGAGCATGTAAGAGGAATTCTAAAACATAAACATAAGCTTGAAACTTGATAGAAATGAAACATACTTACCTCTTCTCAAACTTACTCAACTCAAGGAATACTCAAGGGTACTCAAAACTACTCAAACTTACTCAACTCAGAAGTACTCAAGGATAAGATACTCAACTCCGAGATTAGATACTCAACTCAAGGATATGATATTCGACTCAAAGATATGATATTCGACTCTGGATACTCAACTCTGGATACTCAACTTTGAATACTCAACTAAATATGACTGAACTCATTTCAATATAAAGCAATTTAAAACAAGTGCAATATAAAGAAACAAACTGTTTAAAAACATGCTGTCAAATCTGTGTGTATGCAAGGATACAACATAACTCTGAAATGTATATAAAAATACAATAAACTGATGTATATAAAAATACAATAACTTCTGTGGGAGTTTCTCTAACCGACAACCATCACATAAGAGCTATAGTGATGATACAGCGATCTACCTCACGCTGCCAGCGCATCCTATACCCGGCCAAAGGTATAGGACCTGAACTGCCTAATGGATCCACTAGTCTATTTCGAAAAAGGTTCATCTAAAAAGTATGACCCTTTTCTACCCATGGTGGCTACATGGTTTATGGAGGCTGTGAGTTGTCTAAACTCTCCCCCATATCGGTGCTCAATACTACTCCCAAAAATATACTAGCTCTTATGTTTTAAAAACATACTTCTTTCTGCTGATTTGAGATAATTGCTCAAAAACTTAGCTCAAAGGCTATCTTGGAAATCTCAGTTTCCCTGCTTGCTTCATTTAGAAAGCTATTACTCTTTTCTGAAAACTAGCCCGAAGGCCCTTTGGAAATCTCAGTTTCCGTTCTTATTTAAATGTGAAAACATTTATAAACTCTTTGGGAATACTTAGTCCCCATATACTTTTGAAGAAAAAGACTTCAAACTTTACTCTTTACTCTTTACTGAACTCAAAACTTAAGTCTTAAAACAAAGTTAAAACGTTTGTAAAAGACTTCTTAAAATATGGTTCATACCGAATTATGGACATGAACTACTCAATGCAAGGTTTTCAATAACCATAGATAGAACTCAAATACTTGGAACTCAAGAACTTCAATGATATTACTAATTTCAAGAATGCTCAACTCAGAGGGTTCGTGCGGAATTATAAGCATGAACGACTCAACTCAAAGACTCAAAGATACTTCTCTTCTCAAGACTGCTCGACTTATAGGATTCATGCGGAATTATGGGCATGAACAATTCAACTCAAAGACTTTATGGGTAACATGTAATAGTCCCATGCTTAGAAATATAATCTCAAAGGGGATTAGGAACTCAATACTCAAGACTTAGAACTTGAAGATACTACTCCTCTCAAAGATACTCAACTTCTGGAGTTCATGCGGAATTTATGGGCATGAACGACTTGACTCATAGCTTTTCATAACATTATGAAACTCATGTATGTGACTCTTCTCATTCTCTGACTTACTTCCTCAAAACTTAGTTCAAATCGATAGTTGATCTCAAAGGATTCACAATTGAACTCAAAGGCTTCCTTGAACTCTACTCTTAACTCTCTCTTGAATTTGAATTATGAATTCAAGAGTTATGATTCATGATATGAAGGATCTCAATAACAACATAGATATTCGATAATTAGGAATAGAACTTTTAAAAGAAACATGAATTCAAGAACTCAAAATTAACTTATCTCAAGAATACTCAAATATAGGGAAAGTATCCTAGATTTCTCTTTTACTGATCTGAAAGTAGATGTAGGGCGTGCGGACGAACTAGTCCAACACTATGATAGCCTTACATAACTAGAAGAAAAATATTCTTGAAGAATCTTTAAGAATCTTGAAGAATCTTGGAGAAGAACTTGATTAGAAGCCATGAAACCCTAGCTTGAAGGTAAACAATCAAGAAACCTTTCTTGAGATTCTTGAGTTAGTTTCTTAAAATCTCTATAGCCAAAAATTATGAATTTCATGAGTGAAGATGAAAATCTGATTGTTTTGAGTTTTTTTATTAGTCAAGAAATTCGTTGATGGTTTTCTTGGAGGTAAAAAGACAAAAACCGATTATTTTCAATATTTTCCCATCGGCTAATTCGTAACAGCACTGTATAGGTTACTAAAATAGTCATAACTTTTTACTCAGATATTGGATTGACGTGAAATTGGTGGGGTTGGAAAGTAGATTCAATTACCTTTAATTGGATAGGTTATGGCTTAGGTAACTCTTAATATTCTAAGAGATATGGTCGTTTAAAGTTGACCTAAGCAGAATCTTACTTCAAAACTTAATAAACTTCAAGAACACTTATTAAGAACTCATCAAGAACTTAAATCCATAAATTTCAAGAACGAAATTACGCTGAATAAATCATGATTGGCGTGTGGGTGAAAGAACCCAACACTATGGAAGCTTACATACCTCTTAGGGATCAAACCCATGGCGACAATCCGCAACAACTCTCAAGAATTTCGACGAACGCTTCGATCCTTTTTCTTTTCTCCTCTTTTCTCTTCTTCTTTTATCTTCTTGAACTCTCAACTAAAATCCTAGGCGTAAACTAGGATTATAAAACTGAACCTAATAGGATTATACCCTTAAAATATTACTAAAAACGAATTAAATCTGATTGGGTAAGGAAAAGACCAAAATGACCCTCTCTATTTTCGGCTAACTTTCCTTAACTGGGCAGCCTATCTTCAAAAAGCCATATCTCACTCATCCGACCTCGAAACTTAGGAAAATTAGCGGCGTTGGAAAGATAATTCAAATATCTTCGCTACAGTATCTGGTAGCACACCTAAATCATCGTGATCTAGGAGTTATGGTCGTTTGAAGTCGACCCAAAACTCATACTTAAGCATAACTTGCAAAATTTCAGATTTTGCTATTTCCAATTTAATTCTTTTTGAAACTCAAGGTGTTACATCTAGTGACCTTACCACTTAAGAAATTTTAAATTCCTTGGTAAAATCTCACTCACTACGAAGAACGGTTCGAGTCTTAGTTCGAAATATTTTTGGGGTGTTACATATGTGTTATCATGATTTCCTTAAGTGCATGTTCATGAAAATTCCTAGCTCTTGTTAGAAATGACTTAGATGCATTATTTTCCTCATGTTGTAATGCATTTGAGTAGAGTTGCATATAGAATTCATGAGATATGTATTTGAGCATGCTTTAGTTTTTGGAGTTGAAAGATTCCTCCTTGAAATGAATGCATTTTGAGAATAAATTGTGTATGGGCTCCAGCATGTTATGACTAGGAGATGGTAGTTCCTCCTTGAATATGACTAGTTCTAAAAATGTCATGCCCAAATGGGTTGTTGTTGAAGTTCCTACTTCCTTTTGTTGCATTGAGTATGTTTGGTGGGAATTGAAGTTTTCCTCCTTGTTTATGTGCATTAGATATGTTGCATGCATGATGGGCTGCAAGTCTAGGGTCGTTTCCTTTAATTGGTGTTTAGAATTGTTATTCGAGGAAGAATATTCCCAAGGGGGAGATATTGTAACGCCCTAGAAATTTGTAGACTTAACTAGAGCCAAAACCTAGGGTTCTAGAGTGTGATGTTGAGAATTAGAGTCATAGATGAGACTTTGCGTGCTTGGAATGAGGGGTTTTGTGTTTGAAAGTCAAGGCACATCTAACACCCCGTAACCTTATAGAATAACCTAAGTCTTTGCATGTGGGGTTGTCAAGCCTAGGGAGTGGGCAAGGACCTAAGCTAGCAAGGTAGAGTGAAAGAGAACTTGTTCTTCGATGGACCTAGTTTCCGATTGGGCAACATGATCTCCCAAGTGACTTAACGATGCGCCAAAGTGCAATTTGGGTTGCCTAGTGGGCTGTCCCCTTGTTCTAAGTTCTGGAAATTTGTGCGAGCTAAGACATAGTTCGCTAGTTGGATTGGTGAATCGCAAAGCTGCCTCCCCTATCGCCTAAGTGGCCTTATCAACTTAGTGTGCTACTGGAAAATTGGGCGAGCCAAGGTTCCACTTGGAGAGTCGCCTAGTACCCTTGGTGAGCCATGAGGGTGCAATGGGTGCGGTAATTCGTGAAGGCTTGTAATTTTTAAGTTAAAACGTTTAGGGTCCTTAGTTCTTTTCCAAATGTGACTCTACATTATTTATTCCCTTCCTAGCAAGTATATAAGCTAATTAGACTTAAGTTTACCTCAATTAAGTCATTCTCCCTAGAATCCAAAGAAAACCCAACTTCATCCTCTCCAAAGAATATTTCTCTCTCTAGAAAACCCCCATTGAAGATGAAGATAGAGCTTGAATCTTGGGTCAAGAACAAAGTCCATTGTTGAGAGCTTGTTCTAGGGCTTTGATTAGAGGTATGTTTAGATTTTCATCTATGGGTTCTTCCACCCATAGAGCCCCCTTTGTTAGTCACCCGATTTTGATCAAAAACCCTAATTGAGCTAGGATTCTTCTTATATTATGGGTAGGGTTTGGGTATAATTCCAATCTAGTGGATAATACCCAATTATGATTGATTTATCTTCGTTTATTGATATTATTATGAATTCATGTGATTTCTATGGTAAACCCTAGTCTAAATCGATGAATGTGATAATTGTGGGTATTGCCATTAGAGGTGAAATTGAAGGTTCACGAGTAATCTTCATAAATCAATGTCATGAATAGTACTTGATCAAACTTAGGATCATATAATCAATAATTGAACTAGACCTTATCAAATATGATTGATCTTGACTTGTAAAGTTAGTGTTGAACCTTTATGATCAATTGAGACTAGAATCACCTAGTAATAAAAGATGTGATCAAACTGTCTTGAAATCTAGGTATAAAGAAGAGATTAAGAAAGAAACTTTTAGAGTAAGGTTGTGATCATTATAGCTAGGGCTTTAGGGTGAAGCTATTGTGATTAACTATTCATGTTAAGGCTTTTAGAGTAGAGTATAAAAGAGAATAGAAGTCTAATAGGTTGGATTGTGGTGAAAGTCCTATACTCACCTAACCTACCGTATGAATTCTTGATAGATGAAAGTGATACAATCACTTGAACATGTATTGATTGTCTAGGACATTCTTCCTTGAGAGATGAGTGTTAAGCAAGGCTTAACAAGTAAATCTTGGGGTGTATGCTTGGCTCCAAGTGGATATTGATAGTGAGATGGACTGTCACACAAGAGAGGGTCCGAGCTCCAAGTAGAAAGGAGAACCACACCTAGGTGATGTGAGGACTATCCAAGATAAAGGGGGAACTCTTACGTAGTAAAGTGTGGGTTTTCCCAAAGTTAGGTCTCATGAGATGGGAGCCTTCACATAATTGAGTTATGGTTCTTAGTAGCAATCTCCATATCCTATCAACTAAGACATGCTTGAGAAGCATCTCGTACTGTTCTAAAGCATAATTAAACGAAGACTTACTTAATGAAGTACCTCATATTGTTCAAGAGAATAAGTGCACTTAGACTTACTTAAGGTAGTATCTCATGGATTCCATGTGTAGAAGGAACTTAGATATGCTTAAGAGAAGTATCTCATACTATTCAAAGTATAAGAGGATTCAGACAAGCTTACGCAAGTAACTCATAGTATCCATGCTAATAGTGAACTTAGACATATTAAATGAAGTAGCTCATAGGGTTCAACCTTGTAATGAACTAAGATATGCTTAAGATATGTACCTCATAGTGTTCTAAAGTTTAAAGAGAGGAACTAGGTTCCAAGTCAAGAAATAATAGTAAGAGGACCTAAAAGTGGTACTTAGCATGATTAGTATTATGTGATGCTATGATTGCATTGCACAAGTATGACTTAGGGTTGTTAAAGAAAAGATTTGAGATAGGATTGTGCCCTAGTTGCCCCTCCTAGTTATAGTAGACTAAAGGTGAGAGATTCCCTTAGTTATACGAGTGAAGCTAAATAATGAGGCCAACGGAGGGTGAATATGACTAAGATAACATCAAGGTTATGCTTAGTGTGAAGGGTAGTATAGGATGCCTTTCATGCATTGCACAAGTATGCTTTGAGATTACTTAGAAGTATGGTACCCTTATGGTATAGAAGCTTAGAGACTTGACCGTGTATATAGGCCATGATTGAGATGACAAAAAAGGGATACTTTTCTTGTGTGGTATTATGGGATGCTATTCTTGCTTTTCACATGTATGCTTTTGAGGTTACTTGAGAATGGTGCTATTATGGTATAGTTGACTAAGAGCCAATTATGCTTATGTGATTATGTCTTGTCACCTATGCTTATTAACTATGTTTTATGTTGACTTATGTTTATATGATGCTTATGTTGGAGATTATGCTATGACTATGATGATTATGTTGTGACCTTGTGATTACCTCGTATTCTTATGTGTTATGTTTACTAGCCATTTTGAGATATTCTTATGATGTTGTTCTAGATTTCATACTTGGTACATTTAGTACCAACAAATATTGTCTACATTCTAATCAAATGTAGTTTGGAGATAGAATTGCTTTGGAGGCTAGGTTTCTAAGGTTCCAGAAGAGTTGAAGAATTGGTGAGTCATCATAGCTTCGAGGACAAACCCTTATGTTTCCTTTGTGTCATTTCTTTAGGTTGTAGACATTTATTTGGGCTGCTTCCCAAGACTTTTATTGAAGAGTTTGTAATTGATGGTTTGAGACAAAGTTGTTGTAAAGACTTTCGTTCGCTTATGGAAAGGTGTTTTTATAGTATGATCTAAAGAATTTTTAACTTTTCCCATATTTTCTATTACCTATGTTATGATTATGCTAAGGGCTTGTATGAGACCCCTTCAGGGTCAAGTACACCATGTTACGTCTAGGGGGTACCCCTGGATCGTGAAAAACTTGGTAACCAGATCAAAAGGTTAGAATGGTTCTAGGACTATCTCAAACCACATCTAGTAGGGTCTTGTTCATAAATGTGAAGCGCGCCACATTTTATGAATAGGAGGCTATTGGATGCTTAGGAAAAGTCTCACTTTTCATTCTCTTAGTCGTGCCATAGAGTTTGGCTTTAGTAGGCCCTTCTTTTAATCCGTGCCTTTGGTTTTTTAGGGTATGGCTAATACAAGGACTTATGCTAGGAGAGTTTAGGAAGGGGATGAGGAACAAGAGGTTCCTCTTCAAGTTCCAAACCAAGTCCCTCCACAAGCTCCTACTCAAGTTCCAAATGACCCTCCAATTGGGAATGGCACTCTTGCGGAGCTTCAGGCTTCTATGCAATTATTGACTCAAGCCTTGACGGTGCAATCCAATAGAGAGGTGGTAGCTCCGGCAAACCCAATAAGGGGGATGGCTTCTTCTAGGGTGAGAGAGTTTTTAAGGATGAACCCTCTGGAGTTCTATGACTCCAAAGTGGAGGAAAATCCTCAAGGTTTTGTAAATGAGGTTCATAAGGTTCTTGCTATCATGGGATTAACTACGGTGGAGAAAGCGGATCTAGCCGCTTACCAATTGAGGGATGTATCACAAATTTGTCATGAGCAATGAAAAGATAGTAGACCAATAGAAGAGGGCCCAATAGATTGGGAAGAGTTCAGAAAGGAATTTCATGATAGGTTCTTTCCCCTAGAGTTGAGGGAACTAACGATGCAAGAATTCATAAATCTTAATCAAGGGGGTATGAGTGTGAAAGAGTATTCCCTTAAGTTGACCCAACTATCCAAATATGCTCCAACCATAGTGGGGGATTCAAGGGCCAAGATGATTAAGTTTGTGATGGGAGTGTCTGAACTAGTGGTCAATGAATGTCGTTCGACAATGCTTATCCCTAGTATAAATATTTCCCATCTCATGGTGCATGCTTAACAAATTGAGGAGCAAAAGCTTAAGAAATTGAATAGAGAGGGGAAAAGAGCTAGAACCGATTATGGGAACTTTCTCGATGCTAAGTCTAATATAAAAGGTTGGCCAGGACTAAACCAAGGTATTCCGGTCAAGATTCTTGCAACACCCCTAGGTTTGACCAAGAGAAGGGTAGTGGGTCTCCTTTTTCCAAGTCTACTTGCTCCAAGTGTGGGAGGAGTCACTAGTGGTTCGAATGATAGTGCTAAAACGAATAATAGGTTTTATGCTCTCCAATCTAGAGAAGATCAAGAGTGATCTCCTCATGTCCCTTCCGGTATATGTTTCATGTTTTGGTAATTTTTTGGATTACCTGTCTTTTGTGAATTGTTATGACGGGCTTGAAGTTGTCTTTAATATGAATGATGCTTCATTGATGCCTTATAGTATGAATTATGTTTAGAAGAACTTGTTTAGGATTACTCCCAAGGGGGATATAGTGTGCCTATTTAGTAAGGTTATTGTGTGTTTATGTGTTTTCATGATTTCCTTAAGTGCATGTTCATGAAAATGCCTAGCTCTTGTTAGAAATGACTTTGATGCATTATTTTCCTCATGTTGTAATGCATTTGAGTAGAGTTGTATATAGACTTCATGAGATATGTATTTGAGCATGCTTTAGTTTTTGGAGTTGAAAGATTCCTCTTTGAAATGAATAATTTTTTAGAATATATTGTGTATCGGCTCCATGAGATTATGTTGAGCATGTTATGACTAGGAGATGGTAGTTCCTCCTTGAATAAGACTAGTTATAAGAATGTCATGCACAAATGGGTTGTTGTTAAAGTTCCTACTTCCTTTTGTTGCATTGAGTATGTTTGGTGGGAATTGAAGTTTTCCTCCTTGTTTATGTGCATTAGATATGTTGCATGCATGATGGGCTGCAAGTCTAGGGTCGTTTCCTTTAATTGGTGTTTAGAATTGTCATTCGAGGAAGAATATTCCCAAGGGGGAGATATTGTAACACCCTGGAAATTCGTAGACTAAACTAGAGCCAAAACCTAGGGTTCTAGAGTGTGATATTGAGAATTAGAGTCATAGATGAGACTTTGCGTGCTTGGAATAAGGGGTTTTGTGTTTGAACGTCAAGGCACATCTTACACCCCGTAACTTTATAGACTAACCTAAGTCTTAGCATGTGGGGTTGTCAAGCCTAGGGAGTGGGCAAAGACCTAACCTAGAAAGGTAGAGTGAAAGAGAACTTGTTCTTCGATGGACCTAGTTTCCGATTGGGCAACATGATCTCCCAAGTGACTTAACGATTCTCTAAAGTGCAGTTGGGGTTGCCTAGTGGGCTGTCCCCTTGTTCTAAGTTCTGGAAATTTGTGTGAGCTAAGACATAGCTCGTTGGTTGGATTGGTGAATCGCCAAGCTGCCTCCCCCCATCACCTAAGTGGCCTTATCAACTTAGTGTGCTACTGAAAAATTAGGCTAGCAAAGGGTCCACTTGGAGAGTCGCCTAGTACCCTTGGCGAGCCATGAGGGTGCAAAGGGTGAGGTAAGTCGTGAAGGCTTGTAATTTTTAAGTAAAAACATTTAGGGTCCTTAGTTCTTTTCCAAATGTGACTCTACATTATTTTATTCCCTTCCTAGCAAGTGTAGCTAAACAGACATAAGTTTACCTCAATTAAGTCATTCTCCCTAGAATCCAAAGAAAACCGAACTTCATCCTCTCCAAATAATATTTCTCTCTCTAGAAAGCCCCAATTGAAGATGAAGATAGAGCTTGAAGCTTCGGTCAAGAACATAGTCCATTGTTGAGAGCTTGTGCTAGGGTTTTGATTAAAGGTATGTTTAGATTTTCATCTATGGGTTCTTCCACCCATAGAGCCCCCTTATTAGTCCCACAATTGTGGATCAAAAACCCTAATTGAGCTAGGATTCTTCTTACATTATGGGTAGGGTTTGGGTATGATTCTAATCTAGTGGATAATACCCAATTATGATTGATTTATCTTTGTTAATTGATATTATGATGAATTCATGTGATTTCTATGGTAAACCCTAGTCTAAATTGATGAATGTGATAATTGTGGGTATTGCCATTAGAGGTGAAATTGAAGGTTCACGAGTAATCTTCATAAATCAATGTCATGAATAGTAATTGATCAAACTTAGGATCATATAATCAATAATTGAACTAGACCTTATCAAATATGATTGATCTTGACTTGTAAAGTTAGTATTGAACCTTTATGATCAATTGAGACTAGAATCACCTAGTAATAAAAGATGTGATCAAAATTCCTTGAAATCTAGGTATAAAGAAGAGATTAAGAAAGAAACTTTTAGAGTAAGGTTGTGATCATTATAGCTAGGGCTTTAGGGTGAAGCTAATGTGATTAACTACTCATGCTAAGGCTTTTAGAGTAAAGTCAAAAAGAGAATAGAAGTCTAATAGGTTGGATTGTGGTGAAAGTCCTATACTTACCTAACCTACCTTATGAATTCTAGATAGATGAAAGTGATAAAATCACTTGAACATGGACTGATTGTCTAAGACATTCTTCCATGAGAGATGAGTGTTAAGCAAGGCTTAACAAGTAAATCTTGGGGTGTATGCTTGGCTCCAAGTGGATATTGACATTGACATGGACTGTCACACAAAAGAGGGTTTGAGCTCCAAGTAGAAAAGAGAACCACACCTAGGTGATGTGAGGACTATCTAAGATAAAGGGGGGACTCTTATGTAGTAGAGTGTGGGTTTTCCCAAAGTTAGGTCTCATGAGATGGGAGCCTTCACATAATTGAGTTATGGTTCTTACTAGCAATCTCCATATCCTATCAACTAAGACATGCTTGAGAAGCATCTCGAAGTGTTCTAAAGCATAATTGAACTAAGACTTACTTAATGAAGTACCTCATAGTGTTCAAGAGTATAAGTGGACTTAGACTTACTTAAGGTAGTATCTCATACAGTCCATGTGTAGAAGGAACTTAGACATGCTTAAGAAAAGTATCTCATAGTGTTAAAATTATAAGAGGATTTAGGCATGCTTACACAAGTAACTCATAGTATCCATGCTAATAGTGAACTTAGACATATTAAAAGAAGTAGCTCATAGGGTTCAACCTTGTAATGAACTAAGATGTGCTTAAGATATGTACCTTATAGTGTTCTAAAGTTTAAAGAGAGGAACTAGGTTCCAAGTCAAGAAATAATAGTAAGAGGACCTAAAAGTGGTACTTAGCATGATTAGTATTATGGGATGCTATGATTGCATTGCACATGTATGACTTAGGGTTGTTAAAGAAAATATTTGAGAAAGTATTGTGCCCTAGTTGCCCCTCCTAGTTATAGTAGACTAAAGGTGAGAGATTCCCTTAGTTATAAGAGTTAAGCTAAATAATGTGGCCAACGGAGGGTGAATATGACTAAGATAACATCAATGTTATGCTTAGTGTGAATGGTAGTATGGGATGCCTTTCATGCATTGCACAAGTATGCTTTGAGATTACTTAGAAATATGGTGCCCTTATGCTATAGAAGCTTATAGACTTGATCGTGTATATAGGCCATGATTGAGATGACAAAAAAGGGATACTTTGCTTGGGTGGTATTATGGGATGCTATTCTTGGTTTTCACATGTATGCTTTTGAGGTTACTTGAGAATGGTGCTATTATGGTATAGATGACTAAGATTCAATTATGCTTATGTGATTATGTCTTGTCACCTATGCTTATTAACTATGTTTTATGTTGACTTATGTTTATATGATGCTTATGTTGGATATTATGCTATGACTATGATGATTATGTTATGACCTTGTGATTACCTTTTATGCTTATGTCTTATATTGACTAACCATGTTGAGATGCTCTTATGATGTTGTGCTAGCTTTCATACTTGGTACATGTAACACCCCGAAATGCTAACCAAGAGTCGCTGGTCGATACACCATTGCTTAATCACTGCTGTATGGTTTACTCTCATTTTGGGAACTTGAAATGTTGTGATATTTGCAAACTTGCTTAACATAAATTGTGATCGTAATTTAAGGTATTATATTGTGGTATTTGCGTAATATTCTGAATAGAAGTATGTATAACTTGAAAGGGAGGAGAGGGTTATACATATAGGTATATATGTATGCATTTAGGGCAGCCAACCTTTTTTTAGGCAGCCACCTTTTGGAGGCAGTTGTGCATGTGATAAACATCACTCTTGAGACTATATGTTTACACCTCCTCTATAGTGAAATTCGTGTTCCTTAGCTCTAAGAAACCTAGTGAACTCTCTCTAACCATATTACTCTTAAAATCACAAGACAAAAACTTGGACCTTTTGGCTAGAATTCGAGATACACCCTTCTCTTTGGTGATTAGTCGAAATCTGTTTTTGAGCTAAGTAGTATTTAGTACTTTTGGAATATCTCGTTCTTTAGAACTCATTTTTTAGTGAATAAATATGTTTTGGAAAGCTAATTAGTATACCTAAAACACTTATGTTATGTAAAACTCTAATTTAGCTGTTATAGATTCGAAATATGGGATGCAACATAGGACAAGTTCTGTCCAGATTTCGGATTTAGAAATCTTGTATGAACAACTGTTAATGTATCGATGATATCTTTTTGTACAAAATATATTTTGTGGTGATTCTTGATTGTTTTCAACCTTAAGAGATGTACCTACATATTTTATGAAGGATATACAGTCCAGTTTTGCCATTTTCCTTTTGAAATCTAAGTTGCGACATGAGGTACTAGGCTGGCCAAAATTACTGTTTTGAGAGCATAGTCGTATTTGTACAGGCTAAGCTTACTTGTGATGATAGTCCTATTTTATATTAACATTATTGAGCTACTAGGGATTAAAGAAGTTATTTAATTATTTTAAGGTTGTATATACTCGTGAACAAGTTGAGGACCTTGATACGTTGGTTGGTCTATGGTTTGAACTCTTGAAGTTGTGTTGGACTGTTTCTAAGCTAAGCACCGCAGTTTTGTATAAACTTGTACTTGCACTCTTTTAACTGCTGGTATATCTGAAAGTTGATCTTGGTACCTTAGTTACCTCTTGTCACTTTGCATTGTCGTGTTGGTATCCTTTAAGACGTTAAAGACTCTTGTGTAACTCACCCACTTGTACGGATTGTTTGATCACTTGGCACTCTTGTTGGGACCTTGTCCTTCTTGTGGCTGTGACTTTGTCACTATTGGCATGCCTCTTGATTCAGATCATTTGACATCTTGACTCTGGATTTTTAATCCGTCTTTAGAATGGAAGTTGTCCATTTTAAGTACGAACTAGAAAGCCATTTTTAATATGGTTCTTGGTTCTCTTGATTATTGGGTTTTGACCCTTCTTGATACATGGTGTCGGCCCTTCTTGATACCTACTTGTGCTTAGTGTGACGACATGATGTATATATTGGGCGAGCCTTGTTGTTGAATCTCTTGGAAAACTGTGCTATGAGCGTTCTTGACATTTGGATCTTTAAATATCGAACTTGATACTCTTTATATATTGTTTACTTGATTTATTTATTATGTTCAATTATGCTGTCCATGACTTGAGAAAGGTAACTTGGTGAATCTGAGGGCTCCGAACCTATAGTTTTTGCACCACTAAGCTATATGCTTAGCGATAGTTGTTTCTATCATGGGGAATGTTCGAGAGGATGCATGAAGTTGGCCATTGGAGATGGAAATTTTGAGTGCCTTAAGGAAGATCACATTTGCATATAGGCATCTATATTTTGTATAAACCTTGGGACTTGTACATGATCTATGTGTTGTTTATTTACATGAAATTTTGAGGACTAATTTGATCATGTCACCATGAGTTGTAATATAAGTATGTCTATATGTTTTGTTCTTTTGGGCTGTGTAAATCCAAGTCTTGTAATATACGAAATTTACTATTAGTTTTGAATGTTTGTGTGAAGCATGAACCGGCTGATTTCGGTACTCGGAAGTTGGTAATATTCTTGTTAACTCATCCTTAAGTGTAAGGATAATATATGCATGAAAAGCTCGTCAGTTATTTGCTTAAATTATTCTAGGAGGGTTTTTCCGTCATAAGTTAAATTCCGCACCATGTCAATTTTAACATCAAATAAATGTTAAATGGGCAAGATGTATATCCTTAACTAAATTATTCATTATGAACCTAATCCCTCCACTAGATTAAAATCAATATGGCCATAGTTAACCTCTTTTAAATGTCGCAAGTATTTAATTAGATTTCTTGTTTAAGTGGTAGTATCCTTTCGAAAGGGTCGCTACAATACATTTTGTACTAATGCATATTACCTACATTCTAATCAAATGTAAGGTTTTGGAGATTGAGTTGCTTTGGAGGCAAGGTTTCTAAGGTGCAAGAAGAGTTGAAAAATTGGTGAGTCCTCATAGCTTCGAGGACAAACCCTTATGTTTCCTTTATGTCATTTCTTTAGGTTGTAGACATTTATGTGGGCTGCGTCCCAAGTCTTATATTCAAGAGTTTTTAATAGATGGTTTGAGACAAAGTTGTAGTAAAGACTTTTGTTTGCTTATGAAAAGATTTTTCGATAGTATGATCTAAAGAATTTTTAAATTTTCCCGTATTTTCTATTACCTATGTTATGATTATGCTGGGCTTGTATGAGACCCCTTCGGCTTAGGGATACCCCTGGGTAGTGACACTTTCGATCTTTTTACGTGTACCTATGTAGTAATCCATTTGTGGACCACGACGATAGAAATGTTCCCTCTACCAAATCTGTAGCAATATATGGCATCCCCTGAAGAAGTCATGCCCCCTAATGTAGGCTGTCATTGAACAGAGAACTTTAGTGAGGATCATAGGCACCAAAGAAAATCTTTGCGAGTTGTTAAAGATGCTTATAACCACTAACAATATATTGATGTCGACAGAATGGGACCTTATCGGGAATACCATGATTCCCAAAAGAGCCATAATGAATACTCTTGGCCTCATATCACACATGCTCCGCGGGTAGATGCAAATTCATGTGGATATTCATCGTAACCTTCTAGATGCCAAAACCTCTGAAAGAGATAGTCTAACTCGACCTTTTTGCCGTCCACATATCTCAACGACCGAAATATATGTAGATCCAAGAGACTTAGAAAATCACCTATGCAGATGGCTAATCAGCAACCTCCCTCTAATCGATAGTTCGGGAAGACTACTGAACTCCTCCAATGTAGGAGTGCTCTCAAAATCTAAGAATTTGAAAGTTACGGTGCTCGATTCCCAGAACCCCATGGCCATTAGCTGAGTAACGAAGACTTCATCTCATTGTGTCCCTAGAAGTGACAGTAATGCTCCCAAGTGCCCTCGAATCTCAGCCTCGTGTATCCTGTGGATTTTTTGCCACCAATTTTGTAGGATGTGTGGCGTTGAAACAACCATTTGGATATCCGGCAAATTTTGGTTGATGTTCATCTCAAAGAAAGGTAAATGGTGGGTAAAATTATTTGCTCCAAATTCGTTAAGTGTTTCAGTTTGGATTATTTATATCAATTTCACAAAAAATGTATGTCGTCGAGTTTTAAAGAAGAAATTCATTGACATTTGGGTGGTTTCCTAAACGCAACGACAATACCTTATATTTTCTTGCCTAAGGCTATGCAACATGACCTATTTCTAGAGTAGGATTTTTCCTAGATGATTGAGAGTGGACTGAGTAATTACAAGAAGGCGCACTATCTTAATTGCACCAACTTTGAAACTAAGGAATCCAAAGAGAGTTTCAGAGGAGTGCAGGAACACCCCTCGCATGTTTAGTGTGTGTTTGTGTACAGCCAAAGACTCGATAGAAAGTGCAAATGACAGTGTAGGAAAGCAGTAACAAGTAGTGTTTTAGAACAAATAAGGAACACAAGCTTGAATTTCACTTGTGACCTTTCAGTCAAAGCAATATATCATTTCAACAAAGCAAATAATAAGTTTAAAATATACAAGTAATCACAACTGTTATTCTTAAATTGAGTTTCTAAGGTTAAAACCTAAGTAAGTCCCTAGCAGAGTCACCAAGCTGTCACACCCCTATTTCGAACCGGCCAAAACAGTTCAAACATAATATGGCTGACACTCTGATTTTTTTAAAAAAAAATATTTTTGTTTCACCACCTAAATTTTAAGGAAAATATTAGACAACCCATTTTTTATATATGTAAATGTAAACTTTGTTTTGATTTGCGAAACCAGTGAGATTCTGAGTAAGGGTTTTGGTTACTCGAGGGGAAGGTTTGCATCCCTCAGAGCCTATCCGAAGATAGTCCTTAAACTCAATTTAGGAAAAAATTAATTAGAAAAACTTATTTATTTATTTTTGTTTTAAAATCCATGATAAGTAAATTAGTTTAAGAAAAAGAATCAAATACAAGGTACGACATATATATGTCAATTAAATGAAATTAGTAGTAGTATGTTTATCATACAGTAAAATAAATAAATAAACATACTTAAATGTATGACAATCTTATATGTAGGAAAAAATATAGATGTGTCTTATATAAATGTATCCAAAATAAATGTTGAGTTTAAAGGATATGAAAATTTATCATTTTATTTATATATAGAATTAAGACGTGAAAGAAAATAAAATAAAATGAGATAGTAGTTGGGTGAAAATATGTAAAATAATGTGTATATTAAAGTGTAGTGATTTATAAATTATAAAAAAATGAGTAACATTTGTAAAAAGTGATAGTAGATATGAGAAGAATAAAATAATATGAAGTGTAACAAAATAATAGGTCATGTGCAGAGAAAATTCAATATAAAAATATAGAATTTATACCTCTTATGTGCATGCATATATATGTATGTACCTTGTATTTTTGACCCGTTGATGAGTCCACAAATTGGACTCATTCAGGGATTTATTTTGATAGAAATAGTATCCTCGAATGCTTATTTGTCTCAATATTTGATGAAAACTTTTAAGTTTCAGGTATTTGAAGTTTTAGTGGAAGCATGGACACTTAGGCGCAAAAAGGAACAAAAAGGCTGAAAAGAACGAAGAAGCTGAAGCATGAGCATCGCCAAGAACCTTTGGCGATTCGCCAAAAGGATAGACTCCGCCCTTTGTTCTTGTATGCGAAGCCCTGATGGAAGAGGATCAAAAAGGCGATGAAAGGAGCAGTCGGCGCTTCGTCGAATAGTTCCGCGAAGCAGTACTATACCACCCAATGGTCCAGAACGTGAAGATAATGTAGGCAAGCACTCAATGGCATGAGACAGAAGAAGGGCAAGTAGCCGAGTCATTCGGCAGACTCGACTAACCTCGCCGAACTATCTGCCTGCACTAATTTCTGATGGCTATAAATACTAAACTCTTTATTAATTTTAGAAATTTCGAACCATTATTATTATTATTTTCATAATAGAATAGTACGTTTTTAGATATTTTCTTTCAAGTTTGGAGAGGGTTTTGTGGGAGACTTGAAGAGTGAAGGATTTCATCTTCCCCAAGTTGGAAGTGGGTCTTCTCCATTCTTTTTCCTTTTCTTAAATCAAGGTTTAATTTCTTATACCCATTTGATTTTAGTATCATTTTAGGTTTATTTTGTTATATCTTGATGTGTGGGTAAAAACTCCCAATCTTAGGGTGTGATTTAGCAAATATGTGTCGATATTGTTGTTTGGTCTTGCTTGCTGATAGGTTAGATGTATTTTAATGGTAATTTCACCTAGTGGTCGTGGTTTAATTTAATGGGTTTGTAGTTGCAAATACAAAACCACCCATGTGTTTTTGGCTTGCCCGAGAGGGAGGTCGCGAAACCAAGACCACTAGACTGATGGCCTAAGGAGTGGGTTGACATGAGGTTCAACCCGAGAGGGTGAGCCCTAGTCCCATATCCTAACACTCAACTCGAGAGAGTGAGTGTGGTAAGGGATAGGTTGGTCTTCATGTGGCAAATGGATGTCCGAGAGGAACCCATTTGAAATGGGGTAAGTTGCCCGAGAGGGAAATTATTTCCATCTAAAGCTTAACCTAGTCACTATTATCTTGCAAATTTCCTATTGAAAGCATGTACCCAACGATTTATCTCAACTTGTATTGCAGTCACACCCCAAGAACATTTCCCCATACTTGATTTTCTTGTTAATTTTTGCTGTTTTTACTACTTGTGACAAAACCCCCAATCGATATTTGACACTTTTGTGTTGCCCCCTTTAATTTACTATGTTTTTAATCTTTAACGTCTTTAGCTACGACTAGTTAGAGCTAAATTATATTTTTCTATCAATTCTCAATACCACTCCCTTGGGACCCGACCCCAACCTTTAGTTGGATTACTATATTNCCCTTATGGGGCGCATGAGAAGACCCTTGGCCTTGATGAAACCGGCCTCCCCTTCGACTTTGGAACTTGCCCTCAAAACGGGCCCTCTTGGCCTCATGACCCCTCCTCTGACTCAACTTCTCCTCATCCATTTGTTCGGCATAGACCATCAAGCGGGACAAGTCCATGTCACTAATCAACATTGCGGACCGGCATTCTTCACTCACTAGGTCGGACACACCCATCACGAATTTGTTCATTCTAGATCGTGAGTCAGCAACCAAGTGTGGAGCATATCTTGAAACTTGGTTAAACTTGAGGGCATACTCCCTCACACTCATAGACCCTTGTTTTAAATTCATGAACTCCACCAATTTGGCTTCCCTAAGTTCAAGAGGAAACAATCGATTAAGGAAAGCCGTTTTGAACTCTTCCCAAGGCACCACATAGTTTGCTCCCTTCTCTTCCTTCCATTGGTTGTACCATATTTGGGCCACCCATTTTAGTTGGTAGGCCGCCAACTCCGCCTTATCTTCTGACCTCATGTCCATGATAGCTAATATCTTGTGGACTTCATCAATGAACTCTTGAGGGTCTTCATCTAGCTTAGACCCACAGAATTTAGGGGGATTCATCCGCACGAAGTCTCTCACCCGAGATGCCGGGGTAGAAGCCTAAGGGGCTTGGGCCCCGTGGTTGGCTTGATTAGCCATAGCTTGTGCAAATAAAGTAAGGGCATCCCGAAGATCCCCATTGGTCGATTGTTCCTCGGGTGCGCGGGCTCGTCTTCCTCTTGTATTACGCATGATCTAGCATAGAAAAGAACAACCGTTAGGGAAGAACTTAATTCAACTCTACAGCACGACTTAGAACATGGAGAAAGGAAACATTTCCTAAAACGTCTCATAGCCTCCTACTCATAGTTGTGGTGCACAACACAACCATGAATCGGACTCTAATCAACGCGGTGTGTTGGACTCCGAGGATCTATCAACCTAGTGCTCTGATACCAAGTTTGTCACGACCCAAGCCTAGGGCCTAGACGTGACCGGCGAATGGGGAACCCGAAGGAACCCCAAAAAGCCTCATAGTGTATCATTACACATCCTTGGTCGCGGAAGCAATTAAAATGACCATAAGCGATAAGCATAATCAAGGGGGAAATCGGGACTAAGGGAGCAAGAGAAAAAAAAAGGAATGATACATAAATACCATAGATAAGTTAAGTTCAAGCATAATACACAACTTGTCCAACACCACCTCTAAACATGGGTACTTAGCGGGGGCCAGGACAAACTACCGGGCTCACCCTCATAGTTAAAACATAACTAAAAAGGAAAAGTCTTATACATAGTAAAAGATCATAAGCAACGTCCCCGGAATGGAGGACTCACCATAACCTAGATAGAAAATCGTATTAGCCACGCGGAGGAGGATGGTCAAGCGGTGCTCCAGTCCCTACATGGTGACATCGTGTACGCATAGAGTATGCATTAGTACGTTTGAATGTACTAAGTATATGGGATGCAATGCAATGCTACAATAGATGGACATCATAGGAAAAATGCATAATCATACCCGATAGATAGCATATTAATGAAATGATATGTATAATGATGCTTACATAAAAATCATATTTAGTGGGACGTAGTACATGTGTGGCGAGTGACCATCAATATAGTATTTCCAAGGCCTACCACCCCCTTGGAGAGGCGAAAGAGGTACAATGCCCTCAATGTGGTTACCCGGGCCTACCACCCCCCGAGCTAGGGACCAAGGTACAAACCCCTCGATGTGGTTATACGGGCCTACTACCCCCCGTACTAGGCAACCAAGGTACCAACCCCTCGATACGGTTACCCGGGCCTACAACCCCCCAAGCTAGGCTTGGTCGACTCACAACACTTATATAGAGAAAATCATATACATGTATCCATTTTATCATCATTTTAGTGATTATATGACCATCCGACTCATAGGACGTACATTGGACCTTCCATTTCCTAAGAATTCTATAAATGGACATTTTATCAAACACATGGTGGGCTATTGTTCATGTAATTAAAATCATGTATTTCAAGAATACTAAGTTCAACCAATTTCAAACTCCATATAAATCAGCCCACCAACAACATACATATATATAAATCAACCTTTATAATTTGATCATGGAAGCATGAAAACCATAAACATCACATAATAATTCCATTTCATGATAATATGCAAAATAGACTATAATAGGGTGTGTAGTAGTAATTTCATGCTTCAAGAGTTCATAAATAACCATAAGGACCCATAAACTTGAAGTAAAAATAGAGGATAAATGGTTGGACTTGTGGAAAGGAAGGTTTCCACAATCAAATCCACATACCTCAACTTTGGAGAATCCTTGATGAAGATTGGAATGGAGAATTGAAGCTTGAGATCGAGTCTTGAATCCAGAATTAGAGCTTGAGATGTTTGAATTTGGTTGAAGATCTTGGTGGAATTTTGGAAGGGGCTTAGAGAGTGTNTTTTACGAAAATGGTCATAACTCCCTCATCCTAACTCGGAATGAGGTGAAACCAAGTGCGTTAGAAAGCTAACTCAAACGGATTTAATTTAATAGGTAGTGGCCCTTCCAGTTCCTTGCGTGCTAAGAGATATGCCTCTTTAAAGTTGACCCTCAAAATCGCATTTTTTACGATTTCGAATTTTGATATGGTTGCTCTAAAATTCGGGTTAGACCCATTTCCCACTCAATTTGACCCGCTGAATAAGAATATGAAGTCGAATTTCTGAAATCATGCACGGATTTTGAGATATATGGAAATTACAATTATAAGTGTTTCCAAAGCACATTTTCAGACATTTTTGGGGTCGTTTCATGGGGGCTGGTACCCGTGGTGTCAATGTTGTGGGAGTCGGGGGTGTGCATCCTGAGGAGATGAAGTTTGAAGCCATGTATGGTGAGGAAGTAAATTTTCTATCTAACCAAGGCGGGGGCTATCGTTCAAACTACCCAAGGCAGGGTCGTAATCAAGGATGGGTTAGAGACGAAGGCTAAAAGGATCGAGATCGTGAATGGAGGGACCGTAATCCAAATTGGAAAGATGGAGAGAAGGATGAATATGTGCCTCCCCACGAGCGTCAGAAGCCCAAGGACTCGGAAGGTGGTAGGTCTGAGGATATGCTCTCACGTATCCTAAACAAAGTTGAAGGGTCAGACAAAA
The DNA here is from genome assembly GCF_019186545.1 of Solanum stenotomum. Lineage (NCBI taxonomy): Eukaryota > Viridiplantae > Streptophyta > Magnoliopsida > Solanales > Solanaceae > Solanum > Solanum stenotomum. The sequence continues at coordinate 54,731,792 of NC_064284.1, read as the reverse complement.
AGCTAAAAGGCATGAAAGAAGAAGTGTCTACCCTCAGATAGACTGTCACCTCTCATTCAGTTTCAATCAAATAGTTAGAGACCCAAATGGGTCATATTTCGTCTCATTTCAATTCGAGACAACAAGGGGGTTTGCCTAGTGATACTATGGCTAACCACTAGAGTGAAGTCTGAAGGTTAACTTGCGTCGTGTCGCGATGTTAACTAAGGCGCTATTTGGGAGGCAACCCAAAACCATTTACTCGGCTTTTGTTATCTTGATAAAATAATAGTGTGTTGTTTGTGCAGATTGATTAAGGAAAGATCTTGAAAAGATGTATGGAGGCGAGAAACAATTCAGTTTGGCGGATCGCCGACAAGCACGGCGTACCGGATCCCTCCCACTATTTGGCACAATACGTCTTAAAGGTTGAGTCTATAAAACTCGGCGGAGTATGAATTTTGTCGGTGCATCGCCAATCCAATTGGTGATCTCAATAAAAACCGCTGATGAACTTCTCACCCAAAATACTTGACATTTCATCAAGTGATGGAGTGAAATCGACTACCATCGCCGAATGAGCAAAAACTAGACGGTTACAAGCCACAAGTTTAAAAGTTCCATTTCATTCACTTTCTTTCACTTTGTCCCTTTTCACAAACTCACACTCGCACTTTAGTAGTTATATTTCTCACACTTTTAGAGTATTTTACGTGTCGAATTGTGCTCGGATTAGGATCACATTGCTGCCTATCAAGCCAGTACTATCTAATTCGGCATCAAAGGTTGGTAATCAAAATCCTCAGTTATTTGATCAGAATTTTTACTCATTTGCATAATTACTGACAGTAGAAAATATATGTTGAGTTTCTGAGTTACTGGGATTGTATATAATATCGATTAATACTTGATATTTTATGCATGATTTGAGGGACTACCACTTAACTTTGCTTTGAGTTGAACTCTTAAGCGGTGGGAATAGAAGTTTCTTTGAGTTTTCGTTGAAATTGAGTTATGTAAGCGTAAGTTGCATTATCTAGGGTTGTGGGGTGAAATTTGAAAGGATGGGTTGAAACTAGACACGTTAAGCTGATCGGTGAGATGAACAAAATCCGCTGAACTTATCAGTGGTTCGCCTAACGTCCCCATTCCGCCTTTAACTGAATACCTTATGTATTGATCGATCTGTGATTTTTGGCGGTTAATTTAATTCGCAAAATGCACTCGGCGACTCGCCGAAGGATCCCTTGCTCGCCCTTTCTCTGCGCCCTTGTATCAGTTGTACATCACTTTCAATGATTGACCTAACAGGATAAGTACTTCGCCAACTAGCTTGGCTAAGCGATTCCACACCCAGAAACACCTTTTTTCTCCTGTTTGAAGTGCTATCTAACTTATCCTCGAAGTCTTTGCAATAATGGCTAGATCAGAAGTCGCAAGGAGAAATGATCCACCCAGGCACATAAGAGCACGAGAGTTTAAGAAAGATGAAAAGAAAGCAAAGCTAGCCAGACAAAGGAAATATACCAATGAACCCAGAGCAAAGAGATGAATTCCCATTGACCCTAATGTGCCTCCATGGGCTCGAAGTTTTTTTAAAGCAATACGGGCCTTCGGAGCAGCTCAGGAGATAAATCAGATGATTGCAGCTAATCTTATTGCAGAGTCCACGACAAAGGCAAACAATGAGGACTAAAACAACAATACTCCGGGGACCATGGTTTTACTTCAGGGAAATGCATCGAATGCCCCAGCAGATAGAAAGACTGCATAGACAGGACTCTTCTTGACCTCTTTCTATATCTTATCTTTCTTAAACTCTGGGTACTATCATTATTCGCATTTGAGGATAAACACTCTTATTTGAGGTGGGGTGAGGCCCACCTCGTTTCGTTGTACATTTGGGTTATCTATTTTTAATTGTGTTTTTAATTGCAAATGATTTTGACCCTTTCGAAAAAATTTGAATTTTTTGCACATTTTTGCCACCCCTCATGAGTTGAATGTGGAGATTCTTTTGCAAAAAAATTTAAGTCTCGATTTCGATCAATACCGATGACTTGAATAGTGTTCTCAATTGAACGAACCTGAATGTACGGCTACGATAAGGCCAAATGAAGTTGCATAGACAATATGTGAACTCTTTGCATCTCGTTGTGATTAGCCATTTATCTAATTGATTCTCTTGTAATGACCGTTGCACACTAGCGAAAGTGTGTAGTCTTGTTTGACTTAAGTGTCAATGCCTTGTGTGATTAGGTTGTTTTGAAACTTGCATGAATAAACCTAGAATTTTCCCTGTTAGTCTAATTGATTTAGAAATATATCCTCTTGAGATGATCTTAGGCAACTTTATAGAGTGTGAGCCAAATTTGACGTATACCTCTTTTGTGGCCTACCCGTGAGCGTGTGAAACTCTTTTGAACACCCTTTGAGCCTTACCTCTCTTTGGAAGAACCTTGATGAACCCTAGACCTTACTTGAACCACTACCTACAATCCTCTTGAGTAGTGGTTTAGTGAATAGCCAACTTAGGCCAAAAGCCTAAGTTGGGGGTGTGGTGAAAGGGAAAAGGAGAAGTCAAGAAGTGCAAGAAAAGTCCCCCTTAACCCATGGTATTGCATAAAAATGGAACCCCTTAAATTCAAAAAAAAAAGAAAAAGAAATGTGGAATAAAGTACGAAGGGAATCGGGTTTCAAGCAATCCATGGAGGAGAATAAAAAGGTGACTTAGAAGCACTAGAAAAATAATTGATAAAGGAAAATGAAGGGAATGCCTTGAGAATGCCACAACTCACGAGGAAAAAGTCACTGAGCCTAAATGACCATACATTTGCACTCAACCCCATTACAAGCCTTAGAAAGACCTTTTTTATCTTGAGTAAGCCGAATCGAAAGTCGATTGAAAAATAAGGGCAAACCTATGGGTGAAAACATGCATTGTGTTCCTCTTTTTTTAGTGTGAGTGTTGCATCTGATTCCTGATCTTGAATTGATTAACCTCTGTGTGAATATGGAATCATTCTTAATGTGAGGGCATTTAGATACTTTTTTTTGAGCTTGAACTTACACAAGTAGCAAGTATTGCGAGCATGAGAATCTTTGAGTACACAATTGATCCTTACATAAGTAAACTGAGTCTTGTTCTATGCACTCATGATTGAGTCTTGTGTAGCACTATTTGAGACACCCTTTTTGAATGGTTGAACTCAAGTTTGCTTGAGGACAAGCAAAAGTTTAAGTTTGGGGTGTTGATGAGTCCACAAATTGGACTCATTTAGGGATTTATTTTGATAGAAATAGTGTCCTCGAATGCTTATTTTGTCTCAATATCTGATGAAAACTCTTAAGTTTCAGGTATTTGAAGTTTTAGTTGAAGCATGGACACTTAGGCGCAAAAAGGAACAAAAAGGCTGAAAAGAACGAAGAAGCTGAAGCATGAGCATCACCAAGAACCTTTGGCGATTTGCCGAAAGGACAGACTCCGCCCTTTGTTCAAGTATGCGAAGCCCTGAAAGAAGATAAAAAAGGCGATGAAAGGAGTAGTCGGCGCTTCGTCGAATAGTTCCGCGAAGTAGTACTATACCTCCCAATGGTCCAGAACATGAAGATGTTATAGGCAAGCACTCAACGGCGATGAGACAAAAGAAGGGCGAGTCGCCGAGTCATTCGGCGGACTCGACTAACCTCGCCGAACTATCCACCTGCACTAATTTCTGATGGCTATAAATACTAAACTCTTTATTAATTTTAGAAGTTTCGAACCATTATTATTATTATTTTCATAATAGAATAGTACGTTTTTAGATATTTTCTCTCAAGTTTGGAGAGGTTTTGTGGGAAACTTGAAGACAGAAGGATTTCATCTTCCCCAAGTTGAAAGTGGGTCTTCTCCAGTCTTCTTCCTTTGCTTAAATCAAGGTTTAATTTTTTATACCCATTTGATTTTAGTGTCATTTTAGGTGTATTTTGTTATTTCTTGATACGTGTCTAAAAACCCCATTCTTGGGGTGTGATTTAGCAAATATGTGTTGATATTGTTGTTGGGTCTTGCTTGCTGATAGGCTAGATGTATTTTAATGGTGATTTCACCTAGTGGTTGTGGTTTAATTTAATGGGTTTGTAGTTGCAAATACAAAATAACAGATGTATTTTCGGCTTGCCCGAGAGGGAGGTCGCGAAATCAAGACAACTAGACTGATGGCCTAAGGAGTGTCGACATGAGGTTCATCCTGAGAAGGTGAGCCCTAGTCCCATGTCCTAACACTCATCTCGAGAGAGAGAGTGGGGTAAGGTGTAGGTTCTTCATGCGGCAAATGGGTGTCCGAGAGGAACCCATTTGAAACGGGGTAAGTTGTCCGAGAGGGAACTTATTTCCATCTAAAGCTTAGCCTAGTCACTAATATCTTGCAAATTTCCTATTGGAAGCATGTACCCAACGATTTATCTCAACTTGTATTGTGGTCACACCCCAAGAACATTTCCCCATACTTGATTTTCTTGTTAATTTTTTATGTTTTTACTTGTAACAAAAACCCCAATCGATATTTGACACTTTTGTGTCGCTCCCTTTAATTTACTATGTTTTTAATCGTTAATGTCTTTAGCTACGACTAGTTAGAGCTAAACTGTATTTTTCTATCAATTCTCAAAACCACTCCCTTGGGACACGACCCCAACCTTTAGATGGGTTACTATACTATCGACGATTGTAGACACTCATACCGTAAGTTAGTGTCGTTGGTCACGATAAGCATCACTCGTTGGCATATCTAAAATCATGAAATAGCAACCTAAGAAGAAAATTAAATAAATTATATCCAGAATAAAAACAACTTAATATCACAAAGACTGATAATGAAAAATTAGATCAATTAATAGATAATATATCTAAAATAGAATATAAATATATTCAATATTTAAAAATACAATGAATAACAAGAATAACGAATATAGAAAAAAACTTAATGAAATAATTATAGAAAAACGACAAGAATTAGAACATAGGCAAAATAGACTTAACAATAATATATTTGCAGAAATTTATCACAAATCTATAGTAGCACAAAGAAAGACTATTTTATATCTAGAAATACAAATAAATAACTTAGAATATAAACTACAACATAATTTATAAATGAATAAAGAAGAATACGCAATAGATGAAAAAACATATGAAAATTATGACGGTTTAAAAATAAAGATAATATTTTCTAATCTAGGAAGAAGATATAAGAAAATAGGTGATAATATAAGTTTAATGTTAGAAAAAGAAACGGTAAAACTAGAAGATAGTTTAACTGCTATGGTAAGAATAACAAAAGAAAATGAAGAAATAGATAGAAGAACGGAAATTGAAAAAATAAAACAACAAGCAAAAAGGAAAGTACAACAATTAGAAGAAGTAAAAAATACTAAAATAATAGAGCTAGAAAAAGAGCTAGCAATATTAAAAGAAATGTATGAAATTAAACAAAAAGAAAAAGAACAAAAATCAAAATTAGCAAATGAGATAGTTAAATTTAAAGAAAAATTGCAATTACAAGATGAATTAGGAGAAAAAGAAGAAAATAACCAAGATAATCTACCCGAAATATGAGTTGATGAAATAAACGATGATGATCTAGAACAACATTCGGAAACAAGCGAAACATATACGGAACTTTTAGCAAATATAGATAATACAAAGAATTTAGAAGTAAATACAGAAGACGTAGACATGGACAAAAAACCTAGCACATCAGGAATAAAAAACCCAAAAAATTTTAATCCAAAATATTATAATGAAAATTATGAATAATATAATAAAGAAAAAACTACATGGGATAAAAGATTAAATAAAAAATGGACGCCTAAACCAATAACTGGACAACATGAATTTTTAGATTTAGACTGTGTAGCAGACATAAATAAAACAATCCAATTATGGGTAGGATACATATCAAAACAATTAATAGATAACAAGATAGTAATAGCAGAGGCACCAGGATACATAGAAAGAACAATTATAGGAACAGTAAAATTATGGCTACAAAATTTAACAAATGAAAGCTTAACAACTTTAAGAAATAATAAAAAATTTGATGGTGAAATAGCCACTACAACCATGGAAATATTATATAAATACGAAATAGCTATAAGAAATGAATTTAGTAGTATGACAACAGAGGTAGAAGAACAAAATAAAGAAAAAATCATAAATCGGAATCTAATGACAAAATTAGCAATATGTAATATGTGTTACATAGATGAATATACATGTGCATTTAGAGAATACTATTATAAAGGAACATATAGCATAGAAGAAAGTAAAGAAATAAGAAAATTATATTTTACAAAATTACCAAAACCTTTTAATTCAAAAATAATAAAAAGTTGGAATGAAGCAGAATTAACGGATACCTAAGGAGCTAGAATAAAATTCTTACAACGATGGTTTATGGAACTATGTGAAAAGCATAAAGAAGAAATAAAATGGAAAAAATATTAGTAAGAAACTTAGCATGTTGCAAAAATAAAACAGCACCCCAATTTGGTTGTACGGATAGGTATTATAAAAATAGAAAGAAATATAATAAAAAATATAGATCAAAATATAAATATAAAAAACCAAGAAGAAGGTACTATGTAAAAAACTACAAAACCAAAAGACCATATAGACCAAAAAGAAAACTAACGGAATGTACTTGTTATAATTGTGGAAAGTGATAGTGTGGTAGATGGTAGTGTGGTAGGTGAGTAACTTATTTTTAAGATTTTATTATAATATCTTTTTACTAAGTGTCTTAATCTTGATATCTCTTTAATATTATTTTTTGGTAGTGCTAAATTCATAGTAATATGTAATAATATTTATTGTAATATTCTTTCGATATTTGTTTTAATCTGAATATTTCTTTAATATTATTTATGATATATTCTAGATATAACATATCTTCGGTTCTTTGGTACATATATAAATTTTCCTCCATCAATTGTTCTAATAATTTTATATCTTCCATAGATTTTACCCAATATTATAAATATCCATAGTTCATTTTAATCTGAATTTATTTCTAAATCATACCATTATATTCTTTCGAAGTCTAAATCATGTAGGTTTATTTTATACCATTGCTGATTTAATATATCTTCTGATTCGTAATCATTAAATATTTTTTCCCATATTATTCTTCTTAATTCAATTATTTCTATACCGTTGAGTATATATAAGATTAAAGTTTCAAAGTTTTTTATCATTTCATCATGCACGTATGTAGTCATATTCGTTGTTATGCGGGGTTTTTCAATTATTCCTTCCTATCATATTCATAATTGATTAAATTCATATTAAATCATTATGAACTAGATTATCTTTATCATGTTTTATTGTCACTACTAGCATCGTACTTTAGCGGATACTTCCTTCTTATCAGCGCTTCAACTTTGTTTACTCCCCTAAATGGCTTCCTCGCCTACCGGTTTCAACATTAGGATGGCATAGTATAGAAGTTTTTTCCCTGTTTCCAGTGTGCTAATAAACTAGAAATCATGATTCAAATAATTATAATACACAATAACTAACATAAATTTATTCAATCATATATATGATATTCAGGAATATATGAAATTAGTTCCGCATATTTTTTGAACAATATACTTTTTTTGCCTCTTGCTTAGCCATGCTATCTGAAATATCTGATTGGATTTCAGATTGTTGCTCCATTTATCTAAATACTAAATTTTTAGTTGAGAGAGTTTTTTGAAAGAAAGTTTTTTATATTAGGCATTGACTGCCTTTCATATTACATATGCATCCCTTTATATAGAAATGAGACGATTACTACTTTACAATTCCTATCTTATCTTATACAGTAGTGCACAATAATGTGCACGTACTATACTACTTACTCTTATGACTTTTTTTTACACTATCTGATGGCTTTCTTACTTACAATCCCATACTTACTCTTTACACTTGTCTTACAATCCCATACCTACTACTTATGACACACCATACACTTGTCCACTCAATAAATTACACCCCCTACCATCCCTTACACATGCCCATCCTTATTATGACACATATATGACACACTACTATTCACACCATACTTAACTATTTTACAAGATAAATAATTTTATTCTTATCTCATCTTTCAAGCTCGAAGCACTGCACTTTGGAGACTCAATATACCACACTCTTGAGCTCTCATAAAAGATTTTTTATTCCCAAAAATCAGCAATTTCAGAAGTTATTATCGTAGCCGAAAGAATGACATAAAATGCTCATTAAGACAGTTTATAAGCGTAGAGAACTCTTCAGATTTTTACCTCTTAGAAACTCAACTCTAGCAACCTAGAACCGTGCTAAGCAACAACTAAAATTTAACCCGGAAATCTATTACTATCCTATGTATCTCTGAGCTAAGCAATCATAGGCAATTTCAACACCCCAAAGGAGGCGGAAGGATATGCATCATGTTCAGTATCACATTCATATCACATCGACCTGGTTCATATATCCAAACATAAACAAAACAAAATGTCAGACAAAAGGTAAGAAACATCTGCAAATATTTGTCAACAAAAGGTCAAGTTTTAGGGAGAGGAAGAAAGGCGTTGGACACTCTAGACACGAAAATGGGGTGCTAGACATGAGCTTATGCAACTATTAATTGCTTCTCTGGTTTGGGCAGAGATGGAGTCATATACTAACTCCAAACGCGCTCCCAAGTGTACATGTGACAAACAAAGAAGAAGTAGAATTAGCGACTGAATTTTAGGTTCATCAAAGACATGTAAAATAAGTATCATGTAGTCGTAGGCATACTGGAAATATACTCAAAAACAACAACAACAACATAATACTATTATGGCAATTCCTTGATGACATTTAAGCAATTAGTATATGAAAACTTCAATCAATCTAGACAGAAACGTCACAAGAAGAGTTGGGAACATGAGGTGAACACTTATGCTATTTTTAGCATACAATTAGAGGAGGGGATCCTGGAAAGCTAATCCATTCAATTATTGTGCACAGTAAGGCACTTCCTTAACAAAATAAATCATGAAATAAGGGCTGAAGGGGATAAAAAAAAATCAATCCACAACACTATTGAATCATTACTAGTCAATCGAAAACTTTTTAAATTAGTTCTTGTAGAATCGCAAAATCAGTCCCCAAACAAACACAAAAAAAACAGTGATATCGTTCTTTCTATTCAAAACTTTATAACAGAACAATGTTCAAAACATGTATTCTTGCACATAAATAAAGCTTGACGCCCAAAGTACGTAAAGTTAGATTCTAGTTTATACTAACTCTTCTTTAGAAAATAATAGATATGGGAGCAGGCGATATCATGTGCTGCAATTTGATAATGAAAAACTCTATCAAACAGTAACTTAGAGACTAAATTCAAACAGGGCTAATTTCTAGAGCTATCGAATTAAGATTTCAGCCAAGACATATCTCAAGGAGTTCTAGGGTAACGTTTGGGACTTTATGACGTATTGAGACTAAAACGAGAATAGTTTATGCTCCCTTCATTTAAATAAGTGATACCATTCAACACAGCAGTTACTTGGTTTCAAATCCATCGAAAAAGGCAGCTAGGACAGATAGCAATAGTTGGCAGCCACAACTCAAACATAACGACAGCTAACAAAGACTCAATGACCCATCTCCTATTAAAAATCAAACAAACATTAACACATATAGTTATAATAGGACATAACAAACGTGTATGGTCTCTATTTATTTTCATAATGAAGGGGATCGGAAGGAGAAGCTGAAGGGGAGATGAACGTGATTTTGGGAAAAGAAAGAGTATAGGGGGGCGGTATGGGATCTATTAAAGTCTTATCTAATTTTGACCGTCCGATCGTTTGATCGGACGATTAATAAAAAGAGTTTAAATAATAACAATTAAAGGATGAATTAATTAAAGTCGTTAGATTAGATTGTAGGGCCAAGATTGAAGCTAAAAAAGCACAATCTATGTGATTCCTACGTGGCACACGCGGATTGGCCGAACTAGGATGACTTGAATTGCCAAATTTTGCTCAAATTAAATCATTTAAATTATAATCTCTTCTTTATTAAATAGTCATAATTTATTAAATTAAAAATAATTATTTTGCAAGACTAGCTTATTTGATATAATTAGTCATTCTAAAAATAAAATTAATTTAAATTAGTAACTAATTAATTAATTAAGATTTCCTTATTTTGGAAAAAAAAATGTCGAAAAATGTTCATTGTATTAATAGAAATTATATTTAACTAGAAAAATTGAGTTAACCCTTAAGAACAATATTTATTTGACGTAAAATTTAATAATGAGAAAGTAAGTAGTAAGATTTGTATAATATATTTATTTTTTATAAAAAATAATATTTATGAAATATATTATCAAATAAAATAAATAATTAAAAATCTTTTCGTATTCCTACAAAAATTTCATAACATATATATACTACTACTACTAGTACTACTACTACTACTACTACTAGAACTTTAGTTAAATAAATGTAGAGAGCCAAAATTGGGTGTCAATAATCAAAATTAAAGGCTTTGATCAAACCAGTGATAACATTTGGTGAATTCTCTTATTCTTGATGACTGGTGATAGCATACAGACGGTTTGCTCCTCCGCCTGTCCCTGAAGCAGCTCCTGTGCAGCTCTATCTGGTAGAGCCATTGAAGAAGATTGAGCTCTATTTACCCCATTATCATTACCTTGCATGTTCTTAGGGCACTCTCTCATGAAGTGACCATTCTGACCACATTTGAAGCAACCAGTGGAGCCATCACAACACGTTTCTCGGTGGTTCCCACCACACTTAGCACATGTAGGAGTCCAATTACCTCTTTGTACCACACTACCTTGAGATTGTGCAGGTCTAGCTCTGAAGTTCTAAGAATTCTGATTCTTATACTCACCTTTGTTCCTTGGTGCAGGTGCACTAATAGATGATGGAGCAGGTCTATTTAGCTTTTGTTGAAAGGATGACCGGTATGCATTACTCTTCTACTGCCCGGATTCATTTCCTATTGTCTTATCCTTCTTGTTTCGAAATTCTTCGCTATCTGTCAGCTTATCTTCCTCAACCTGCTGCACATGGACCATCAGCCTTGCTATGTCCATGTCCCCTATCAACATAGCTACCTTACCCTATTTGCTTGATAGACGAGACAACCCAGAAACAAACAAACTCATCTTGCACCTCGTATCACCAATGATTTTCGAAGCATAACAGGACAGTTGAGTGAACTTGAAGCTGTACATATGCACATTCATTGTAACAACCCTAAAAATGAACTAGTGAAACTAGAGCTTGACGTGTGTTCGTCTTGAGTTTTGACGGTGTTCCATGTTGTCCCGAGTCATGGTTGAGGTGTTTAGGGGTTGAACGTCAAAGTACGACTCCCCAAGGACCACCCTAAGGGTCCTTGAGGAGGACCCCGGGTCTAACCCCCAAAACCCCTTGAATCTAGTGAGTTTTCCAACTTAGGGTGACCCACGGATGGGGTTCAGACCTCGTAGGTCTATCCACGATTCGTGGATGGCCTCCGTAGGTCATGAGCCCCAAAACCATGTCTCAGTCCCATTCCACAGAGGTACAACACGGTTCCGTCAACCCATCCATGGTCCGTGGATGGGAGCCGTGAATAGGCACTGTTTTTCTAGTGCAAGTCTCGGCCAAGGTAAGGTCCTTTGGTAATTAGTTAATTAATTGTTTTAAATGCATGGACAGATATTTTAAGAGTTTTTAGGAATTTTAAGAGTATAAAAACATTAATATCCTATTTTAGAATTCATTCTTCATATTTCCCAAAACAAAACCCTTCCCTCCCAAAAATTTCTCTCTAGAACTCCATTGAAGGTCAAGGTCAAGTTCAAGCTAGGGTTGGGGATTTCAAAGTGTTTCTACTCAAATTTGGTGGGATTATTCAAGTATAAGGTATGGTTATCCTTCATCTATGATTAGTTTTCACCCTAGAGTCAATTACAAAGATGTTTTCAAGGTTTTCAAGTTTCACCAAAAACCTAGATTTCACTCAATCTTATGGGTTCTTGCTTCAAATGTTTTCAATTGATAAACTATGATTATATTGATGTTTAATTGATGATTTAAGATGAAAAATTCCATGAACCCATGATTTCTCTAAATTCCTAAATTTGGCTTATGAAGTGGGTTTGATGTAAATGAATGAATGATTGGTGGAATTATGCTTAGATTGAGTTATATTATTGAATTAAATTATTATCTATGCCTATCTAAGGTGAATTGTTGGAGAATTGAGTAATGGTGATTATGGCTTTGGAGAAGGGTAAGTTGTGACCTAATTCTCATGTAGTAGAATTATTCTTGAATTGTTGATCCACTTGAAAGGTGGAGGTGTTCACTTACATGTACATTTTGATCATGGCCTTGAAGGCATTATATGAGGAATTGAAGTATTGTCATGATGTTTTACAAATGATTGTGATGTAAAGGTTATACTTGTGGTTTCAATGGTAGAATGATGATCTTCTATGGAATATGAATGTGTTGTGATTGAAAATGTATTCTCACTAAACACTTATGAATGGTTATGGTAGAATGTGAAGGGTTTCTATATAGTAATGTCTTATCTTGACTTGGTAGACTTAGGTGCCCACTTCTTGATAAATGAAAGTTACATTGAATGTGATTTCTTGACTTGGTAGGCTTAGGCATCCTTCTCTTGAGTAATGAATGTATCTTGACTTGATGTCTTAATGTCTAGAATTGGTAGACCTTATTGGTAACCTCTTCATAAATGCATGAATGAATGAATGGCTTGATTGGTAGACCTAATGTTGGTAGCCTTTCTATAAATGACTAATGAGGCATTTTAGACTATGACTTGAATCGGTAGACCTAAAGTTGGTGGCCCTTCATAGTGAGTCTAGAATCCTATGTGAATGTGAAACCTTGAAGCGGTAGACCTAATGGTGGTGGCCTCTTTCTTGTGTGAAATGATGAACTTAGAGATAGTAGACCTAATAGTGGTGGCTCTCTCTAGGAAGATCAATGAGCTATCCTTAATTAACCTAGAAATGGTAGGCCTATTGGTGGTGGCCCTTCCTGGTAAAAGTACTTAGGGTCGGTAGGGCCTAATGGTAGTGGCCCTCTCTAGTACACTAATCTGAATAAAACTACTCTATGGGTACTAAGGCTAAACACCGAATGGATATGGTTAAGATGGTGGCTCTTCCCAATGTTAGGCTAGAGTCCGAACATCTTTTGATATCCCATAAACTATGTGCCTACATAGGATATGTATTAGTTCTACCCTTTGCAAGTAGAACACCTTCCACGGTGTGGGGTTTATGACACCGGATTCCATGATTAGCTCTCATGATCTATGTCGGTTAATGCCTATTCCCATCATGTGAGATGTGCACTGTAGTTACTTGATAGGTACTACAAAGTATAGGTAGTAGTATGGGAAGCTATATATACATTGCACGAGTAGGATTTGAAGGTGCTATAGTGAGTTCTCTAGGTCTTAATTACTAGTTTGTAAAAGTCCTCTAAATGCGTGAAGGTGTCCTAAATGAATCTAATCAAGATGGTTGACTTATTGCCTCAATGAAATAATGAATGAGTAGCTTATATTGATGAAATGAGTTACATAGCATGTTGTGTTGAATTGTAAGTGATTTTATTTATTGTAGCCTTGCGGAACACCTAGGTGTATATGAAGAGGTAGTATGGGCTGCCACTTCATGTCTTACTTAGGTGTATCTTAGGGTAACTTTAGATATAGGTCCTAAGATGATGAGATGACTTACTTGACTCATGTCCTCATGTGTTGTATGTTGGTACTAGTTGAGCATGATTACTTGTAAAATGAAGCATGATTAATGGTGAGTTCACTTTTGGTGACCTTAGGGTGATGCTTAGTGTGGATAGTGGTATGGGACGCTATCCATTCATTGACAAAATGTTACTTGAGGGTTGCTTGGGGTGAAAGTGAAAAGGTAAAGGTAATGGGTTTATATGTTAAACATGTCTATAATGTGGATAATGTCTTGTATGTTGGTTGTGATTTGTATTATGCCTCTTATACTTGTACTCATGAAGTTTTATCTAAAATGGCAATAAGCATGACCTTCAACAAAATGTTCCCTTTAAAGCATGTTTTTGCATAGTCATCATACTTAGTACATTTTTGTGTGCTAACCCATATTTTCCTATTGTTACCACAAGTGTAGGTTCTGGCAAGTGATCGTTTCTAGCTAGAGGTTAAAGTGCTTGGATAGAGTTTTCCTCCAAGGCTTGGTATGTCCTCGTAGATCGAGGACAAAGACTTTTATTGTTCTAGTTCATTTATGTTTAAGACTTTGTAATAGACATTCTAGTATTTCTCGATTGTAATGGGCCGTGACCCTATCTTGTTAAAGTTTATCCTAAGATGGCCATGTGAGACTTATTATTTCCGCTGCTTTATGAAAGAGTTTTTAATGGTTTGGTTTTAAATAATGTTTTAATTTTGCTCTATTTTCTATTGTCTATGCAATGAATGAGCTAAGAGGCTTGTATTAGACCCATTCACGGTCGAGTACGCCGTGTTACGACTAGGGGGTGCTCTCGGGTCATGACAAACTTGGTATCAGAGAATAAGATTTTGGAAATGGTTTTTAGGATCAAAGTCTCACAAGCCACGTCTAGTAGAGTCTTGTTCATCGGTGTGATTTGTGACACATCTATGAGTGAGAGGCTATATGACGTTATAAAGTTACACTTCTTTCATATTATTGAAGTTGTGCCTTAGAGTGATGTTCTATAAGTGTCCGTCTCCTAATCCTTCTCTTGTGTTTATAGGATATAAATACAAGGGCTAACCCAAGAAAGGTGGAAGAGGAGATGGTGAATGAGGGAGTTCCTCCCCAAGGTGATCAAGGTCTTCAAGGTGACCAAGTTCCTCTAGGCAATCAATGGAATGAAGTTTATCTAACCCTAGCTCGAGCCATGATGGCTCAAGCAAATAAAGATGTGGGGACTAGGGTGAATGCTAATGAGAGTACCGTAGCCTTAAGATTGAGAGACTTTGTGAGGATGAATCCTCCTATTTTTCTTGGCTCTAGAGTGGGAGAAGATCCCCAAGAATTCTTGGATAAAGTTTATAAGATTGTAGATGCTATGGGAGTAACTTATAGGGAGAAGGCGGAGTTGGCTTCCTATCAATTGAAAGAAGTGGCCCAAGTGTGGTTCACTCAATGGAAAGCCAATAGGCCAGTTGAAGCGGGTCCTATAGAATGGGAGGAGTTTAAGAGAGCCTTCCTTGGTAAGTACTTTTGCCGTGAGAAGAGGGAGTGTAAGGTTGAGGAGTTTATAAACCTTAGGCAAGGTAACATGAGTGTGGAGGAGTATTCCTTGAAGTTTACCCTATTGTCTAAGTATGCTCCATCCTTGGTGTCTAACCCTAGAGATGAGATGAGTAGGTTTTCTACTGGTGTATCCGACCTAGTTAAGGAAGAGTGTTGTACGGCGATGCTCCATGGTGATATGAATATTTCTAGACTTGTTGTGTATGCTCAATCTATTGAGGAGTCTAAACTTAATAGGGTGAATAGGGATTTGAAGAGGGGTAGATCCGATGAGCAAGGTCAACTTAGGTTCAAGAAGAGAGCTCCTAACCAAGATTCTTCAAGTTCTCTTAAGGCTAACCAAGAAAGAGTTGGTAGTTCTCAAGTTTCTAAACCTACTTGTCACAATTGTGGAAAGAAATATTTTGGGAAGTGTCTAGCCGGTACTAGTGGGTACTATGGTTGTGGGAAGAATGATCACCAAGTGAAATATTGTCCTACTCTTACGGCTAGAGGAAGGGAGGCCAAACAAGCTTCTCTTAATGGCCCAAATCTTGATGCTCCAAAGAAGAACTGTTTCTATGTGCTTCAAGCTAACAAGGACAAGGGAGCTAATCCGGATGAAGGTACCGGTAAGTTATAGTTCCTTGTTTTTGTGATGAGGTCCTTGTGTTGTTTCATGATTACCTTAGTTGGGTTTTCTCCTAAGTGGGGGATGGTATGTTGAATAGTAAGGTTATTGAGAGTGTTGATGTCCTTATCTCTTTCCTTCTATTCTTGTTCAAGCTTGAGACCTAGAGTTCCTAGTAGCTTGTTGCATGCTTTGGAGTTCTTGTGTGAATATGAGTTTCCATAGTCTCCTTATGTTGTGCATCTTCTAATTGTATTCTTGAATAGTTGAGAAAGTGAGTTTTCAAATTGTGTTCTGCATATGCATCTATGATGAGTTGCCTAAATATTTCATTAGTTGACTTGTTGATCATGCTTAAATATGTTCTTGAAAGAATTGCATAATGTCTTTTTATGAGGAAATTGCATGATGTGCCTAAAGATGTTGTAATGAGCATGTTGTGATTTGGAGAAGGAAGTTCCTCCAATGTAATGAGAAATGTGAAGCTTTGATGCCTAATAAGTTGGTAGATGTTGTGCCAACTTTATTGAATTGCATGAAGTTGTTTGAGCCTTTGTGATGTGGAGTAGATGTTTCCTCCTAGTTATGTGCATTTTATTGATATTTCATGCATGATTTTGGGCTTCTAATCTTGAGTCGTTACCCTAAATGTGGTTTAAGTGTCATTCGAGGACAAATGTTCCTAAGTGGGGGATAATGTAACAACCCTAAAAACGAACTAGTGAAACTAGAGCTTGACGTGTGTTCATCTTGAGTTTTGATGGTGTTTCATATTGTCCCGAGTCATGGTTGAGGTGTTTAGGGGTTGAACGTCAAGTTACGACTCCCCAAGGACCACCCTAAAGGTCCGTGAGGAGGACCCCAAGTCTAACCCCCCAAACCCCTTGAATCTAGTGAGTTTGCCAACATAGGGTGACCTACGGATAAAGTTCACGCCCCATAGGTCCATCCACGGTTCGTGGATGGCCTCCGTAGTTCATGAGCCCCAAAACCATGTCTCAGTCCCATTCCACGGAGGGATAGCACGGTACCGTGAACCCATCCACGTACCGTGGATGGAAGCCGTGAATGGGCACTATTTTTCTAGTGCAAGTCTCGGCCAAGGTAAGGTCCTTTTGGTAATGAGTTAATTAATTGTTCTAATGCATGGACGGATATTTTAAGTGTTTTTAGGTATTTTAAGAGTATTAAAACATTAATATCCTATTTTAGAATTCATTCTTCATATTTCCCAAAAACAAAACCCTTCCCTCCCAAAAAGTTCCCTCTAGAACTCCATTGAAGGTCAAGGTCAAGTTCAAGCTAGGGTTGGGGATTTCAAAGTGTTTCTACTAAAATTTGGTGGGATTCTTCAAGTATAAGGTATGGTGAACCTTCATCTACGGTTAGTTTTCACCCTAGAGTCAATTTCAAAGATGTTTTCAAGGTTTTCAAGTTTCACCAAAAACCTAGATTTCACTCAATCTTATGGGTTCTTGCTTAAAACGTTTTCAATTGATAAACTATGATTAGTTTGATGTTTAATTGATGATTTTAAGATGAAAAATTCCATGAACCCATGATTTCTCTAAATTCCTAAATTTGACTTATGAAGTGGGTTTGATGTATATGAATGAATAATTGATGGAATTGTGCTTAGATTGAGTTATATTATGGAATTCAATTATTATATATGCCTATCTATGGTGAATTGTTGGAGAATCGAGTAATGGTGATTATGGCTTTGGAGAAGGGTAAGTTGTGACCTAATTCTCATGTAGTAGAATTATTCTTGAATAGTTGATCCACTTGAAAGGTGGAGGTGTTTACTTACATGTACATTATGATCATGCCCTTGAAGGCATTATATGAGGAATTGAAGTATTGTCATGATGTTTTACAAATGATTGTGATGTAAAGGTTATACTTGTGGTTTCAATGGTAGAATGATGATCTTCTATGGAATATGAATGTGTTGTGATTGAAAGTGTATTCTCACTAAACACTTATGAATGGTTATGGTAGAATGTGAAGGGGCTCTATATAGTAATGTCTTATCTTGACTTGGTAGACTTAGGTTCTCTCTTCTTGATAAATGAAAGCTATATCGAATGTGATCTCTTGACTTGGTAGGATTAGGCATCCTTCTCTTGAGTAATGAATGTATCTTGACTTAATGTCTTAATGTCTAGAATTGGTAGACCTTATTGGTAACCTCTTCATAAATGCATTAATGAATGAATGAATGTCTTGATTGGTAGACCTAATGTTGGTAGCCTTTCTATAAATGACTAATGAGGCATTTTAGACTATGACTTGAATCGGTAGACCTAAAGTTGGTGGCCCTTTATCAGTCTAGAACCCTATGTGAATGTGAAACCTTGAAGTGGTAGACCTAATGGTGGTGTCCTCCTTCTTGTGTGAAATGATGAACCTAGAGATGGTAGACCTAATGGTGGTGGATCTCTCTAGGAAGATCAATGAGCTATCCTTAATGAACCTAGAAACGGTAGGCCAATTGGTGGTGGCTCTTCTTGGTAAAAGTACTTAGGGTCTGTAGGGCCTAATGTTGGTGGCCCTCTCTAGTACACTAATGTGAATGAAACTACTCTATGGGAACTAAGGCTAAACACCGAGTGGATATGGTTAAGATGGTGGCTCTTCCCAATGTTCGGCTAGAGTCCAATGAACATTTTTGAATATCCCATAAACTATGTGCCTACATAGGATGTGTATTAGTTCTACCCTTGGTAAGTAGAACACCTTCCACAGTGTGGATTTTATAACACCGGATTCCATGATTAGATCTCATGATCTATGTTGGTTAATGTCAATTCCCATCATGTGAGATGTGCACTGTAGTTACTTGATAGGTACTACAAAAGTGTAGGTAGTAGTATGGGATGCTATCTATACATTGCACGAGTAGGCTTTGATGGTGCTATAGTGAGTTCTCTAAGTCTTAATGACTAATGTATGAAAGTCCTCTAAATGCGTGAAGATGTCCTAAATAAATCTAATCAAGATGGTTGACTTATTGCCTAAATAAAATAATGAATGAGTAGCTTATATTGATGGAATGAGTTACATAGCATGTTGTGTTGAATTGTAAGTGATCTTATTTATTGTAGCCTTGAGGAACACCTAGGTGTATATGAAGAGGTAGTATGGGCTGCCACTTCATGTCTTACTTAGGTGTATCTTAGGGTAACTTTAGATATAGGTCCTAAGATGATGAGATGACTTACTTGACGCATGTCCTCATGTGTTGTATGTTGGTACTAGTTGAGCATGATTACTTGTAAAATGAAGCATGATTAATGGTGAGTTCACTTTTGGTGACCTTAGGGTGATGCTTAGGTGTGGATAGTGGTATGGGACGCTATCCATACATTGCAAAAACTGTTACTTGAGGGTTGCTTGGGGTGAAAGTGAAAAGGTAAAGGTAATGGGTTTATATGTTAAACATGTCTATAATGTGGATAATGTCTTGTATGTTGGTTGTGACTTGTATCATGCCTCTTATACTTGTACTCATGAAGTTTTATCTAAAATGGCATAAAGCATGACCTTCACCAAAATGTCCCCTTTAAAGCATGTTTTTGCATGGTCATCATACTTAGTACATTTTTGTGTGCTAACCCATATTTTCCTATTGTTACCACAAGTGTAGGTTCTGGCAAGTGATCGTTTCTAGCTAGAGGTTAAAGTGCTTGGATAGAGTTTTCCTCCAAGGCTTGGTATGTCCTCGTAGATCGAGGACAAAGACTTTTATTGTTCTAGTTCATTTATGTTTAAGACTTTGTAATAGACATTCTAGTATTTCTCGATTGTAATGGGCCGTGACCCTATCTTGTTAAAGTTTGTCCTAAGATGGCCATGTGAGACTTAGTATTTCCGCTACTTTATGAAAGACTTTTTAATACTTTGTTTTAAATAAAGTTTTAATTATGCTCTATTTTCTATTGTCTATGAAATGAATGAGCCAAGAGGCTTGTATTAGCCTCATTTGGGGTCAAGACACCGTGTTACGACTAGGGAGTGCTCTCGGGTCATGACATTTATGAATTCTCGCTTAGGAGTGAGTAATTCTCTTACCTTAGTCTCTCTCAGTTCACGGGGAAATAAATGCCCCATGAAGGCCTCATCGAACACATCCCAACTCACAATTGGTGCACCTTCAACTCTATTCTTCCATTGTTCGTACCAGACTCTAGAAATACCCTTAAGTAGGTATGCATCTAGTTGCCCACACTTAACATCTACATCATAAAATCACTTCAAACACTTTCTACAACTATTCCACAAAGTTTTTCGGATCCTCAGTGACACTTTAACCAGTGAAGTTTGGGGATTCATCCTCAAGAACTAATAGATTCTGGATGTATCAGCCGCATCATGTCGAACCCCTCTAGGTTGCCCAGCTCGGTTGGTCACCACTTGACTTAACATCTGGATAGCATCCCGACTCAGCATTACTGACCTCTCCTTGGGGTTGCACTGCTGTTGCATTAGGAACCCCTTAATCTCAGGAATCAACATTCCTCCTAGAAGGACGACCTCAAATAGCTCTTCATGGAGGCATGATCGGAAAGATAGGCACAAGCACGAATTAGAAAGAAACTTTATAGAGTTGAAATCTATCGCATGAAAATAGTACGAAAGAAGTGATATAGTTCCTAAATGTAAGAGCCTCCTAATTATAGATGTGGCACGCTTCATACCGAGACATAGGAATCTAGAGATGTGGCTTCATAGACACCCTAAGACTCTTGAGCTTTGTGCTCTGATACCATGTTTTTCACGCCTCGAGCCTACACTCTGGACATGGGCGTCACTCGAGAACCATTGCTTGCCCTAAGCGGACCCTTGGCCTAGCTCAACTCTCAGCAAAAGACTTACTCAACATTAGATAAACTCAAATATAAAGTTTTAGCTAAAAAGTCTCAAATACTTAACTTAGAACATTTAAAAATATTCAAACTGGCCACAAGGGCAACTCAAGTCTAGAACGTTAACAACAGAAAATGAATCAGACTTCTCAACTACTACTCCCCATCTATGTAGCCTCTACTAACTGAGATGGACGTCGGGACACGACCCTCGACATCCTAATAAAAAAATTGAAATGATAAAACATAAATGAGGGATCCCCTAGTAGCAAAGAGGCTCACCAAATAAGTCTGGAACTGCAAATGGTGTCAACGAATCGCATGTTGATGACCCTGATCTCCTGTATTTGCATCATGAAATGATGCTATCCAAATGGCATCAGTACATTGATTTACGAGCATGTAATGGGAAATCTAAAATATGAAATAAGCTTGAACTAAAACTGAAGAAACATAGTCACCTCATCTCAACTCAAAGGTACTCAAACTCAGAAAATACTCAGCTCGGTTCAATATAAAAACAACAATAGGGATGCATTATAAAAAAAGCTTTTAAAATAGTAGATAACAACTCAATGTATTTAAAAATACAATAATAACTCATTTTTCATGTAAAAATACAAAATAACTCTATTTGGGAGATTCTCTAACTGACAACCATTACTTTGAGCTATGTGATGATACAACATCTCACCCACGCTGCCAGAACTGTCCAATACCTTGCCGGAGTATAAGACATCCTCAACTAAGTGGATCCACTAAGCTATGCTTAAAAAGAAATAAGGAATCATGTAAAGATTATGACTCTTTCTATCCACATTAGTTACATGGTTTATGAGGACTTTGAGTTGTATAAACTCGTCCCAATATCGATGCTCAATACTACTCCCAAAATATACTCAGCTCATATGTTTAAAAATATTTCCTCATCCTCAACTGTGAGATTATTACTCAAAATATTTCTCTTAAAAGAGATAGTACTCAAAACTCATCATGAACTCATTTGGAAATCAGTGTTTCCTCTCATCTTAAATGAAAAAACATTTAGTCTTGGGAATACTTAGTCCACATATATTCATTTTGAAAAATGAAACCCAACTTTCCTAATTCTCATACTCAAGTACTCAAGTCTTAAAACAAGTTTCAAAAGATTCTAAAAGACTTATCAAAATTACTCGAAAGAACTGTCAAGACTTTACTCTTAACTCTACCTTGAATTTGAATTATGATTCATGTTATGAAGTATCTCTCGATGTTTAAATGTAGTTTAGATCGCTAGGATTAAGAAATGACTGAAAACTCGACTCAAAGGAACATGTACTTATCAAAGGACGAAAGGAAAGGTGGGTTGATGCTCCTGGCGTATCCCTGATGTGCCACGCCAGCCCTTCACTAACTAGGGCTGGTTTGTGGCACACTGTAAGCGCGCCGCCCCAACCCCTCCCTAGAACGATACGACAAAATTTTCTTCTTATTTTCTGACCCTAACTCACCTAGAATCGATTGTTTACCTCAAATTTTCCTTCAATTTAATTATCCAATACAGTGTACACAATAATATACTCAATTTTCCTCACGAACAACCTTCAACAATCAAAATCGTCACCTCAAAATCCATCAAACTTCGTAAACAAAGCATTAAAAACAAAACCTCAAGAACACCCACCAACAATTCAAATCATTCAACCTCAAGAACTAAAATTACGGATAAAATTTACATGATTGGTGTGTGGGTGAACGAACCCAATACTTTGAAAATTTACACACCTCAAATTGGCGAACAATTCCTCGATTCGTAAGATATCTTGATCATTCTTCCTTTTCTCTTCTTGAACTCTTTTCTAAAACCCTTAGCGTATTTAGGTTTATGAAAACTAACCCAAATTAGTTTTAACCCCTAAAACCTTACTAAAAACGTTGAAAGTTGATGGGGTAAGGAAAAGACTAAAATACCCCTCATTAATTCAAGTAACTTTCCTTAACTGGACAAGCTGACTTAGAATAGATATATCTCCCTCATCCAAACTCAAAACTTAGCAAACTTGGTGGCGTTGGAAAGAGGATTCAAATACCTTTCATTTGATATCTTATGGGCCACCTAACTCATCATGTACTGAAAGTTACGGTCATTTGAAGTTGACCCAAAACTCACAACTTAAGCTTAAGTTGAACAAATCTCAAATTGTCTCTTTTAAAATTAGTTCTTTCTCAATCTATCTCTTTCTAAGGTGGGATGTTACAAATGTGTAGTTGATTTCTCACACACTCCTAAGGCCCTCTTTATACTTCATCAAAATTCGTGCTATTTGTTTCCGTTAAAAATTGGATACCTAATTCTATTGACATTGATGCTTGAAACTTTTCGATTTATATTATGTTATGAGTTATTTACTTCCATTCTATAAGAAACTAGACCACTTCGATACTTCGTACTTGAATTCTTTTTCGTATCACTCCTTGTGGGATCGATCCCAACTCATCGTTGGGTTTATACTTTCTAGAGACCGCCTACACTTTGAATCATAATAAGAGTAGTTGAGCAATATCACCTCATACTTAGCACATTTCATATACTAATGCATACTTGTGCCTACAGTGTTTCACTAATGTAGGGTGTGACGCTTCTACCTTCCATACTCATGGCTACTTGATTCTTCATAGGCTTTGAAGATAGGTGAGTCCTCATGTTTCGAGGACCGAGACCCCTTTATTGTCTTATGTATTTTCGTTTCAGACATTGTAGGTGATGTATGGATACGTCCCAATCACTTTCCTTATGATGTATTAGATAACTTTGAGACTTACGCTAGATTTTCAGTTTCTTCAAACTCTTTCGATGTATAAAATTCTATACTTTAAAGTCTTTAATTCTATTATCTTGTATGATATACTCTAAGTGGTTTATGTAGGGCCTCTCGGGATTCTGTACGCCATGTTACGCCTAGGGTGTACTTTGGTTCGTGACAAATTTGGTATCAAAGCCAGGTTTAGAAAGGTCCTAGGGTGTCTCATAAGCCTTGTGGAGTATAATCTTGTTCATGAGTGTGAAGCACGTCATATTTATATATAAGATGTTATAAGATGTTTAGAAAACTCCACTTCTTTCATCATTCTAAAGTCGTGTGATAGAGTTTAACTCTATATGTCTCTCTCACAATCCCTATCTGATGCTTTTCTGGATATGGTCCCTCAACGAGCATACGTTAGAAGAAATATGGGTGAGGATGTGGAACGAGAAGCTCCTCAAGAAGCTCCACAAGTTCCGACTGATCCTTTGTCCAAACAAGTGACTAATGTAGAGTTTAAGGCTAATTTTCAAGTGTTGGCCCAAGCCATGACATCTCAAGCCAATAGGAAGGTGGTGGTCCCAGTGAACCCAATGTGGGTACGAAGGTAACTATAGTGAGGGACTTCACTCAGATGAATCCCCCAGAGTTTCATGGTTCCAAGGTTTAGGAATATCATCTGGAGTTCATTGATGAGGTATATAATGTTTTGATGATTATGGGAAAGACATCGGTGGAAAAGGCAGAATTGGCCAATTAACAACTTAAGGGTGTTGCTCAAGTTTGGTTCAATCAATGGATGGAAGAGAGGGCGGTTGATGCGGGTCCTTTGGACTGGGAGAATTTTAAGGTTGCTTTCCTTGATAGGTTTTTTCCTCTTGAGATGAGGGAGGCAAATGTACTTGAGTTCATTAACCTTCATCAAAGAAGTAAGAGTGTGAAGGAGTATGTTTTGAAGTTCTCGCAATTGTCTAGTTATGCTCCTACTATGGTTGTCGATCCTAGGGCAAGGATGAGTAAGTTTGTTTTGGGTGTATCCGAAATGGTGGTTAAGTAATG
This sequence comes from Solanum stenotomum, assembly GCF_019186545.1. Classification (NCBI taxonomy): domain Eukaryota; kingdom Viridiplantae; phylum Streptophyta; class Magnoliopsida; order Solanales; family Solanaceae; genus Solanum; species Solanum stenotomum. The sequence goes on along the minus strand of NC_064284.1, from coordinate 54,707,137 downwards.
TCGTACCACTATTCTCATTATGGAAATGGATATTTCTCTCCTAATGGTTTATGCTCAAAAAATCGAAGAGGAGAAACTTAAGGAAAATTATAGGGAGGGAAATAGGGAAAAGACAAGTGATAGCGAGTTTTCACATTCAAAGGTCTGATGGACTTGGACTCTCTAAGTTCCGACAAAATTTTTCCTATCAAGGTTCCTCCTATGCTCCATCTCCTAAGTTATATAAGGAAAGGGTGTCTAACCTTAATCCTCAAGGAGGAAATGGTGGTGGAAATTGTTCTTCGGTTCCCGCATGCCAAAAGTGTGGCAAGAGTCATCTGGGAAAATGCTTGATGAGTACGGATAATTTTTTTGGGTGTAGCAAGATTGATCAATGCTTGAGGGACTGTCCATCTAGACTTGAAAAGGGAAAGGATAGTTGGCAAGCTTCGCCTACTAGTTCGAGTTCAAGTGCTTCAAAGCAAAACCAATTCTATACACTTCAAACTCGTCATGAGCAAGAGAGTTCTCCTGATGTTGTTACCGGGATGTTGAAAGTCTGCCACCTTGATGTTTATGCTTTGCTTGATCTTTGTGCTACTCTGTCTTTTGTAACGCCATATGTGGCTATCAGGTTTGATGTTCTTCTGGATATGTTAATAGGCCTTTTTTCTGTCTCTACACCTATTGGTGAATCTACTATGGCTAAGAGAGTCTATAGAAGTTTTCATGTATCATTATCCTACAAAGTCACTCATGTTGATCTTGTAGAGCTTGATATGTTAGATTTTGATTTTATTCTTAGTATGGATTGGCTCCATTCTTGTTATGCCACTATTGATTGTAGAACCCAAATGGTCAAGTTTTAATTTCCAAATGAACCCATATTAGAGTTGAAAGGGGGAAATTATATGCCTAAGGGTAAGCTTGTTTTATGTCTTAAAGCTAGAAAGATAATTTCTAAAGGTTGCATATACCATTTTGTTCAGGTTAGGGATATGGATTCTAAAACTCCTACCTTTGAGTCGGTCCCCGTTGTAAATGAATTTCGAAAGTGTTTCCCGATGATCTACCTGGTGTTCTTCTTGGAAAGGAAATAGACTTCAGTATTGACCTTCTCCCTAATACACAACCTATCTATGTTCCCTCTTATCGTATGGCACCGGCAAAACTTAAGGAACTGAAATAGGAACTAAAAGATTTGCTGGATAAGTGTTTCATCTGACCGAGTATCTCTCCATGAGGTACTCCAGTTTTGTTTGTTCGTAAGAAAGATAGTTCACTTCATATGTGTATTGACTACCAACAATTGAACAAGGTTACCATTAAGAATAATTATCATCTCCAAAGGATAGATGATTTTTTTATCAACTATAAGGAGCAAGTTACTTCTCTAAGATCGACATCCGGTCGGGTTATCACCAATTGAGGTGAAGGAAGATGACATCTCGAAGAGGCATTTTCAGACTCGGTATTGTCATTAGAAATTCTTGGTAATGTCATTTGGTTTGACTAATGCTCTGGCTGCAATTATGAACTTGATAAATAGAGTGTTAGATAATACCTTGACATGCTTGTGTTTGTTTTTATCGATGATAATTTGATTTACTCAAGGAGTAAGGATGAGCACACCTATCATTTGAGAATTGTGTTGCAAGTCCTCAAGGACTAACAACTCTTTGCAAAGTTTAATAAATGCGAGTTTTGGTTAAGATTTGTGGATTTTCTTGGTCACATTGTTTTTGGAAAGGATATTGAGGTAGATCTAAGAAGATAGATATGGTTAGCAGTTGGCCTAGACCCTTATCCCTTTTGGATATTCTAAAATTCTTGGGTTTGGTTGGTTATTATAAAAGGTTTGTGGAAGGGTTTTTCTTCGATTGCCTCTCCATTGATGGCATTGACCCAAAAAAAAGTTAAGTCCGTATATTCGGAAGCGTGTGAGAAGAGTTTCCAAGAATTGAAAGATAGACTTACCTCCACTCAGGTGTTGAATTTACTGGAAGGGTTAGATGGGTTTGTTGTTTATTGTGATGCTTCAAGGGTTGGACTAGGGTGTGTTCTTATGAAAAATGGGAAGGTTATTGCTTATGTTCGAGGCAACTTAAAATTCATGAAAAGAATAATCCCACCAATGATTTGGAACTAGCGGCAATTGTTTTCACCTTAGAAATTTGGAAGCATTACCTATATGGTGTTCATGTTGATGTTTTTACTAACCATAAAAGTTTGCAATTTGTGTTCAAGCAAAAGGATCTAAATCTTTGCCAAAAGGGATGGCTTGAGTTGCTAAAGGATTATTACATGAGTGTCCTCTATCACCCCGACAAGGCAAATGTGGTGGCGAATGCTCTTAGTCGGCTATCAATGGGAAGTGTTGCTCATGTTGAGGATGATAAAAATGAGTTGGTTTGAGATGTTCATAGAATAGCCCAATTGGGTGTTCGATTAGTTGATTCTAATGAAGGTGATATTATGGTTCTTGATGATTGAGAATAACTCTTTGTGTCGAATGTGAAAGTCAGGAAAGGTTTTGATCCAATTTGATTGAATTGAAAGAAGCGGTGCTTAAGAAATACGTTCAAGCTTTCTCCCAAGGGGTTGGTGTGCTTCGGTATCAAGGTCATCTATATGTTCTCAATGTTGATGATTTAAGGGAGAAAATTTTAATGGAAGCCCATAGTTCTCAATATTCTACTCACCAGGAGCCACCAAGATGTACTGTGAGTTGCATGAGGTTTATTCGTGGAATAGGATGAAGAAGGATATTTCAGAATTTGTGGCTAAGTGTCCTAATTGTCAATAAGTGAAAGTTGAACATCAAAAGTCAGGAGGCTTGTCCTAAGATATTATCATTTCCACTTGGAAATGAGAAGATCTGAATATGGACTTCATTGTTGGTTTACCCTGCACTTGGCGACAACATGACTCGATTTGGGTCATTGTAGATCATATGACAAAGTTGGCTTGTTTCATTCCCGCCAAGGTTTCTTATACGGTGGAAGACTATGCTAAGTTGTACTTGAGGGGAATAGTTAGGTTGCACGGAGTATCCCTATCCATTATCTCCAATCATGGTACCCAATTCATTTCTCAATTTTGGAAGTCTAGGTACTCGTGATAAGCTTAGTACAACCTTTGATCCTCAAACCGATGGGCAAGCAGAGCGTACTATCCAAACTTTGGAAGATATGTTGAGAGCTTGTGTGATTGACTCAAGGGTAATTGGGATGATCATTTGCCTTTTGATTGAGTTTTCTTATAATAATAGCTATCATTCAAGCATTGGTATGGCTCCATTTAAGGCCCTTTATGGTAGGAGGTGTAAATCTCTTATAGGCTGGTTTGAAGTTGGAAAGGTTGTTTTGATCAGTCCCGAGTTGGTACATGAGGCTATGGAAAGGTTGCTTTGAGTTGTTTTCAACCATTCTCTTTAAGCCGAACTCCCAAGTAGCACCTTAACTCTAAGTAGACCCAATCACTTACATCAAATTCTAGAGTTAAGGTGCTACTTGGGAGGCCGAGGCCGATATGATGTCGTGCTACCCCTATCTCTTTCCCTTCGGCCTATCCTTGCTAAAGGTATTTAGTTCCTTATGGTTCATCCTCGTGTCTTAGTCATTCTCATGTTTCTTCATGCATGCATGCTTATAAAACTTGCTTTCGAGATCTTGATGTAGTTTTGATCGATTTCTTCATGATTATGTGCATTTGAGTATGACTTGCATGGATACCTTATGAAATGATGTTCTGAGTATGTTTAATCTTGGAGTTGATGTTCCTCCTTGATTATGTGTTATTGATGAAGTTTCACTCTTGTTGGGCTGTTACATCTACTCCCCTACTCCCTCTGTATTGCCTTGAGTCCCATTCGAGGATGAATGTTCCCAAATGGGAGATATTGTAACACCTCAAAACTTGGAAAACGAGAAAAAAATATAATTTTAAACTAATGTCTGGTTTACGGGTCCCATCTACAAATTGTAGAAGGTTCTACGGGCGGTAGATGGCAACCATAGGAAGTGGGAAAATAATTTGTTCTAAAATCAAGTCCCAGTGCTACTTTTTATGGTGCACCATGTTGGTCCGTCAATCATTATACGAGTCGTAGGTAGGTCTCATAGGTGAGTCCCACACTTGGTGAAATTTTAAGAGGTAAAGTTGGTTTCTACAGGTGGAATGTACATACCAAATGAAGACCTGTGAGTTGTACATGGTTCCGTCAAAAGTTGGTCCAAATAATAGTTTCTGAACTTATCTATGGTTGACCAGTACGGTCCGTAGAACTACCTACGGACTGTAGGTCCAAACTGTAGGTAAGGCTCGACAGTTATATTTAAAGGGTTTTTGGGTCCTTTCCTAATTGTTTTTAACCCAATACTACATCATTTTACCTTATATCCAAAGCCCGATAAATCGTTTGAATTAATTTACCCCTTTTTCAACTCATTCTCCTTAAGTCCCTAAACTTGACCAAATTTATCCTCCCAATTCTCTCAAGGCTAACAAAGAAGAAAAAGACCTAGGGTTCCATTTAAGTTTTCAATTCTCCATTCTTCTTGGGCTTTTGGCATTAAGGTATGTGCGTATTCACCCATGGAGTCATTTCCTCCATGGGGTCCCTAATGATTTCAACTTTTCAATTCAATATACAATTTATCAAATTAGGGTTTCAATTCAATTAATGTAGGTTTCATTCAATTATGATTGATTATAATTAATCAAGTGTTCTAATGCATTACTTGATGTTAATCCATGATATTTAGTTGAAATTGCATATACTCATGCCTAATTTATGTTTATCAACAATGATCTTATGATGAACCCATCAGCTATGAATTATGAGTTTATGAAGATATGCATGTTTTTTGTGAAATGTTTATGAATAATTTGGGGATATTTTGAAATGAAAGTATCAATGCTATTGTGAAAAGATTTATCACTTACTTTGTGATCATGATTGTGAAACGTATTTTCTCACAAATGATTTCACATTGGTGAAAGGTTTTCTCAGCTACGTTGAATTATGTTTAAGGAGCTATGCTATATTTTGATCTTGAAATATGTGAATTGGTATTGATCATTGCATTTCCATATGTTAAATTGATATTTGACTTGTAAGATCACGTACTTTTTCTCTAATCGTGCATAATATATGTGGCGTAGTATGGCATGGTTATATGAGGTGTATGTGACTTTGTATCGTACATTGGAGATTAAGATTACAAGTAGGTGGTAATATCACGGAACTAAACTAAAGTTTTAGGTCAAAGGGACCCCTCAAACAAAGGTCATGATAAAAGAAATGGCTCGGGTAGAACTTCGCCCATTTGAAAGGTTTAACTTGTCCCATACCATGTGGATAAGCCTATGAGTGTAAGACATGCTAAGAATAGTGTGTTATGAGGTATTATAATAGCACAAGGGTCGTATGTTAAGTTTGGAAGTCAAGAAAATTAATGAAACTAAAGTCAGCAAAAGTTATCGAAGTTTCTGTAATAATATTTTCTTAACTTTGGGTTAAATGTATTGAATATTTTATCCCAATATACAAAGAGTTAGAGGGACTATCACCCATTATATTGAAGGCCTACGAATCTAGTTTGCAACGCACAAAACCCCGTATCCAACCGACATCGGAGTAAAAAGTTATGAGGGTTTTACTACGAACTGTCGGGGCAGAATCCGGGTTGGGTCAAAAATGCGGTATGTCGGCTTACTCAACGTCTTAAACCATAAAGACATTTTATTTTACTTCAAAACCAGAAATAAAGATTAAGAGAGGGTTCCTATGGAGTACTTGCATGATGAAGGTCAGTTTTTGATGATTTCTACCATTAAAGATTGCCCCCGTGCCTAGAAACGTGATCTCTACACGTGGTAATCGTTTTCCCCTTCTATTAGCTGCGTTTGGAGCAAGTTTTTGAAGATATAAATTTGTAGTTATTGGTGCTTCTTCAAGGTTTACACTTGGTTAACTAAGGTAATCATCTCGGGACTCTTTTATGATTGTTTTTAAGAAGTTCTACGGACATTTCGTCAAGTTGAGGCCATTTGGCAAATCTGCCAATTTAAGAACAATTATGAACTGTTTATAAGTGTGTACCAACTGTGTATATATAGTGTTTGCGAATTTTAGGACGTAAGGTACAACATTGGTGAAGAAGCAACGGCCATTTGAGCATTCTTTGAAAAGGTATGTTAAGGCAAAGCTACGTCCCTCATTTTAGCACCCCTCCTGGGAAATTCCTAAAACGCCGAATGTGATATTTTGCTATTCTCTTGCTAGAAAGACCTTCAGTGAAAGGCATTGGGATCTCAGCTGAATTATTTTCATGATTCTGTTATTTGGATATTTCACTCATTCAGGTAAATAGAGTGTTCGACATCTACACGACATTTTATCAGTTTCCTTGATTATATGTCTGCACGTATGAATTCATATTCTTCCTTGGGTGATGTGAATTAAAATGTCATGCGATACCCTTACTACTTGTGACCAGCCCTCTTTCTCCACTAAGGTTATTATTTAAAAAAAACTGTAAAGTAGCTCACGACCTTCAAAACTCTCAAATATAATTTAAATGTAAACTATTAGAATACTTGGTTTTTGAAATATTTTTTTTATAAATTATCTAGGAACCAAGTTAGGAACTAAGTAAGTCACCTTAAACTTGTTACGAATATCAACAAGGTTAGGTTATCGTTCTAAAATTCGAGTTAACTTTTCAAGCTTATTTGGAAGAACATATCAAGTTCCATGAGATTGTTATATGTTATACGAAAGTTATTATGGAGTTATGAGAACAAGATTACAAACGGCCCAAGATTGGCAACATGACAACAGTAACTCATAGGTGTTATAAATTCATGACATGACATTCTATGCATTCTACTCCCGAGCTATAATCGGGAGGTATGGGACTATTGCCTATACTTATACGTATGAGACACAGATGGCCACAAGTTGGCGAATATAATGTTTGTTCGCTACCGAAAAGCTCCACCATTGCTAGCATTTGGTTGGGTATGTCATTCATTTGCATCTATATATATATATATATATATATATTCACGACATACGATTATATGAGCGTACCATGCATATTTAAGTAGTAGGGGGTTAAAGGTCAGCCATGGAGATTATTTGGGTTTCAATTTTAGGTGGTATATCTATTACCCTTTTACGATAAATGTTTAAGATTTTACTTTTCGCTTTACATACCAGTACATTTTTATTCATACTGACATCCCTTTGCCTGGGGACGCTGCTTTTTGTTTTGTGCGAGCAGGTACAGGAAGGGACTCCAATACCCCTAGTACCAGCCTCCCCGGCACCTATTAAAGCACGAGGAGATGCAGTACCCCCAATCTCACTAGTTCTATTGGTACCTGAGGAAGCTATGGACGCAGGACCTCCAGTACCTATTGTTTCTCCACCAGAGATCTCTGGGGAGCAGGGGATGAGAGAGGCAGTTCAATTACTGACTAGGATGGTTTCTATTCATGAGCGACAACTGGAGTCAGGAGTAGATATTCAGAGAGACCGATTGAAAAGTTCGAAGGTATGACAGTTTCTTCATTTGGCCCCTCAATTATTTACAGGATCTAGTCTTACTAAGGATCCCCAGGACTTTATAGACCATATATATAGAGTATTGAGGGTGATGCGTGCCTCCGTCACGGAGGCTGCGGAGTTGGCTTCTTTTCGGCTACGCGATGTAGTCATCCTTTGGTATGAGGCATAGGAGAGATCTAGAGGACTTGATGCTCCGCCAGCAGAGTGGGAGGACTTCTCAGTGGCTTTCCTTTCCCACTATTTTCCACGGGAAGTTCGAGAGGCCCGTCTTTACCAGTTTATCAATCTGAAGCAAGGAACCATGAGTGTAAGGGATTATAGCCACATGTTTAATTCTTTTGCAAGATATGCACCAGATATTCTACGACCATGAGAGCCAGAGTTCATCGTTATATTGATGGTTTGGAAGATCATTTGATCAGAGATTGTAGGGTAGCATCCCTATCAGGTGATGTAGATATTTCCCGCATACAGGCTTTCGCTTATACTACAGAGGACCTTTCTAAACGAATTCGTGATACCCGCAGGGATAGGGAGCTGAGTAAGAGGGCCCGTACTATGGGGTCTTACCACATGTGCAGGGGCCGTGGTTTGATCGTTATAGTCAGCCAGGACCAGGTCAGAGCTCAGGCCAACCTGAAGGTCGTCGACAGGATCATTCTGTACAGGTAAGACATCCCACTCCTCATTGTACACATTGTGGTAACCCGCACAATGGGTAGTGTAGATAGGGTTCAGGTGCATGTTATCATTGTGGGCAGACAAGACATTTTATTAGTCGGTGCCCGAGGTTGAGCAGAGGTGATCTAGCTCAGCCTTCAGGATCCACAGCAACATCTTCACCCTCAGTCCGTGCCCCACAACCAGGACCACAGTCTACTCAGGGTCGTGGTAGAGGGAGAAGTGAAGGAGATACAGGTTCGAGCGGTGGTTAGAATTTCTTTTATGCACTCACAGGACGACAGGATTTAGAGGCATCCCCTGATGTTGTTACAGGTATATTGACGATATCTTCTCAAGCTGTTTACGCATTGATAGACCCTAGCTCTACATTTTCATATATCACTCCATTTATTGCCAGTAAGATTGACATGAAATTTGAGTTGTTGCCACAACCAGTTGAGGTGTCTACACCAGTTGGCGATTCTATTTTAGCTAGTCGTGTCTATCGGGGTTGCACGGTATTAATTAATGATCGCCTAACCTCCGCTGATTTAGTTGAGTTGATTATGCTAGATTTTGATGTTATCATGGGCATGGATTGGTTGGCAGCTTGCTATGCTAATATTGATTGTCGTGCAAAAATAGTTCGATTTTACTTTCCAGGTGAGCCAGTCCTTGAGTGGAAGGGTAATGCAGCCACACCTAATGGTAAGTTTATTTCATACCTTAGGGCTCGGAATTTGATTGCTAAAGGTTGCATATACCATATGGTTCATGTACAGGATATTGATAAGGAGCCCATGACTCTTCAGTCAACTCCTATCGTGAATGAATTTCCAATGGTATTCCATGATGATCTTCCAGGAATTCCCCCAGAAAGGGAAATTGATTTCGCTATAAACTTGCTTCCCGATACGCAACCTATATCGATTCCTCCCTATAGAATGGCACCTGCAGAACTAAGAGAATTGAAGGAACAACGGAAGGACTTGCTCGATAAAGGCTTTATCAGGTCAAGTACTTCCCCATGGGGTTCCCCAGTGCTCTTTGTTCAAAAGAAAGATGGATCCTTGAGGATGTGTATTGACTATAGACAACTAAATAAAGTCACGATAAAGAATAAATATCCTCTTCCATGGATTGATGACTTATTAGATCAGTTACAAGGTGCCAAATGCTTTTCCAAGATTGACTTGTAGTCTGGTTACCATCAGTTGCGAGTCAGGGAAGTTGATATCCTAAAAACAGCATTTAGGACGAGGTATGGCCATTTTGAGTTCCTTGTCATGTCTTTTGGGCTTACAAATGCCCCAGCAGCTTTTGTGGATCTTATGAATCGGGTCTTCAAACCATTCTTGGATGAATTTGTGATTGTGTTTATTGATGATATTCTTATATATTCACGGTCGGAAGCAGAGAATGCAGACCACTTGCGAGCTGTATTGTAGACTCTCCAAGATTGCAGGTTATATGCCAAATTCTCTAAATGTGATTTTTGGCTTACCTCAGTAGCTTTTCTTGGTCATGTTATTACAAGTGAGGGTATAAGGTTGATGGACAAAAGATTGAAGCAGTGATGACTTGGCCGAGGCCCTTGAATGCGACTGAGGTTCGCAACTTTATAGGCTTAGCGGGGTATTACCGAAGGTTTGTGGAGGGATTCTCTTCTATTTCTGCACCACTGACAAAATTGACACATAAGGAAACGAAGTTTCAGTGGACCGAGGCATGCGAGCAGAGCTTTCATGAACTAAAAAAAAGGCTTACCACTGCACCTGTCCTAACTCTTCTAGATGGTAATGAGGGCTATGTTGTTTATTATGATGCCTCAAGAATTAGCCTAGGTTGTGTTCTTATTCAGCATGGTAAGGTTATTGCATACGCCACTAGACAGTTGCGAAAGCATGAGCAGAATTATCCTACACACGATCTTGAGTTGGCTGCAGTTGTCTTTGCCCTAAAAATTTGGTGACATTATCTATACGGGGTTCATATAGATGTGTTCACCGATCACCAGAGCCTTCATTATTTACTTAAGCAGAGGGAGTTGAACCTACGACAAAATATATTAAACGACTACGATGTTGACATTTTATATCATCCCGGCAAATCTAATGTTGTTGCTGATGCGCTCAGCCTGAAGTCCATGGGTAGTCTAAGTCATGTTGAAGCTCATAAGGCTGGAATTACAAAAGACATATGCCAGCTAGTTAATTTGCAAGTACGCTTAATAGATGCAGTAAGTGGAGGTGTTGTCGTTAAGAATATGGCATAATCTTCCTTTGTGACTGAAGTGAAAAGGCGGCAACATGAAGATCCTGAGCTTAGGAAATTGAGGGAAAAGATTCCAGAGCAGCAACACCCCTTATTTGAGATAACTGGAGATGGAGTCCTTAGATACCAGGGTCGCTTATGTGTACCGGCAGTTGGGAAGCTCTGTACAAATATTCTTTTAGAGGCCCATTATTCTAGTTATGCATCTCACCCTGGAGCGACGAAGATGTATCAGGACCTTCGACAGATCTATTCCTGGAATGGCATGAAAAAAGATATTGCGGAGATGGTAGGTGAATGTCCCAACTGTCAACAAGTTAAAGCAGAGCATCAGAGGCCTGGAGGCCTAACCCAGTATATTGAGCTTCCGTTATGGAAATGGGATATGATAAATATGGATTTCATCACTGGTTTGCCTCGTACTCCACGAAGGTTTGATTCCATTTGGGTAATTATCGATAGGCTGACAAAATTTGCTCATTTCTTGCTAGTTAGGATGACATATTCAGCTGAAGATTATGCTAGGCTTTACATTCAGGAGATTATTCGCCTTCACGGAGTTCCATTATCTATTATCTCAGATCGAGGAGCTCAATTTACAGCACATTTTTGGAGATCTTTTCAGAAAGGTCTAGGCACTCAAGTAAATCTTAGCACCGCTTTTCATCCACAAATTGATGGACAGGCAGAACGTACTATTCAAACGATTGAGGATATGTTACGTGCTTCTGTGTTGGATTTTAAAGGAAGTTGGGATCAACATCTACCTCTTATCGAGTTCACTTATAATAACAGCTTCCAAGCTAGTATTCAGATGGCCCCTTACGAAGCACTATACGGGCAGAAGTGTAGGTCCCCAATCGATTGGTTTGAGCTCGGGGAAGCAGATTTGCTAGGTCCTAATCTAGTCCAACAAGCGATTGAAAAGGTTAAGCTTATTAGAGATCAGCTTCATATAGCACAGTGTCGACAGAAGTCTTATGCAAATGTTCGCAGACGGAACTTAGAGTTTGAGGTAGAAGATTGGGTTTTCCTAAAAGTATCGCCTATGAAGGGCATCATGCGATTCGGAAAGAAAGGGAAGCTCAGTCCTAGGTACGTTGGACCGCATAAGATTATTCGGCAGATCGGTATGGTGGCATACGAGCTTGATTTGCCTTTAGAATTGGAAGCAGTTCATCCTGTATTTCATGTTTCTATGTTGCGGAAGTGCATTGGAGATCATTCACGTATTATGCCCATTAAAAATATTTGAATCGCTGAGGATTTTTATTATGTAGAGGTACCAATAGAAATTTTAGATCGGCAAGTAAGAAAGCTTTGAAATAAAGATGTAGCTTCTGTGAAAGTGTTATGGAGAAATAACAACATCGAGGAAATGACTTGGGAAGTAGAAGAGGAAATGAGGAAGGAGTACCCCCAACTGTTTACGACTTAAGGTGAGTCATATTTCAATTATTGGCAATTATTTCTTCACAACGACTTAGTTATATTTAAAGTAGCTTGAAGGTGAAATTTATATGTCTTCTTACGAGATAGCTATGCAAAGCTTAGCAGTTAAAATTTTCAGAATTTGACTTCAGGCTTTCGACTGTAATAAATATAGTCTCGCAAATAAAGTACTATGAGAAAAAAATACAACCAAGGAATTGTTTAGATCCATCCGCGCGCAAATATTCATAAGGGGGGGAGAATGTAAGATCCCGTACTTTTTCTCTAATCGTGCATAATATATGTGGCGTAGTATGGCATGGTTATATGAGGTGTATATGACTTTGTATCGTACATTGGAGATTAATATTGCAAGTAGGCCGCAATATCAAGGAACTAAACTAAAGTTTTAGGTCAAAGGGACCCCTCAAACAAAGTTCATGATAAAAGAAATGGCTCGGGTAAAACTTCGCCCGTTTGAAAGGTATAACTTGTCCCATACCTTGTGGATAAGCCTATGTGTGTAAGACATGCTAAGAATAGTGTGTTATGAGGTATTATAATAGCCCAAGGGTCGTATGTTAAGTTTGGAAGTCAAGAAAATTAATGAAACTAAAGTCGGCAAAAGTTATCGATGTTTCTCTAATAATATTTTCTTAACTTTGGGTCAAATGTCTTGGATGTTTTCTCCCAATATACAAATAGTTAGAGGGCCTATCACCCATTAAATCGAAGGCCTACGAATCTAGTTTGCAATGCACAAAAACCCATATCCAACCGACATCGGAGTAAAAAGTTATGAAGGTTTTACTACGGACTGCCGGGGCAGAATCCGGGTCGGGTCAAAAATATGGTATGTCGGCTTACTCAACGTTTTAAGCCATGAAAACATTTTATTTTACTTCCAAACCAGAAAGAAAGCTTAAGAGATGGTTCCTATGGAGTACTTGCATGATGAAGGTCAGTTTTTGATGATTTCTACCATTAAAGATTGCCCCCGTGCCTAGAAACATGGTCTCTACACGTGGTAATCGTGTCCCCCTTCTATTAGCTGAGTTTGGAGCAAGTTTTTGAAGATATAAATTTATAGTTATTGGTTTTTCTTCAAGGTTTACACTTGTTTAACTAAGGTAATCATCTCGGGACTCTTTTATAATTGTTTTTATGAAGTTCTATGGACATTTCATCAAGTTGAGTCCATTTGGCAAATCTGCCAATTTAAGAACAATTATGAACTGTTTATAGGTGTGCACCAGCTATGTGTGTATAGTGTTTGCGAAGTTTAGGACGTAAGGAACAACTTTCGTGAAGAAACTATGACCATTTGAGCGTTCATTTAAAAGGTATGTTAAGGCGAAGCTACGTCCCTCATTTTAGCACCACTCCTGGGAAATTCCTAAAACGCCGAATGTGATATTTTGTTATTCTCTTGCTAGAAAGACCTTCAGTGAAAGGCATTGGGATATCAGCTGAATTATTTTCATGATTCTGTTATTTGGATATTTCACTCATTCGGATAAATAGAGTGTTCGACATCTACACGTCACTTTATCAGTTTCCTTGATTATATGTACACACGTATGAATTCATATTCTTCCTTGGGAGATGTGAATTAAAATGTCACGCGATACCCTTACTACTTGTGACCAGCCCTCTTTCTCCACTAAGGTTATTATTAAAGAAAAACTTTAAAGTAGCTCACGACCTTCAAAACTCTCAAATATAATTTAAATGTAAACTATTTGAACACTTGGTTTTTGAAATATTTCTTTTATAAATTATCTAGGAACCAAGTTAGGAACTAAGTAAGTCACCTTAAACTTGTTATGATTATCAACAAGGTTAGGTTATCCTTCTAAAATTTGAGTTAACTTTTCAAGCTTATTTGGAAGAACATATCAAGTTCCATGAGATTGTTATATGTTATATAAAAGTTATTATGGGGTTATGAGAACAAGACTACAAACGGGCCAAGATTGGCAACATGACAACAGTAACTCATAAGTGTTATAAATTCATGACATGACATGCTATGCATTCTACTCCCGAGCTATAATCGGGAGGTATGGGGCCTATTGCTTATATTTATACGGATGAGACATAACTGGCCATAAGTTGGCGAATATGATGCCAGTTCGCTACCGGAAAGCACCACCATTGCTAGCATTTGGTTGGGTATGTCATGCATTTTAATCTATAAATATATATATATATATATGTATGTATGTATTCACGACATACGATTATACGAGCATACCATGCATATTTAAGTAGTAGGGGGCTAAAGGTCAGCCATGGAGATTATTTGGGTTTCAGTTTCAGGTGGTATCTCTATACCCTTTTACAGTAAATGTTTATGATTTTGCTTTTCGCTTTACATACCAGTACATTTTTATTCGTACGGACGTCCCTTTGTCTGGGGACGCTGCTTTTTGTTTTGTGCGAGTAGGTACAGGCAGGGGCTCTAATCGACCCACCCGCTAGGATTTAGGTTCAGCTGTGAGTTGGTAAGCTCCATCTTATCCTGGGGCTATCAGAGAATGTTTACTTTTGTTGTACAGTTTGGGTATAGTCGGGGCCTTGTCCCGATAGTGCTTATGTCACTCATAAAGGCTATTGTGGACACAATATTCTGGGTTTTCTTTTTGTATGTTTCAACCTCCAGCCAATAGTCTTGGCATGTATATATAGGTGTGTGTGTAAGTAGGTATGTTTTCGGTTGTGGCCTTGTTGGTTAGATAGTACATCTTTATTTTTTCGGTTTGTCTACCATTGTTTGTAAGGTTATTCTGTTTCAGGTCATGACCTCTGGGTCCAGGCTTCACTTTTTAAAGGTTGTGCTGCCCAATCTTTTTGCCTCACAAGTTTGGTTTAGCTAGTATGTTTCAGTGGGTAACTCGATGTATTAGGGTATCGAGTGCCAGTTACGCCCCCATATTTCGAGGCGTGCCATGACTCTTATTTACTCCATTGGGATTTAAACTTAGCACCGAGAGGGCTTTGAGGTGGAGACTCAAATAGGGTAGTCTCTAGTAGTAACCTCTAGTCCCATATGCATGCCCCCGTAGGATGTCTTAAATTACCGAGATAGTGGATCCACTTTAGCAAATGATGATACGTACAGATTCTACCTTGGAAATTAGTTTCCCCTTCTTTCGTTATGAGGGATATATTGGATTTCATCATATAGCTTTCATGGTCTTATTGTCGGTTATATCTAACATCCCACAAAATGATTATGCTTTCTTCAAAGCTTTTCTTATGTCTTTTATGTTAATATATTTGACTATGTTTTATAATCTTCATGTCATTTTCTTCTCTAAAAGCTTTTAAATATTTCATTATCATCATGCTTATTTTTTTTAAGTCATTTATATTATGGAGAAGGGCCTAAAACGCCCCTCAAGTATTTGAATTGGTACAAAATTACCCTTCATCCACCTATCGGCTCTAAAATACCCCTGACGTCCACCTTTCGGCTCAATAATACCCTTATGTCTAACGATCATACTCATTAGGTGGATGGAGGGTAATATTGTACCAAATCTCATAGTTTAAGGACATTTTAGGCTTTTCCGTTAAAATAATTTGAAATTACTTAATATATAAGCTCACATGATTGACTTGATTTTCATAGTAAATTTAAAATTATAAAAACGTTAGGTATCTACTCTCTACACTCCTCCCTCCCCGGCCCTTCACTTCCTATCTCTTCCATTTTTTTTTCTAGTTGGATATTGTCCACCATTTTTATTTATTTTTTAATTTATGAAAAAAAAAGAGAAAAAAAAGGAGGAAAATAACGATGCATTCATGTAGAAATAACTAGTTCAATAAAAGATGACTTAATTAAGCAAATATGTACAAATATTACATTTTTCTTTTGTGTGTACCCAAAATTAAAAATAAAAGAATAAAAATAATCATTTCTCTTATCCCCACCCTCATCCCATCATGACAATATACTAATTAAAAGAATATAAATATGTGAGTTCATTTCAAGTTTGTGTCCCCGATATCCTAATTAAGAATAAGAGATTAAAAAAAGGAATAAAAGAGAAAATTAACAAGACATTTGAATAATTGAGAAAAAAAATTATATTAATGAAAATAATATTTTTTTAGATTGACAATCAATCGGGGTGACTATGGATTTTAGTAGGATCTCCATTTATGAATTGGGTTACGTTATAATAAATTGGGAAAAGGGTCTGAAAAATACTTTCAACTTTGGTCGAAATTGTTGTTACAATACCAAACTTTATAGAGGACCTTTTACCCCCCCCCCCCACCCTTGCACTATTTAATAGTGTATTTTAAAGGTATATATGTGCTCACATGGACACATTACTATTTATAATTATGCAATATTTATAATGTCCATGTGGGTACATATATACCTTTAAAATACACTATTATATAGTGCAGGAGGGCAAAGAGTTCTTTCCAAAGTTTGGTATCGTTACAACAATATTGATCAAAGTTCGGATATATTTCAAACCTTTTTCCCTAATAAATTGAGGTTGATTTAAATAGGCCAATAGGAAGATATCATGAAATTAATTCTTTTTTCAATATTATTTTCAAATGTATCTGGTCGAAATATGAATCATAAGTGGTTTTTATAGAAAATAGAATTATTAAAAATATCATTTTTATTGTTTATTTGAGAAGGATTTCATTTGGACCAATCACATTAAGCAATATAATAAATAAATATTTAATAATTTTACTTTAAGGGAGCTATTAAAAATAAGGGCAAATATGAGTCAGAGGATTAACATCAAGGGTATTTTTTAGCCGAAAGGTCGAGGTCAGAGGTATTTTAGGGCCGATAGGTGGATGTAGGGTAGTTTTGTACCAATTCAAATACTTGAGGGGCATTTTAGACCCTTTTATGTTTATATTATCATGTTAATGTTTATGCAAATTGTCTCATACTTAGTACATTTCATGTATTAACGCATATTTGTGCCTACATTGTTTCACTAATATAGGATCTGACGCTCATACCTCCCATACTTATGGCTAGTTGATTCTTAACAGGTTTTGAAGATTGGTGAGTCCTCATGTTCTGAAGACCAAGACTCTGATATTGCTTTATCTTTTCATTTCAGACTTTGTATGTGATGTATCGGTTACGTTCCAATCACTTTCCTTATAATGTATTAGATGACTTTGAAACTTATGTTAGACTTCCACTATTGTCAAACTCTTTTGATGTATAAAATGCTATTTTTTGAAGTCTTTAATTTTATTATCTTGTATGATATATGCTAAGTGGTTTGTATAGGGCCTCTCAAGGTTCTATAAGTCATTCTACGCCTAGTGTATACTTTGGGTCGTGACAGTCAAGGTCTGTCTCGACGAGTTATGGTAGTATAATGTTGTTAATCCACTAAAGGCTTCTTAGACATCATGATGTATTATGTTGTGCAGTTTTTGCCCAGATGACTTTATAGCCTATATTTGTAACATGTGTTGATTATACTCCGCTAGTTTATTAGCTTACAATGTCCTTCATGTCATAGCTTATTTGTAGAATAGGTGTCCATACGGTTCTTGTCCTCCCTCCTCTTTGGGGCATGACGCAACAACTCCTTACCTACTCTATATGTACTCTTCTAGAATCCCATTGCAATTTTCACGACCCAAAAGTCGAGGTCATTATGGCACACACCTCGAGAACCCCAAAATTGGTGTGTAAGACAAATGAAATAACACTTACGAGACTTCCAAAGGGATGTCAGACCACAACCGTAACACCTCGGATTTGGACAAGGAGGAAAATTTGAGTTTTGGGCTGGTGTCTATGTCTATGAGTCCTATCTACGGACCACAAAAGCTTTTATGGATCATAGATGGCAATCGTAGGTAGGCGGAATAAATTTTTCAAAACAAATTCCAGTACCCTTTTTACGGTTCACCAAAATGGCCCGTCCTTCCATGTACAAGTCGTGGATAGGTCTTGTAGGTGACCATCAAACTTAGTGAAATTTTAAAGCTTAAAGTTGGTTTCTACGGTTGGAATGTACGGTACATAGAAAGACCTACGAGGCTTACATAGGTTCCGTCAAATGTTGGCCAAATTTAGAGTCTCTGATCACTTTCTACAATTGACAAGTACAGTCCATAAAAGGACCTATGGAGCGTAGGTCCAAACCATAGATGGTGGTAGACAGTTATTTTTAAGGAATTTTTAGTCTTTTCCCTTATTGATTAATGCCTAAACTAGGTCGTTTTGACCATAATCCTAGACCCTATATAAGTCTTGTAAGCCTAAAAGCTAACTATTCTAAATCATTCTTCAAATTCCCCCAAATCCCTCCAAGTGCTTCCCCCAAAATTTCTCACTCTAAAGCTTGAAGAAGAGTCTAAAGTTTCAAGATCAAGCCTCCAAATTCACCATTAATTGTGGGCTTTTGACATCAAGATAGGATAGTATTCACCTATGGGGTCCTTTCCTCCATAGGGTTCCTAAACTCTCCAATTGAAGTTAGGGCTTTATTCAATCTCATGGGTTCTTTTCAATGATGATCCAATTGATTGTTCTATATCTTTTTATGTATGAATTGAGATAATTACATGTTTTTAAGTTGAATATGCATGAAACCATGGATGATTCATGATTTTCGGACAATGATCATATGATTAGGCATACGAACTATGAAAACATGAACTTATGAAGATATGCATGTTTCTTTATGAAGTTGATTAAAAGATTTAAGGTTTCTTGAGAGTAAGCATCGATGTTGTTGTTGTTGTGAAAGGGTTTTATCACAAAAAGGATTTACAAGGTTGAAAGATTTTCTCACCTAAGTTGAATCAAGATTAAGGAGCTATTCTAAATTAACTCTAGCTTGGATTGGTAACTCTAGTGTGCCTTTTCATGGATAATAAGACAAGTTAAGATTAATGACTATTCCATGAGATTTATTATTGGCACTGAGTGGATAAGCGGCGACTACCCATGTCCCATAATTATGCGTCACCATAGATTTGTCTTAGATAGACAATAGCTAGTGGATCAAATTTAACTCAAGTTCATGGTTCTTACCTTGGCAAGTAAGGACATCTATTTTCGGTGTGGATAGACACCGGATTCCATGTTATAGCTCTCATGGTCTATGTCGGTTAAAGGCAAACTTCCCGGAATAATGAGCTAAGGTTACTTTCTTAAGTATCTCACAAGTGTTTTATAAGACGTTTAGCTTGCATTTACCATGATTATGACTTATGTTTTCTTACATGTTATTTTATGATTTAGCTTGGTCATTGCATGTCACGTAAAGTCGTTTTAGTATGAGTTCATAACTCTTATACATTGTTGTCATACTTGGTACATTCCATGTACTAACGCATACTTGTGCCTACAATGTTTTGCTAATGTGGGGTCTGAGGCTCCTATTTCCCATACTCGGGGCTAGTGTTCCCTCTTAGACATTGAAGATTTGTGAGTCCTTACACTTTCGAGGACCGAGACTCTTTTATTTCTTTCATGTCATTTTCATTGCAGATTTCGTATGTGATGTATGAGTTACGTCCTAATCACTCCTTTTATGTAATAGATGGCTTTGAGACTTATGTTTAGACTTTCGCTTTTATCAAACTCTTTTATATGAAATGATACTTTTAAACTCTTTTGCTTCCATTATATTGTATGATATATGATAAGTGGCTTGTGTAGGGTTTCACGAGGTCCTATACGCTATGTTACACCTAGGATTTACTTTGGGTCATGACAAACAACCGATAAGAAAACAACAAAGAAGTTCTCAAAACCTAGTAGCATAAGTATGAAAAGCATCTAAAACATTTCTAGAATTAGGAATACATCTCAAATCTTTGAAAAGAAATTAAAGATTATAAATGATAGATGGAGACCAATGGAGATTCGGAAAACAGGATCTCACCACAACTCTGAAAGAGAGGAAACTGCTAGATCCAATCAATCGCTACGAAGATCACCCTGACCAGAATCTACATCAAAAGAATAACATAAGTAGGGGTGAGTATAATCCACATGTACTCAGTAGGTTAGACCGCCTTACTATAAGCAACTAATCTGACTTAAGAAATAAACTAAAAAAATGCTTCCACCTGCACGCAGAAAAGTCCCATTCTGGCATCAGTGTCGTGGTTTATATAGTAAGGGCATGAATGAAGTAAACACAAAAGGATACAGGTAAACAAGTCACACAACAATGTTGGCTAATGCAATATAATGAATGATGAGGTGAAAAAATAATGTGATGGAACCAAGGTCGTCGCACAACCTCTCATATACACCTTGTCGAGATTTATCTTCCAGACAAGGATCCATGGGGGACTCGCAGTCCATCTAGCAATCTCATAATCTGAATATCTCATCAACTTTCCACCTAGCTCGTGGTCAAGGATATAAGTAAGGTGTCTCATTTTCTATCTCAAAAACAATATTTTTCCACTTTCTCATATTTCCATGAATAATGATATGCTAAAATGAGGATAAGTGCATCACAACACATACAACACAAAGTCATAATCAATTAAACAAGGATTTTAAGTTGCGTAAAGTTCCCAAACTCACAAGCCATGAAACACATCCTCAAATGATAGGGATATGGGATGAATCCATTTGAAATTAGTATTTGCCACTTATTTCTTTCATTTTAAGATGATCAAATATTCACTCAAGCCCCTAAGTTCGGTATCTCAATGTCAAATAAGGATAAGTCACACAGCCCCTCTGTCACGACCGAAGGGTACACCCTAGACGTAACACGGCGTACTCAACCCCGAAGGGATCTAATACAAGCCCTTTGCATCATAACATAGGTAATAGAAAAGTATGGAAAATTTAAAACTTCTTTAAGACCATATAATTAGAAACATTTTCATAAGCAAGCGAAAGTCTTATCAAAACTTTTGTCTCAAACCATCTAACATAATTCTTGAATAAAACTCTTGGGACGCAGCCCATACAAAGTCTAAAACATAAAGAAATGACATAAAGGAAATATGGGTTCTTCCTCGAAGCTATGAGGACTCACCAAGTCTTCAAGTCTTCTTGCACCACCTAGCCTACAAAGCAACTCAAGTCTCCAACGCTACATTTCGTTAGAATGTAGGCAATATGCGTTAGTACAAAATGTACAAAGTATGAAAGCTAGCATAACATCATAAGAGCATCTCAAATGGTTAGTCAACAGAAGGCATAAGCATAAAAGATAAAAACATAGTCATAATATAATCATCATACTCATAGCATGGTCTCCAACATAAGCTTCATATAAACATATATCAACATAAGACTTAGTTAATGAGCATAGGAGACAATTCATAAGCATATAAGCATAATTGACCCTTGGTCATCCATACCATAATAGCACCATTCTCAAGTAACCTCAAAAGCATACAAGTGCAAAGCATGAATAGCATCCCATAATACCACCCAAGCCAAGTATCCCTTTTTAGTCATCTTAATCATAGTCTATGTGCATGGTTAAGTCATAAGTATTTCTACCATAAGGGCACCATACCTCCAAGTAATCTCAAGACACACTTGTGCAATGCATGAAAGGAATCCCATACTACTGTTCACACTAAGCATAACCTTGAAGTCATCTTAATCATATTCACCCTACTTTTGGTCTTACTATAAGCTTACTTCATATTGACAAGGGAACTACCACCTTAGTCAATTATATCTTGGAAGGCAACAATGGCAACAACCCAAGCTAAGTCATACTACATAAGGGAACCCTTCACAACTAGCCTGAAGTCATATTTGTGCTATGTATGGATAGCATCCCATACTACTACCCATACTAAGTACTCTTTTAGACTACCATGAATGTTCACTAGTTGGGTACTAATCCCTCTATTCTATTTACCTCTATTCAAGGCTACCAAGGAATAACCCCCTAATAGGCTACACCAACTTATTATCTTACTAACATAACTAGGTTAAGCTAAGCTAACTACCTTGGAAGACACACTAACATGCAAGTCCAAGCTACTCTAGGAAAAGGTACAAGTGTCCTATCCTAGCTACCATGAAATAGTCCTAAACCAACTAAGTCATGCTACCCTTACAAGTGTACTAGATTACCAATGCAAGCTATCCATAGGGGAGTGTGATTCTCAACCCTAAGTTATCCTTAGGAGAGTATGAGTCCTCAATCCCAATCTACCATGACTAATCCTAGCTCAAGCTATCCTTGAAATACATCTTACAATGCAAGTCAAGCTACCCTTAGGAGAGTATAAGTCCTTTATCCCAAAGCTACCATGAAAAGGTCTTGGCCAAACAACGTCAAGCTACCATGAATGCATCCTAACAATGCTAGTCAAGCTACCCATAGTAGAGTATAAATTCTCAAGCCTAGGCTACCATGACTACTGCTATCTCATGCTACCATGACATGCATTCTACAATGCTAAGTCAAGCTATACCTTAGGAAAGTATGGATCCTCCATCCCAAGCTATCACCCTTGGTCTTATCCCACTAAGCCAAGCTATACATGAACGGATCACACATCACAACTTCAAGCTATTCTAGTATAACATGGTTTGATTAATTTTAGGGTATTAAGCAAACCTAGAATCATTCTATGTGAGAGAACCCTTTGATCTCCTAGCAATTCATGCCTAAGTGTGTAAGAGAAAGAGAATACAATTAGAAACATTTTCATAAGCAAGCGAAAGTCTTATCAAAACCTTTTTCTCAAACCATCTAACATAATTCTTGAATAAAACTCATGGGACGTAGCCCATACAAAGTCTAAAACATAAAGAAATGACATAAAGGAAATATGGGTTCTTCCTCGAAGCTATGAGGACTCGCCAAGTCTTCAAGTCTTCTTGCACCACCTAGCCTACAAAGCAACTCAAGTCTCCAACGCTACATTTCGTTAGAATGTACGCAATATGCGTTAGTACAAAATGTACAAAGTATGAAAGCTAGCATAACATCATAAGAGCATCTCAAATGGTTAGTCAACAGAAGGCATAAGCATAAGAGATAAAAACATAGTCATAATATAATCATCATACTCATAGCATAGTCTCCAACATAAGCTTCATATAAACATATATCAACATAAGACTTAGTTAATGAGCATAGGAGACAATTCATAAGCATATAAGCATAATTGACCCTTGGTCATCCATACCATAATAGCACCATTCTCAAGTAACCTCAAAAGCATACAAGTGCAAAGCATGAATAGCATCCCATAATACCACCCAAGCCAAGTATCCCTTTTTAGTCATCTTAATCATAGTCTATGTGCATGGTTAAGTCATAAGTATTTCTACCATAAGGGCACCATACCTCCAAGTAATCTCAAGACACACTTGTGCAATGCATGAAAGGAATCCCATACTACTGTTCACACTAAGCATAACCTTGAAGTCATCTTAATCATATTCACCCTACTTTTGGTCTTACTATAAGCTTACTTCATATTGACAAGGGAACTACCACCTTAGTCAATCATATCTTGGAAGGCAACAATGGCAACAACCCAAGCTAAGTCATACTACATAAGGGAACTCTTCACAACTAGCCTGAAGTCATATTTGTGCCATGTCTGGATAGCATCCCATACTACTACCCATATTAAGTACTCTTTTAGACTACCATGAATGTTCACTAGTTGGGTACTAATCCCTCTATTCTATTTACCTCTATTCAAGGCTACCAAGGAATAACCCCCTAATAAGCTACACCAAGTTATTATCTTACTAACATAACTAGGTTAAGCTAAGCTAACTACCTTGGAAGACACACTAACATGCAAGTCCAAGCTACTCTAGAAAAAGGTACAAGTGTCCTATCCTAGCTATCATGAAATAGTCCTAAACCAACTAAGTCATGCTACCCTTACAAGTGTACTAGATTACCAATGCAAGCTATCCATAGGAGAGTGTGATTCTCAACCCTAAGTTATCCTTAGGAGAGTATGAGTCCTCAATCCCAAGCTACCATGACTAATCCTAGCTCAAGCTATCCTTCAAATGCATCTTACAATGCAAGTCAAGCTACCCTTAGGAGAGTATAAGTCCTCTATCCCAAAGCTACCATGAAAAGGTCTTGGCCAAACAACGTCAAGCTACCATGAATGCATCCTAACAATACTAGTCAAGCTACCCATACGAGAGTATAAATCCTCAATCATAGGCTACCTTGACTACTACTATCTCATGCTACCATGACATGCATTCTACAATGCTAAGTCAAGCTATACCATAGGAAAGTATGGATCCTCCATCCCAAGCTATCAACCTTGTTCTTATCCCACTAAGCCAAGCTATACATGAAGGGACCACACACCATAACTTCAAGCTATTCTAGTCTAACATGCTTTGATTCATTATAGGTTATTAAGCAAACCTAGAATCCTTCTATGTGAGAGAACCCTTTGATCTCCTAGCAATTCATGCCTAAGTGTGTAAGAGAAAGAGAATACACAACAAGATCACATCATATTGACTTTACCCCCAAAATCCCTAACAATGATGGCTACAAGCCCTACTTTCAAGCTTAACTTCATTCTATCATGATCTATGTCTAAATTACAAGCTATTCAATCACATTCTTTACTACTAAGTGATTCTAGTCATAATTGATTCATAAAGGTTCAATTCTAACTTTACAAGTCAAGATCCTTCCTATTCAATCAAGTCTAGTTCAATTCATGATTAGATGATCCTAACTATGATCAATTACTACACACAACATTGAATTAGGAAGAT
Organism: Solanum stenotomum; assembly: GCF_019186545.1. NCBI lineage: Eukaryota > Viridiplantae > Streptophyta > Magnoliopsida > Solanales > Solanaceae > Solanum > Solanum stenotomum. Next base: position 54,682,469 of record NC_064284.1, on the reverse strand, counting down.
CACATATGAACCTTCAACTTTGCCTCTAATGGAATAAACCCACAAAGATCACATTCATCAATTTAGATTAGGGTTTACCATAGAAATCACATGAAATCATCATAATATCATTAAACAAAGCAAAATCAATCATAATTGGGTGATATCCACTAGATTGGAATCACACCCAAACCCTACCCACAATGCAAGCACAACCCTAGCTAGAATTGGGTTTTTGATTTCACATACCTTCAATCAAAGCCCTAAACAAATCTTGAATCAATGGAGAAAATCTCCCTCAGTTGCTTCCCTCTTGTCTTCTCTTCTTCTTCTTCTTCTTCTTCTATTCTAGAGAGAGAAATTCTTGAGAGTAATTTGGGGGTTCTAAGATGAATGAGCTAATGACTTAGTTTTAGGGTCTTAGTAGGTATTTATAGGAGGTTATTTAACTACTTAACCGACCCCCTAAGACCTTAATTAAATAACTAATTAATTCACAAATCCCCTAACTAAAACTAAAACACCTAAAACTGGCAGCATTCACGCCCACCCATCCACGGACCATGGATGGGTCTACTGGCCGTCAATCACCTCCGTGGTTGGATTCTGAGGCTTCATTTGTAGGCCTGTTGCACGACTTGACCTACGCCCATGACTTACGGGGCGTGGTCCAGTCTATTGGCCGTGAATGGCCATTCGTAGGTCACTAAAATTGGACTGTTTTGGGGACTATTTTGGGGTCCTCTACAAGGACCCCTTGGATGGTCCTTGGGGAGTCGTACCCGGACGTTTAACCCCTAAAACCCCTATTCTAAGTACGGGAACCATTTATCTTGATTTTAACCATCATACGACACTCCCAAGCTCTTTCCAAAGGCTCTAGAACTCACTAGTTCAACTCACTAAATTTCGGCGTGTTACATTATCCCCCACTTGGAAACATTCGTCCCCGAATGACACTTTAAACACTTTATAAAGTCTAAACTCTAACTTAGCAGCCCATTATGCATGTACTACATCTAATGCACGCTATCAAGGAAGAAGACTTCAATTTCGAGCTAAACACATTCAAAGCGACACAAGGGAGTAGGAACTACTTCTACCAACCCAAAATGCACTAAACTTTATATCTACTCATTTTAAAGGGGAAACTAACATCTCCTAGCTACAACATGCTCTTCACATACTCATGGAGCCTAAATTCACAATACTTCTCAAAAAGCATTCATTCATTGAGGAAATCTTTCAACTCAAAAACTAGGGCATGCTCATAGTCCAACTCATGAAGCCTATATGCAACTCTACTCACATGCACCACAACATGAGGAAACAATGCATAAAAGTCATTTCTATTAAGACCTAAGCATTTTCATGAACATGCATCACATAAGAAAATCATGGAAACTTACTATTTAAAATAGTATGTATTGCATTAAAAAAATTATTTACAAAGATACCCTCCACTTTTATAGTGGAAAAGATGTAAAAAAAGGTTTTGAGGGACAATTGAGTCTTTTATCATTTTAATGCATGCATTAAAATCATTGCATTGCTAATACTTAGAAATTCATGGTATTAGCAATGCACACCTTAATACATAATAGAGTGTATAACTAATGCTTACTAACATAGATTGAAAAGAGCACCAAACAAGGTACTAGTAATACACAAAGCTAATAATAGCATTATTTTCCTAATACACTCTACCAAACGACCCCTTAGAGTGCTCCAACTCACCCCACACAATGTTTATGTCCTCATCGCCATTCAAAAGTCTGTGGAAGTACGTTTGCCACTTTGCTTAATGAGGGTCTCCTCCACCAACACCTTACCTTCTTCATTTTTGATGTACTTCACTTGGTCAAAGTCTCAGGGCCTTCCTCTCTTTCGTCTCCGCGAGCCAGTAAAACTTCGTATCTCTTTCCTTGTACTCCCCTAGTTCAATATACGTTCTTTTGAAAGCAGTCGTCTCTGCTGCTGTAACCGCTAACTTAGCCTCCATCCTTGCCGCCTTATAAATTTCCCTTTTGCCTGCTTCTCGTCCTCATTCGTGCAGCCCACCCACTTCACATACACAACTTTCCTTGTTTGCACTTTGTCTTAAACTTCTTGATTCCACTACTAATCTCTTTGGCGTCAACCAAAGTTATCCTTCGACACCTCTAGCACCTCTTTAGTTGCTTTTCTAATGTAACTAGTTGTCTTACTCCACATGCTTCCCACATCCCCATTATTCCTCCATGCCTCCATTGCTTGCTCCCCAATTATACAACGGAGGACAAATGTCAAACCATCCTATTTAGTCCTTGGTCGAACATATAAATTTTCGTGGCTCCTCCTCACTTAATTTTCAAGTTCATCACCAAAATAACCCACTATCCAGAAAAAAAAAAAAAACCGCAAAACTATTATTAATTCCACTATCCATAAAGATAAATGAGAATGCATTATATAAAAAAAAAAATGCATTATAAAAAATAAAAATAAAAAAGAGAAGTAAATGGAGTTTATTATCTATAAGCCGGTGGTGGGCGAATCCAAGTTGAAAATGGCATTTGCATTAGTGCAATTGCGGCCGGCCCCATTGCGATCTCTTGTTAATGTCCGAAAAAGAAGATTTAGTAATCTTTGTTTTCAACCCGTCTCTACTTGTTCGCCCGCTCCTAAATCGCTCAACACTCAATTCTTCACCCGGAAAGGGAATAATAATTGTTCTATAATTGTAAAATCTTCTGTGAATTTTTCCCCCATTGTGTCTCCGGAGGATGAATGGGGTATTTGGATGTCTCTTTTTGCAACTGGCGCTTTTGGTCTCTGGTAAATATTCTCATTATACTGTTCACATTTTAATTATATTACAGCTCAACAGTCCCAATTGTTTCTTCATTGATGATCCTCATATTTGAACTTACTATGTTTGATTCAGAGGCTATGTGGGCATTTGTCCATGTTTCATTGTGATTTTTTTTTAAAAAAAAGGTAGTTTTTGTTTTCAAAGTGGAAAATGATAAGTAATTGAATTTGTTGCCTTTGGCCATGAATACATACTGTAGTTGTTTTTGACTTTTTCTGACTAATTTGGAATGAAAAAGTGAATTTTATTTTTTTGGTTTTTTAATCTTGAAAATTCTGGATTCTTGAATTCCAGAATTTTATGGACAAAAGTGTTTGCAGTTCAGCTTTGGAAAAAAGTGAATTTTTTTATGGCCAAACGCTTAAGTTAATACTTGAATAATAATCTGATGAATTTTTGATATGTTTACAGAGTGAGAACAAAAGCTAATAGGTTCACATGAACTCGGAAGTGGGTCTCTAGATTCTCCCCTGGTTTGAATTGTATAACTATCTCATCTAGCTAACTGGTTGAATTGTTTCAACACACATCTTCAGTTTCCCCTTTTTTGTTTATTGGTGTCAAATTCGCCTAATAAACATTTATGTGGAATTCCAAAGAACATATGTTAGATAGGAGGTTATGGAGGTCACTTATTAAGGTAGGAAGTTAGTTAGATAGTTGAGCGTTGTCCGAGTTATTCTTTTATACTATTAGCCGTACCATTAGCTATGATATTACTCTTGTAGTTGCTTGTCCTTTGAGTTTGGTTATTATCTGTGGATTCTTGTACACTTTGATTATCGTTTTATATGTGATGACTATTGTTAGGATGATTAGTTAGTTGTCGATAGTATTTTGTCGTGACTTTCTTCATTTTTGTTATTTCTTTCTGTATATTGCTTTGGACTATTTTTTTCTTGAGTTGAGGGTCTATTGGAAACAATTTCTCTACCTCTAAGGTAGTTGTATGGTCTGTGTACTCTCTATCCTCCCCATACCCCACTTTGTGGAACTACAATCAATATGTTGTTGTTGTTGTCCAAAGAACCTATGTTGGTTTGACATCTGAAGTATGAGAATGTACTGAACTCTGAAGGTCAGAGAAGACTAAAATTGGGAGTATGGTTAGTGCTGCATTGGTTAGCACATTGGTGGGGCTGACTGCAAGTAATATGGGAATTATTCCTTATGAAGCGCCAGCATATTCAGTTGTGTTGAAATACCTGCTGCCGTTGACAATACCGCTACTGTTGTTCAGAGCTAATATGCGGGATGTGATACGCTCTACCGGTCCTCTACTCTTGGCTTTCTTGCTCGGATCAGGTCCTTTTGCTTACTAAAAGTACTGGTCTTTTCTCTTATCTCCAATATTGGTTTATATCCTTTTGCCTGAATTGCTAAAATTGATGCAGGCAGTTGTTTCTTTTAGTTCTAGTTGAAGAGGTACTCTTTGATGGACTAAACGTTGCTAGTTTCAGGATTTAGTTTCATTAATTTGTCAAGACGTTGGCAAACGAGCTTGAATTTTCAGTAAATACAATGTTTTCGAATGAAAGCTAATTGGATATGGTCATCCAATAACTTGATAAAGTAAATATTATTTTGTGCTGTTACTTTGTTAGATCATTGTTTGTCCGGCTACTTAGCATTGCTACTTGTGAGTATTTCAACCAAGAATGTGGATATATCCGCTGTTTACATTTTTGGGAGCAAAGGGTTAACCATTAAAACTGTATTTTGAGAACTTTCTTAAGATAACGCTTCACAATGACACAAAGGCTCTTCAAATATTTGATGGTAAGCCATTTGTGACTTTTCTTTTTTTGTGCTAAAATGGCGTTGGAAGTACTTAGTCGGTGATTGTTATGAATGAACGATGTGTAACATGCCCAATCAATTAAAGATGACTGGTGATGCATCATTATCTTTGTTTGAACATGATAGAACCTAAAGATGCCTTAAGCGATGTAGAAACACGTGCAGTAGTAGCTACATTTCGAATCATTGTTTCAGAAATGTAACAAACACAACTCTTAAATTTTTTGATATACCATATTAAGTTAGATTGAAGAAAAATGTTTTCTATAACTCATAAAAATTACTCAGGTTTACCTTATTTTGAGAAGTTCCGTGCCTGACTTTAGAATCAAGATATTCTTAGTTTTTTAACATGAATAAACACTTACAGTTCAGTGGTGATGTTCCATAACTTTTCAACCATGGTGAATTCTAGCCACCACGTGGGCACAAATTGACAGATTAATGCTTGTGTCATCTTCTTTTTATTGTATATGCAGGGCAATCTACTAACTTCAACTTTCAAGTAGTGTGTGAAAGCCTTATGTTGTTTTCATATTTTGTCTTCCAATGTGACAGCTGGGACGATTATTGGGACCATAGTGGCATATATGATGGTTCCTATGAGATCACTTGGTCAAGATAGTTGGAAAATAGCTGCTGCCCTCATGGGCAGCTACATTGGCGGAAGTAAGTAGTGTAACTAAAACTTTTTTTTGTTAGGGCCTCCATGGAGGTTAGATGGTCCCTGTATGTTTCATTTGTTTTCTTGTCATGAATGTATATTTAATCGGAACCCAATCTCAGAGATGAAAATTAAGCCGCAACACAAGATGAAAATTAGGTCAATTGAACTAAATAAAGGAAAACTTTGGTGTCAGGTTCAATATATTTAGTGGCTTACTTTTTGGTCAATGGCAATATTTAGTTTAGATATTTTTAAGCTGGCTGAACTTTCCTACTGTTTGTACATGTAATTTTTTAAAGTAACTAAAGAATTGTTTCTGATGCCGTAATGACATGAACCCAAGAACTTAAATCACTAAGAATGAAAGAACTCAAAGTTTGCTATTCCAATTGTGTATTTCTGAACAAGCTTTTTGAAGGAGGGAAAAAGGACAAATATATCCTCGAACTATCGTAAATGGTATACAAATACCCTACGTCATACTTTTGGGACATTGGTGCCCCTGTCGTCCAAAAACTAAAGCATATATACCCTTTATAATAACGGACATACACGTGTCATAATCTTATCCACCAAGCCGACATTTATTAAATATCGGATCAACCGATAAGATTGTGCCACATGTCCCTGTTTCATCTTCCGTTAGAGTGAAGAGCATATATGTTCTAATTTTTGGACGGCAAGGGCACCAATGTCCCAAAAATATGACGGAGAGTATCTGTATATCAATTACGATAGTTCGGGGATATATTTGTCCCTTTTCCCTTTGAAGAATCTGTAAATTTCTAAAAGCAATGAGAAGCACTTCCCTAGGAGATCAGTACAAGAACATCAACAACAACAACAAATCCAGTGTAATTCCACAAGTGGGGTCTAGGGAGGTTAAGATGTGCATAGCCTTACCCCTACCTTTATGGGGTAGAGAGGTTGTTTCTGATTGGCCATTGGAACCTCCTCCTTTTATCTGGACCGGTAGTATGAGCAAGCTCACGTAGGGGGAGTTTAGGAAAATCAGTACAAGTATTCCCTTTGAATTCAGTTTTGTTTGGAATTTTTTTTTTTGTTAGCCGAAAAATCCGTCTGTGACTCGCCCTTTGGACCAATCACAACCTTCTAAACTCGGTGGATAATGAGCCCGCCCCTCTACCCTTCTCCACTTAAATACCATACTTCGCTTTGCGTGGTGTGGTGTGGGACTTGAACCTCCGACCTAAGCCACAAATCCTCCACCTTTTGCCACTCGATCTAGACCTTGGGGGATTGGAAAAATTAAGTGGGGGATTGGAAAAATTAAGAAATATTTAGGATACATTTTTACACAGTAACTTTGTCATTGCCGAATTTCCAGTTTGATATTGAGTGAGCTATTTAAGAAGAGATTTTTGATGAAGGAATTTCTTGCAAACCGAAATAATTATTAGGAAGTCCTTTAATTTTAGAGACAAAGCTGGATATCTTCAGTTTGTTCATCCTAATTCTATATTTTCCAGTGTAGGAATCATGTGAAATGTCATGCTTGTAGTTGATGTTGCATGTAACATAACTGAGACAATCACACATACACATGTACACATACATAAATTTATGTATATTATGTACATGTAATACATTGGAATCACTTTCCATTGGGGTGGGAATCTATTTGTGCAAGAATAATAGTCTCTCAGCAGAAATACATCATAGATAGTTCCACACCTTTGTGCTTGTCGAAAGCGAAAGAATGTATTCATTACAAGCACTTTTGCAGCTTCTTTATTATCCGTATAATGTTCTCTTTCTGGTTTTGCAGCCATTAATTATGTTGCTATCTGTGAGGCACTTGGTGTGTCTCCATCAGTTATGGCTGCAGGTGTTGCTGCAGATAATGTTATCTGTGCAATATATTTTATTGCACTGTTTTCATTGGCCTCCAAAATACCTCCAGAGGCCTCGGCATCAAGTGATGGTAAGTATTATTTAGAACATAAAAATGATGTCATGAGATGTTTCATATTGGTCTTCGCGTTTGTATGCATTTCCTTTGATATATTGCTTAGTTTCTCTGCTTATAATCAACTTAGTTCTGATAAGAATTTTTTATTCTATGCCTTGTAATTCTTCATCACTGGATTCTGATTTTCTCTTAAAGTCGTAGTTTATAAAGATATGGTCATGGTTGTATCTTTAGTTGGTGATCTCTTGATATTATCTGCTATTATAAGCAAGTTTCAGTTGCCTAAAAAATAAGGCAAGTCCAATTGCCAAGTAGTTTACTGTTGTATTATTTTTGCAGATGCTACTCAGGTTGTGAACTTAGACCCTAGCAACAAACCTGTGCTGCAGATTGCTACAGCAGTTGCCGTTTCGTTTGCTATTTGTAAAATTGGAACTTGGTTTTGTCGCTTTTTTGGAACTCAAGGATGTGATCTTCCTGCTATTACAGCAATAGTTGTTCTTTTAGCGACATTATTTCCTGCATATTATAGAAACCTTGCAAATGCTGGTGATGCAGTTGCAATAGTGTTGATGCAGGTAATTGAAGTGCCTCAGTTTTTTTATCTACTGTTTAAAGCATCCAAAAATCATATCTTGAGTCACACTTTAGGTGACCGACCAATCAAGGAAAACACAATAGAGCAAGTTTCTTGAGAACCATATCTAATTACAGTACAATTAGAGAGGTAAAATTTTGTGTACTACTGAGTTCATAAGTTGCATGACTGAGCTTCCTTTTGCTTTAAGTGTTAGTTCATAAGCATCCTACTCTTGTAGTTTCTTGTTCTTCAATGTCTGTTACTATGTTTGAGAAGCTCGAAAATCCATTGTTTTAGATATAAGACAAGTTGTTTCTTGTGTGAAACAGATATTCTTTGCTGTTGTGGGTGCGAGCGGGAGTATTCGGAATGTGATGAATACAACACCTAGTATATTTGTGTTTGCTTTAGTTCAAGTAAGTGTACATCTTATTGTGACTCTAGGATTAGGGAAGTTATTTGGGTTGGATGTAAAGATGTTGATTTTAGCATCGAATGCTAACGTTGGAGGGCCTACAACAGCTTGTGGAATGGCGAATGCAAAGGGATGGGCCTCTTTAGTTGTTCCTGCTATTCTTGCTGGCATATTTGGGATTGCTATTGCCACATTTCTTGGCATTGCTTTTGGAATCTTTGTTCTCAAACACATGTAATTTGAGGGACTACCATTTCTAGTTTCCTCCTCTCTTCACTCTTGTGTAGTATTACTTGTCTCTTCAATTCATTTTGCTGCAAATCTCCACTCTTGGTGTTATCCTCACTTTTGTTCAATACTTTTAGACACGAAATACTACCAAAATATTACTAAGTCACTCATCAATTTTAAGTTATCGGTGACATTACTTTTTTTACTAGTGGTATACTTAACTAGTCAACTAATCCGCGCTACGTGCAAATTAATCTTCCAATTCATTTTTTTTTATTTTAAAAGGTTCTTCTATGATTTTCTATCACTTCACAGTTTTTAGTCTTCTATAAATACTTGTGTAGTAAATACTTATACTCTATAAGAAGAGGGAATAGCAGGCACCAGACCGTCAACACGTCTGCTTGTGCTGCCTGCTTATTCCCCTTGTATTTCTCTGGTTCGTTTAGCTGCTACTTGTTGCCTCTTGTTTGTCCAATGAAAAAAATGTAGTCCATTCATTTATGGCCCACTTCAATTGTCATTCAACCCACAATGTTATTTTCCGAGGGAATAGCAGGCACCAGACCGTCAACACGTCTGCTTGTGCTGCCTGCTTATTCCCCTTGTATTTCTCTGGTTCGTTTAGCTGCTACTTGTTGCCTCTTGTTTATCCAATGAAAAAAATGTAGTCCATTCATTTATGGCCCACTTCAATTGTCATTCAACCCACAATGTTATTTGGGAAAATTAGCAATCAAGTCATAATACCTAACATAATTACTCAAAATAATAACATTTTAAAATATTTATTTAAAATGTCAGAATAACAATATTTTAAAAAATAATTTGTATTTAGATTTTATTATTTAAATTTCCTTTTATTTATCAAAACAGTCCTATATTGGATCAAATTCTAAATCAATAACTGTTTAAAAAGAAAAAAATAATTACACCACTACCCATTACCCTTATTTCCCACCTTTCCCATTTTCTTTCCCCCACCTTTAACGTTTTCCAGCTTCTCTTTCTTCAAGGTTCTCACAAATTGTTCAACAAAATCTCTATTTCAATTCAAGAAATTTCTCGATTGTTAAACGAAATCTCTATATTAATTCAAGAAATTTCTCAATTGGCAAAGGTAATTTCCATTATTTACTGAGATTTATTTTGATTTGCTTTTTAAAATCACCGATTATGGTGTATATTACGGATTTTCAGTCACTTTTTTTTATGTGACTTTGTTTAGATATTCATCAAATATTTATGTATTTCAGATTTTTAGTCTTTTAAACAATTTTTTTCAATTTTTTTTGTGATTTTGTTTTAATTTTTCAGATTTAGTAGAATCTAAAAATTCATTTATATGTTTATTTTGTTTGATTTTTAGTGCATTTATATTTGATAATATCGAGATTTGCTTTTAGGGTTTTAGATTTTGGGGAAAACATATGATTGTCTACAATGACGGAATCAATCAGAATTACTAGAGGTATACCAAATAATATTCAAAATTTTGGGGAATTTCCCTCATTTGATTTATGTATTACCCAAGTTTTGGGGAATTTCCCTCATGATTGTATTAGTAAGACATTTTTTGTATTTTAATCATAACTGTATTAGTAAGACATTTTTTGTATTCATGTGTATACTCTCTGCAGTTTTAATCATAACTGTATTAGAAAGACATATTTTTGTATTTCATTTTGTTAAAGTAATATAAGTTTGATGAAAACATAATATATAAAATTGTGATGAATACATTTTTAGAAGGAAAATACAAACTTATTTGGTATTCATTTAGCGTTTGGAATACAAAATGATATTGAAATACATCCTGATTTTTGAAATATAAACTGATCCAGAGAAATAGTAACTACAATTTTAAAGTGAAATACTAATAATCTAACAAGACTGGATATTGAAATATAAATACAATTTAGTTTGAATACAACTTATTCTATGTTTAATGTTTTCACCAAAAATGCATTTTCAATATCATTTTATTTTACTACTAATTTGTATTTATATATATTTTTTCTTAAACTAGAATGCCAAAAGAGTTGTATTCATTATAATTCTATACCAACATTTTTTTGTATTTTAAGTTATATATATCTTTAGGTATATAGATTGTATTCTATTTTTCATATAATTTAAATTTGTGACTCATATAATTTTTCAATTACACTTTAAAGTAATTACACGTTAAATACACAAAAATAAAATAAATTCATAACATGAATATGAATACATTTCGGTTGAACACATATTCAAAGAATTTCAAACAAGTAAATATATAAAACAGAGGGCATTAGAAATTGGGAAACAATTTCACTCTAATAAGATATAAAATTCAAGCATCATTAACTAAACAATACGCGATCCATTCATACACGAACGCCTATTGTGCCCCTTAAACCAACACGTACTGCAAGAATTCTTGCTCTTCTTCCCATATAGCTCGTTGTACGCCTTGTCACGATACATCTTGGATGACCTTCCAGGTAGCTAGCTTCAAAAACAAAAAATATAGAACACGCACTCAATACATATTGATTTGCATTTACATACAAAGATTTCACCTTTTAGCTCAACTACAACAAATTGAATCCAATATTTAATTGTATCCAGAACTTACTACAAGGCAACAAATATTGGTATACAATTCTTAATCAAGTTATAATTTTTAATCCCTAGTTGTACTCTGTTCAGTATATCACATATTTTTTCTGACTCTATCCCTATATTGTTACCATTTACATTAACTTAATGAGATACAAAATACTGTATGCATTAAAAAAAATAGCTTCCAAACTAAAATAAATAAATAATTTCATTCGTTCTACATCATAATTTGGATACAACACCTCCAAAAAAAGGGATACGAAAACCTCATATTGTTACTGTTTACATTAACATAATGGGATACAAAAATATTGTATGCATTCAAATAAAATAAAAACAACTACGACAAGCATTTTCAATCGTTCTACATCATAGTTTGGATACAAAACATCCAAAAAAAAGCTAAAAAAATATCAAATCATACAAAGATTTCACCGATTTCATCAGAAAAAAATCAACCCACTATTATAGTCGAGATATACGAATATATCATCCAAACAAATAAAATAATCAACAAAAACAAAAATACTTGATGTCAAAATTTCTTGAATTCAATGAAACTGAAGAAATTATAGTCGTGAATTTTGAAAACCTCCGTTTCAAGAATATGTCGAATTCAACTCGAAGAAGCTTTGAAAATTATCAATTGAATGATTTGGAAGACAAAACTATTTTTAGCAAATTTTTTTTGGAATTTTTAAGAACAAGGCGAAAAAACGCTCGAAAGAAAAAATGGCAACATATTCTCTTTCAAAACGTAATTGATTTATATTTAAAATCTTTTTTTCCTTTTTGAAATTTTCTGTTCCATGATTTTCTCTATTCTGTTATTAATTATTTGTATTCTTTCAAATTAATCAAAATAAAATAAATACATAACTCATCCCTTAAAAAACTAAAATATTGTCATTTTAAATAAATAGTGTAACTATTGTTAAGGAGTTTCACTAAAAGCTAAAATATTGTTGTTTTGAAAATTTTCTCAAAAATTAGTTGACTCTCAAAATTCTATTGTGCCTCATAAAATGGGATTTAAAAAGTAACATATATTATTTGAGAATGATCTAAAAATTATTATAAATCATAATAATTAACAATTTAAAATATTTAAAAGACATATAAAAAATTGATTTAACTCTTAAACATAAAAAATAACATATGTTATTTAAAAATTACATAATTAATTACAATAATTAATAACTTAACATATCAAACAAGACAAAAAAGGCTAATTTTTGTACTGCTTGTGTGACATAAATTAGGATTGGGATGATTTTAAAAAAATTAATTTTGGTTATACATTATAAAATAGCCGAAAAATTAAAATAATATAATATTTAAAAATAACCTGAACTGTCCTGTTGACAACCCTTATGTTACTTGTACTCTATTTATTTTTACTTCAATTTAGAAAGATATGTTTCATTTCTACCTTCAATCTCATTGCTACATTTATTTGCTATTTGAGATTGAAATTAAAAAGACAAATATGTTTCTAAATTAGCTCACTTATGAGCAAAATATATTATAACAATCTTTACTAATTTTTTAACAGTACATAATATTAACAATAACATAATTTTAGCCCTATTGGGCCAGGGCAACGGCCGGTCTTTCTTTACTAGTACATATATGAAAAGGGAAAAGCACACACCTCTCCATCAACGCATGTGCTTCCCTGAAAATAACATTGAACTCAAGGGGCATTTCGAACATTTCAGCATCACATATTTATATTTTTGCTGCCTCAACCTTAACGCCTCCTTCTATGTGAAGCACCGCCACACACCTCAATTTCTCCCTCTATTCTCTCCTCTTCCGCTCCAATTCCGTTTGCTTTTTAGCGGAGTTAGCAACTTCGTTCTTCATTGATTCTAACAACACCTTCGTCACTTCGTCTTTTCTTGTTCTCAATTTGGCTACTACCTCAAGTAAGTTGTTTGTGTTCTAAACCCCAATACTGGAAAATACCATTCTCAACTCCAACCCCAACCCCAACCTCAACCCCTCCCATGCATTCATCTACAAAAAAAAAAAAATCAATTCCAATCACCTCAACATAAATTATTCATAAAAAAATCACAGAAATGTCCCAAGAAAGAACTGAAAAATCAATTCTTGATAACCCCTACAACTTACACCAGTTGCTATTAATTTTGCAACTAGCTTAAATAATATTGAAATCCTTTTTGGGTGTGAAGTAAATAATCAAGAATTGAACTAGGTCTTTAAAAAAAAATAAACACCCCAGATAGCTGAAACTTTGAAAACGACTGAAAATGAAAGTTCACTTTTAAAAAATTCAAACTTTGACTGATTTCAATGATTTTGGAGGCTTTCCACCTTCTGATTTGTAAAATTGAGAGAGAGAAAACAATCGGAATTGGAAGCGGTAAGGTGAAAATGTGAAGCTGTAGAATCTAATGTTTGATCGGAATTTTTTTCAAAAATTGTGCAAAAGCAACACACACAAAAGTGAAACAGATGAAAGGAGAGAGAGGAGACTAAGGTGGACTATGGAGAATTAAAAATTAATATTAGTATTAACTTTTTCCCCTTTTTTTGTTTTGGGTTGGAAAAAACAAATTAATTTTCATTTTAAAAAAGAAATATTTTACTTGTTAGACTTTCACCCATTTATCATTAATTACATATTTAATTTTTTAGTTTACAATTGACTAACTAATGTTGTTTAGACACAATTAAAAAATATATTGCATAAATCAGTAAATCTTTTTGAAGAGAAAATCTTAATGAAAAATGAATAATCAGAATTATCATTTAGTAATATTTATTAAAATATTTTCTCTACGCTGAACAAGGTATTTTGCAGAAGTAAGTTTTTTTTCTTGTATTTTAACATGCATCTCAAGGCTTTAGCTTTGACATATTTAAATTTGGTTGGGTAAATTCATTAATAAAAAAATGAAGTATTTCCTAAATTAAAAAATGATTATCAAAATCTCTAGGGAAGAGGAATATTTATAAGAAAATTTAAGTGCAAAACTACTTGCTATTGAAACAGCTGAAGATATTTGTGTATTTAGGCGTAAACGGTCTGGGCTGCTCCGAGGGATTTTCTTGTTGGTTACACTACTGTACAAAACTATGGTGTCAAACTCTTTATTGCGAAGCAGGACTTCTCTCTTTTTAATGTGGTCGATCGCTTGGCATAACAATTATGTCCCTTATAAGACGAGTATTTCTCTATATTCTGAAGCTATCCTCCGACAATCAATGAGCTCTTCATGATTTCGCATCTTACACCACTTCTTTCCATTGAACATCGTTGTAATATTCTTTTTTTAGCACATCAGATGCAAATATGGTAAAAAAGGAGGCCTTTATCACTCTTCAAACTGTTTTTGCCTCTTAGTTGCAGAGGAACTTTGTGATTGTTGTACATTTTTGCACCACAGACGCTCATGTTGGGCCGGGCAACGCCCGACTGTTTTTACTAGTATACTTATAAGGGAAGAAAAAACACTTATTTTTCTTAATAGGAAGTAAAGAAAGAAAAGAATTTCAAGAAATTTTGTGTATATTTGAGTGCGTGTCTATATATATATATATATATTCGAAACCTACTTTTTCTTAAAGAAAAAGAACCATAAATACATATACATATATACTTATAATAAAAAAACACAAAGTGATTGTCTGTATCGATTTTCCGGACATTGAGACAAATGAATCATAAGAAATTTATGGTATTCTTCAATAAGATTATTTTTTAAAACTGATTCACAAAAAGACCACTTCTTCAATAAAAGTATTTGTTTATCTTTCTTTTTTAATATTTTTTTAATAAATAAGATAAAGTAAATCAATAGAAAGAGAAATAAAAAAGTAAAAAATAGATAAATAAAATTATTAATTCTTAAGAGGTGCTTACGTGAATGTGCTTTGCATAAATATCTATAGACAGAGTAAAAAGAAAAATAAAATGCCTTTAACCAATAATTAAGATGTATAAAATAAAAACTCGTACAAATTAAATATGAATGCGTTGATTATGTTAAGAGTCATGATTACTCGCTTGAATAAACAACAATTCATTTCAATGTCAAACATTTCGATTTTATTTAGGTTGACATATCCTTGTTTCATAGTTACTTTTGCTCCTTCACGAGCATTTGTCTGTCCAACGTAATATCCTCTTGAAGAATTATATATCCTTGCCCGTGAAATCATTCTAGACATTGACATCAATTAAGATCTACTTATTTCTTTTTCTAATCTTTTTCTTGTGCTTCTTTATTATGTAATTAATGCATATTTAAAAATTAAAATTAAGAATTATGAAGGTTGGAGGTGGAAGAACACACAAATACATATTAAGATTAAGATATCTAATAAAGAACAAAATTATAGTGAGAGATGAAATGTTGATTAATTAAATTTTAAAACTTTTTGAACTAAAATTATATAAATGACAATTGAAGAAAAATTGATCCAGAACCTTTTTATTTCTTAGGAGAAATAATAGTTTGTCCCTATGTTATTATGTTGTGATGGTTTTGATCCTTGTGTTATTAGACTAACATATTTAACCTCTAATCAAATAAAATGTGTAATTTTAGTCCTTATACCTAACTTGATGTTAACACCGTTAACTTTTGGCTCTTCTTTTTTATTATTCTTAAACAATCTTCAACTCTAGTGGAATCTGTTGTCGTCCTTTTAACTTTTTAAGTTTTCTAAGTTAACACTTTTTAAATAATTGATCACAGTTTTTTTTTGTAAAAGATTGGAAATAAGAACAAATGGAAAAGTTGTGATTCAATTATTAGAATACATATCCATGGCCCCAAAATAACAAAACTGTGTTGTCCTTGCATTGGTTGCCATTAACATCATAATATGGATATTCATCAACGTAGTGTCACGACCCGATTTATCACTTCTCCACCCTTAATCAGAGATCTCGTGTTCAAGCTCTGGGTATGGAGAAAATCCTGTTGGAGGTGTCACCCCCAAATGTGTCCTGTAGTGCGGAACCCAAATTTAGTCAGAACTCTAATACGACGTCAAAAACCACGTGAAAAAAAAGGATATTGAATCTGCAATGTTTTGTGATTTTATTACTTTTTGTTTTGTTCATCTACTAATATTTGAGTGTTTGACTTCAAATTATTTGTTAATTAGAAGAAAAGAGACGTACAGAAGAAATTTGGTGACATTATTGCTTATTTTTTTTATTATTATTTTAGTTTTGATCAAAAGAATTTATTTTTTTAAAAAAAAAATATCAGAAGTTAATGGTGTTAAATTTAAGTCAGGTATAAGGACTAAAATTACTCAATTTATTTAATTAAAGGTTAGGTATACTTAGTCTAATAATGCAAGGACCAAAATCACAATAAGCTAATAATACAGGAACTAAAACTATCATTTCCCCTATTTCTTACTCTTTTTTTGGTTAAAAGAGGAGATATTATATCATAATATTATGTATCAATACAAACAAACGTGGCTGCATTATGGCTAGCATACGAGATATCAGGCCATATAACTTGGTTACATTTTAAATTACATTGAGGCTTATAGGCTTGCAGAACATAACTTTTTACTTTTGTTGCTTCTAGTATCTTCCAAACAAACCACGGTGGAACTCTCCATCCTCAAAAAGCTTGTCCAATTTCGTCTTCTGGCCTTCTTTAGCTTGCAGGTCCGCCACTTTATTCTTTCCTCGAGGCTCATATCTGATTGGGGGGTTCCCCATTCTATGGATCAAATTCTTGCATTCATTTAAAATATTTGTGTGAGTATCTCTTTCGTTTTGAAGAAATTAATTACCTCGAGTGAGTCAGTTGCTATCTCCAAGTGTTGAACCTGCAATTTTTCAGTTAGAAGAAGTCCATATAATAGGGATGATAGTTCAACATTTGTTGACGAGTTTACATTAATTTTTACACTATAACCAGCTATTCAATTCCCATCGGTGTCACGCAAAACACCATTGCTGCCCCTATTTTTATGTTGTGGTTAAAAGACCCATCTATATTTAATTTATATCATAGTTCGGTGGATCCCAACTAACAACATCCTTGTTTTCTGTATTACATTTTCTACTCATGTCCTTCCCAGTTAAGTGTATAAATTTTATGGTTCTCTCGTAGGGATTGGTCATTGGGATATTGTCTTTAGTATTGTTATGATAATTGTGGTTTCTAGATAGCCATATATTCCAAATATAGAAGGTAAGGCAAGGCTCCAGTCTAATTTGTTGTTTATAATTCTTTTTTTAATCTTATGACAACTATTAAGCCAATCAACATCGTTTGAATCTGCTATCCCCCTGATTTCATTCAACATACCTAAATTGCCCCAGTATTGATGGACGTTATTGCAATGTAAAAAGATGTGTGTAATGGTTTCGAGCCTACTACACATAACACAAAGAGGTTCAATATTAATACCTACAGAATTAAGGTAATGACAGGTAGGTAGACGATTATGATCACAGAGCCACATGAAATATTTGATTTTGTTAGGACAATTGCTCCAAATCCAGTTGTAATCCTTAGTGTTCTGTATGATCTTACTATGATTATCCTTAGTGTTATGTACGGTCATACTATGATTATCCATGGCATGTTTATAAGCAGAACTTGTAGAGAAAAAACCATGAGGTGTTAGGGACCATGTGAGGGTATAAACTGGATTAAGGTTTCTGGGTATATAAATGACTTTGATATTATTTTCCACCTCCTTTGGTATCAATAGTTCACTCATTCTGTTTTAGTTCCAAGATCCATCAACAATAATATCACTGTCATAACCATCTCATCTATTGTACGAGGCCCGTTAATAATGTGGTGCAAAGGCCTACTATTGGGTATCCATCTATCTGTCCATAGTTTGATATTTTTTCCATTACCTAGATCCCAAATAGTACATTCTTTACAAAATTTTCAACCTAGCATAATACTTTTCCAAGTACTGCTAGTGGTTATTAAATGTTTGTCTATGGTGTTAAGATTAGTATTTCTAGTATATTTATTAATAAGGAGGGCAGCCCATAAAGTTGTGGGATTTTTATATATTCTCCAGGCTAGTTTTGAGAGCAAGGCATCATTTTTTAACTTGCACTTTTGAATTCCTAAACCTCCTTCCCCCTTAGGTCTAGTAACTATATCCCAGTTTAGTAGGTGTAATTTCCTTTTAGAGTCGGTAGTACCCCATATGAAATTCCATTGCAAACCACTATAAGAAAAGTGTTGATTACCTTGGGATTTTTCTAGGGATAATACAGTAAATCCGCAGGTAATCAAATTACCTGCGAATTTTCTTGCAAAATGAAATCCGATGGAAAAACCTTCGTAGGTAACTCTTACCTGCGGATTTATACAATCCCAAAGTAATTTACTTGGGGAATTTAAATCTGCAGCTGTGTTACTTGCGGATTTATCTGCATAACTAACGAAAATTCTTGCGAATTTTTTGCTAAAATTTCTTATAAAACGAAATTTCTTGCAGATTTTCATAGAAATATTTCGCAAGTGATTCCCCATGAAGATCCCCAAGTAAATCCATAGGAGTTTGGAGATGAAATTTTTTGAAACAAAAGGAAATTTCTTGCGGATATATATGAAAGTATTGCTCAAGATAATTCCAATGAAAAGAAACCCGCAAAAAACACAATTCACGTCACTTCACTCAACAAAAAAATAGAATTCATAATTCATAATTCATAATTCCTATGAAAATAAACCTGCAAGATCAATAGTATATGATTCTTAAACATACAAAAACAAAATACAACTCAAATTTGAATCCTAAATAGTACCATCAACTATCTCAATCCCCATTTGAAGATGATATGTTATAATGGGCAGAACCACTGTCATTCACGTTACCATGGGCAGAACCACTATAATTCACGCTATCAGAGTCATCACCACTTTCATTCTCATAAGCTTGATTGTCTTCTTGAGATGATTGTTCATTTGAAGATGATGCGTTGTATACATGCTTCATCAATAAGTCCAATTCCCTCCTCATCCTCTTATTTTTGTGACGCTCTTTCTGCAGTTGAGCATATAAGTCAACATTGGAAGCATTTACCTTTGGAAGCATTTACCTGAGCTTTAATCATCTTATCAATTTCTCTCGATAAAGCTGATGTTGATTGTTTAGACGATGACTTTACAGATCGACCCAGGGATCCAAGACCTTTAACTTTTCCTTTTTTCTTTCCACCAACAGATTGCACCCAGATATTCATTTCTGTTAATTGAGAAGGTTGACCAGCTAAATTAGTTTCTCCTTCCGTAGCTGATGCACTTTGAGAAGCTAATAATTCTTGTTTCTTTCTTTCAAAAGTATTCTGCATCAAAACAAGTTATTTGAGACAATATTTAAAGGCAAATCTCTAGCTCTCACTATTAACTGGCAACCATCAAAAGCAATATACTTGTCAACATTGATATTAACGAATAAAATATGATTACATAATGCATTAGTGCATGACATTTTTTCTTATTCTTTGTACTTGGAAGTAAAAGTATCGAGATGTTCTTCACTTATGATTTCTTTCACTTGGAAGACAACTACATCTACCACTAGTATCAAATAATTATAGTAGAACGGGGTCACAGAGAAGACAATTCTAGTTTTCCAAACAGTTGGAAAATAAGGCAATTTTTCTCATAGTTATTGGTTCAAAGAACTTTAAGATTATCAGCAAGATCATTTCATTTCTAAAAAGCTGCAATGTCTAGGTCACCTGCCGCGCACACCTTCCTTATTTAATCGGGTACTTGCTACCTCCCACCAGTTTAAGTACCGAAGAAATCACCTAGCACTTTGTCTCTGCTGGAATTTTCACCCTGATTTTCCATGGTTTTCATTCACCGCTAGGCCACAACACTAATTGGCTACAACAAGATCATGCCATCTTCTTACCAAGATATTTAACATAATTTAAATAAAATATTTAATCTACAAAAGAATAGAGCGAACGAATACTTACACAAGCAGTTTCAACTTTCTCATTTATACATATGAACAGAGAGTATATACAGCTAGCCCAAATATATTAATATCCTACCTACTGAAATAATCTCCAAAGCATTCTAATATGAGAGCACACACAACATACATATGATGTATTAACTGAAGCAGAGGTCTAAAAAGAATGAAATCGTAAGCTAATTCTCATAGATGTGTCAATCGAGTACTTTTGACCTTTCGCATTCTACTCATGGTCCAACAGACAACTTGGTTAGGAAACGGAATATAATCACGAAATGACTTGGGTTGAATTAACTGAATTTCAGGTTGTTCCATCAAGTAAAGAAAACGGAATAAGGAACACGATCCAACATCAAGCAATCACATCACTAACAATTGGAATATAATCACAAAATGGCTCAACAAAACTTGATTAAAATAGAAAGAACGAAGCATTTTCGTCACTCTAAGCAAGAGCACCTACATTTAAGGTATCCTGCAGACGCTTGGATACCTCAACCATCCCAGAAAACAGAAGCCCAAACTGCTCCACTGGTTGTTTTAAGCCAGAATAAAATCAAGACTTACCAGATTTTAGTGAATCAGTTCCACATGATCTCTGCGGGGACCTTTTTCAGAAATCAAACTACAAGAACAAAAACTGAAAGGTGCAAAGCAAGCATGATTTTTCACTCTCTTTCGTACAGTTCAGAATAACTGATGAATTGAGCAAGGGGAAAAACTGATGAACATGTAAAGAAAAGATGACAACAAGTTGTACTAAGTTTCAAGATTATGAATATATTCGTACTTCTAATTTTAGCTCTCTGTCAGAGTGTACTTGACTCTATTACTCATTTGTAGTTATCCTTAAGTGGTTAACATATAATTCATGTGTTGATTCCTCTCTAATAAAGTATGAACTATGAACAATAATAGACCAAATAAAGTATGAACTATGAATATATTCATACTTCTAAGTTAAAGTATATAAGGCAAAAGTTGAAGGAGCTGAAGCCGCACTTAAAATTGCTAAACAATAATAATTACAGAGGAGCCATAGAGAAGACCCAACTCATCAGACACTATTTAAATGTAGTACAGTCCAGCAGCCACAAGTGACCAAATTAAAGGAGCAGCCACAAGTGACCAGATTAAAGGAGCAGTTGAGTTAAAGTAATAGTCGAGATGCTAGAACAAACATCATTTGTAGGATATTAAAATTCAATAATCTATAGAGAAGAAACATAATAAGGACATGCACTCATCTTCTCCAATATTGGTGGAAAGTTTACCCACCAACCAACACCTATATGTATGGGTGTGGGCTGTAGCAATCTATTTGACGATTACCTGAAGTGTGCACAGTTGATCCAAACACCGCTATCATAAACAAAAAACTAACAACATAACAAGCACCTAAGATGAAATACAGCTAATGAAAAAGAAAAAAGAGTTAAACTTAACACCGCAACAATCATATGCCAAGTATTTAAGCGACATATTTGATTTGCAAGAAAATTTCACTCGATTTTCATCCAAACTAAATTAGTAAACAAACATTTACAGATTAACTTCACAAAGATTGAAATTTGTAGATTAACCTCGATTTTTGGGTAGATTGGCAAGCAAATCTTCCGATCTATAGTCCTTTACTTCGGAAAAATCTGCTTGAAGAGAAGCATGAGATCTGCTTGGAGAGTTTTGAGATGAGCTTGGAGATGAACTTTGGATGAGCTTGGAACTTGGAGCTACACCCGATTGGAGCTTTGGAAAATCAGATCGTTTCCACCATTGCTTCTGCATGTAAGTTTTGGAGAGAAGCTTTAGTGGGTTTTGGAGAGAAGCTTCAGTGTAAAGTGAGTTAGAGATAAGGAAAATGAGTATAATGGGTCTTACAATCACTTTCCAATTCCTAAAATTTTAATTGAGTTTTTAATTGGTCTATTATCCAAAAAAATAAAAATATAAGTGTAAAAAAATCTAATCATCTAAAAGATATACTCCGTAAAACTTACTAATTATTTTTGGAATTAGTAATTTAGGAATGTCTAGGTAAATTATTTCTCATTCCTAAATTCCCAATTATTTCTCATTCCTAAATTTTGGTCTAATAATTCCTAAATTCCCAATTATTTCTCAAGGTAATAAAATGTCTAGGTAAATCCCCATAAATAATTTTTTAGACAATCTAGAATTTTCCTACAGATTAAAAGGATTTTTTTTTAAAAAAAAATTGGTCCATGTACCTAGGGATTTAGCTAGAGATATTGTTCCTGCGGATATATTTCCCTAGGTAATTTTGCAGGAACTAATTTAGTGCAAAATGGTATCAACTTTAGTTGCGAAATTTGTTGGGAATATAAGTTTCACAGGTAATATATTCTAATATTGAGGAATTTAAAATTTTTGCAAGAAAATTTGTAAGTATTACCTGCGAAAATTTTCTCCAGGTAATATCCCCATGTAATTTACACTTTTCTAGTAGTGAACGATCTACTTGTTTGGAGATGTTATTAGGTAATTTTATATATTGCATAACATGAGTTGGAATGTTGGTTAGGGAAGATTTGACTAGAGTTGTGCATCCCGACATATTCAAGAATCTGGTTTTTCATCCTGCAAGTTTTGTTTGCAGGTTATCCAAGATGAATTGGTAGTCCCTTTTCAAAGGTATTTTATGGAAGATTGGAAAGCCAAGATATTTTCCAAAGGATTCGCTCAACTTTATATTCATAAGATTCGATATATCATCCTTAATTTTTTGGGAGCAGTTATTAGAGAAAATAATTTTTGATTTAAGGTTATTGATATTTTGGCCAGACCCCTCACAAAAGTTCCCAAGGGTGTGTTTGATAACTTTACAGTCATTCAATGTTGCTTTAGACATTAGGACTAAGTCATCGACAAAAGATAGATGAGAGAGAGGGGGACCATGGGTCGAGATTTTTATGGGATTCTAATTTTTTGCATCAATGACTTGACTAATATTATGAGATAGAACTTCCATGCATAGTATAAAGATATATGTTGACATAGGATCTCCTTGTCTAAGTCCCCTTGATGGTTTAAAGAAATCGGTTCTTGACCCATTTACAAGGATAACGACATTACTTGTGAATATGCAGGACATTATAAGGTTTATAATATTAAGAGGAAATTTAAAATAGTGAAGAATGTATCTTATGAAAGACCATTCTAATTTGTCGAAAGCCTTTTAAAGATCAATTTTCATGATGAGGTTATCAAGCTTTCCTTTCATTTTCTTGAAGTGGTTAATGATTTCTTGTACGATGATAGCATTATCAGTAGCTTGTCTATTTTTTAGGAAGCTCGTCTGATGGGGCCCCATCAATTTTTCCATTATCGGTCTTAGTCTTCTAGAGATTATTTTGGTTATGATTTTGTAAGAAGTGTTGTAGAGGCTGATAGGAAGAAAGTCTTTTTAAAGTTGTAGCATTTTTACATTTTGGAATCAAGCATACATGTGTGCAGTTTATCTTCAGGAACACGTTCTTGCTTGAAGATCTTTTTACAGAATGAGATCATCGAGGCCCCTACAATATTTCAGTAATTTTGATAAAAGAAGGGGTGAAGTCCATCTGGTCCCGGAGCTTTGAAGGGTTGAAAAGATCTCACAACATCAAGGATTTCCTCCTCTATTGGTTCTTTTCCTAAGTATTGGCTATCATTCAGAGAAAGACTGATTTTTCCATAAATCAGTGGGTGGTTTCTAGATTTTATATGACTATAACTAAATATATTTTTAAAATAGTCAGTAGTGTGCTGAATAATGAGGTTTTGTTCATATATCCAGGAGTCATCATCTAGTTATAATGATAAAATCTTATTTCTCCTTCTACAATTTAAGGTGAATGTGTGAAAGAATTTTGTATTAGCATAGCCCTCATTTAACCAATTTATTCTAGATTTTAGTTTCCAAAACTCCTCTTTCATTTTCAGAATAGTATTATATTCTTGTATAAGATTTTGTTCGAGGTTTATTAGGAATTGACTTTCAGGATAATTTTCAGATTTTTGTATACCTTGTAGTCTCCTTATGAGCTTATTCTTCTTATAGAAGATATTCCAAATAGTGAAATCTCTTTCAAGCTTGTTAATTGACGTAGGGAGATTAGGATTATTATTCCAAACAGTTTGAATAATATTAACAAGTTCAGGGTGAGAAGACCACATAGATTCGAATTTAAAAATGCGATCCTTTTTAAAGTTGACATTTTTTAGGAGACTAAGTAATAACGGACAATGGTCTGAGTGAGTTCTAGGGAAATGGAGAACTTGGGTGTCCGAAAAACTCATGAACCATTCATTATTAGCAAAAAAATGGTCCAGTCTTTCAAAAATGAGGGCATTTCTATTTTTAAACCTTTTATTTAGCCAAGTATATTTACTACCTTTGAAACCCATGTCTATAAATTCACAATAATTTATAACATTCCAGAAGTCTCTCGTGCGAGGGTTACTTAAAGCATTCCCGCCTTTTTTTTTCTGAGTTAGATAAAAGTTCGTTAAAATCCCCACCTATAAGCCACCATCTGCCAAAGTTATTTTTGATAGTTTGGAGATTTTGCCATAATATTTTACGCATATTTCGATATGTACTAGCATAAATACAACTAAATAACCAGGAGATATTTGTAACACTTACCTTGATCATGGAATGAATTTCTTGTTCAGTTGTAGCAATTTCATCTAGTTCTAGCACGTTATCATCCCACAGCACAACGAGACCTCCTGAGTTTCCTACGGCTGGAACCTCGATCATTTTGTTAAAATGAAAGTCATCAAGTAAAACTTGGTGATTCACCATTTTTTGTTTCCATCAAGGCTACTAATGGTGGCTTATGCCGATCCAACAACAATCTAAAGTTCCTTCTAAATTCAGGTTCATTTCCTCCCCTACAATTTCATATTATTAAATTCATGGATACGTTCAGTTGGGGTGGTGTTATCATCGAAATGTTCCTCATGGATTCTAACAACGATTCCTTGTTTCTCATTGTTGATTTCATTATCAACACATAACTCCCTATCTATGAGATGTAAGGGCTTCTGATATCTATTAAGCTTTTTAATGGATTTGATGGACAAATAGGGATGTATTTCTTTTCGAATTTTTCCTTGAATATTATTGCTTTTATCTCTTCTAACACAACTATTTCTCTTCTTATCTCTCACATTAGTTCTAGAGTTTTTTCTACTTTCTGGGTGTTCATATTCATCGGTATCAACGATACTAGTTTTATATGGGGTGTTATCGAGGGTGTGTGCGCTTTGTTGTTTGACACAAGTGTTCCCTGCTCTTCATCGACCTCAACTGGGTCATAATTGGGTAGAAAGGTTCGTTCCCCTGAGGTATTCCCTGCGTCTGCCAACAATTGCTTAAAGGTTCTATGTATCGGATGCTCTGGAAGATTTGTGAATAAGCTAGGACAATCATTTGGTGAGGCGTTTCTATCTTTGGATTCTTTTATTGGAGCTTCTAGTGTTCCTGAGATATTGGAACTAGGAATAAAGGAACTATTGGCTCTAGTATCAATGAGGTCTTTAAAGTCAAAGCTATTTTGAGGGGGTAAGATATCAGTTTTAGTGGGTGAGATGACTGATGTATTGATAGAGTTAATTGAAGATATTTGGCTTTGGATTATGGGGTTCTACCTTTGTCCAACGGAGCATTGTAGTCTAATACTTTTTCTGTCAGTGAAGGGTCATTCTCCTGGTGATGTGGATGAAAATTGTCCCCTAATGATGGTCTAATGGAGTTAGGTTTTATTAGTGTGGGGGGTATATTGGTCTTCTTAGGTGAGGCTAGAATAGGGGCCAAAGTAGCTGTAGTAGGGGGTAAATTATTTCACCTTTGTTAAGTCGGTCTGATTAGCTATATTATTTTTTTCATTAATTTTTATGACGTCAGTATTGAAGATAGAAGATGTATGTTGGATCTTGTCCAGATTTTCCGGTGTGTATGATTCATTTTCGATTCTAAGGGTAATGGATCCCTTATTTTTAGCATCCAAAGCTGAAATAGAATTTTTTTTTCTGTATTTGTAAACTTGAGAATCAAGGTACTTACCTGTTTTGGCATGAAATAATTTAACGTTTATACCTGGGTCATCGTTCTTGTTACTCTGTGTTCGTCTTCTTATCTGTTGTCTCCGTTTAGTGAAGGTTACTGTTTGCCAAGGCACTTCATCCTCTCCGGTGCTCAATTGACTCATGCTTTTGTCTTCTTCTCTTTCCTTGTCCCTATTTGGTTGTTCTTGAGGTGGCTGTTTGCTTATACAATTATGTACTGTGTGCCCAAGTACCCCACAACCAGTGCATAATAATATGCTCCTTCATATACAATGGGTTGTCTATGGTATCCTATGTAAACAAACATCTTGACCGGGATACCAATGGGGACTTCGACGCATATACCCGCATATCGTCCTTGTAGAGTGACTGGAGTGCATACATCTGTTTTAACCAATTTTTCAATTTTTTTACCTACTTTCACTAATATTGAGCGGTCGTAGAACTCAGTGGGTAGTTCTGGCAGTCTAATCCATATAGCAGAGTATGTTTCCATGGCTTTAGAGACAACGAAGTTTGGGTGCCACCTTTTAAGTGATAGAAAATATCCGTTAATAAACCAAGGACCCTGTTGTAGTGTTCTTTGTAGAATTTAACAATGTAATAGTCATGTCCCAGGTCAATTAATACAATATCCTCTGAAACTCTCCACAAATTGGCTAGTTTACTTTTTAGATACTAGTCTCACGGCACGTGCGTTGCACGTGTGTATCCTATCATATTGTATACAATATTGTAAAATAGAATTAATATTACTAAATTAAAGCTTTGTTGTAAACAATTATAATTAAAAGAATATAGGACAAGTGACTATAAATGATTAATACAGATTATCATAGAGTTACTTATTTTTGAGACCAAAATGACAAGATAGCATTGATACTTTTCAAAATACATTCAATTTTTAAATATGGGAGATAATGACATTTCTTTTGTAGAATTATTTTTTACTTCAGTCAATTTTATAAAAAAGTTTAAGCAACAATATAGAAATAAATATCAATATAATAAAGGTCACCAGAGGCATTCCTCTTGACGTTATGACCATAAATGATGGACACCATTTAGGTACAATTTTTCTGTTAAATATCCATATTTGAAATTTAATATGTGCATGACACTAATGACGATTACCATAAATATTTTAATATTTTATCTTTATAAGTGATATGTCTTTTAAAAAAATTATTACTCAACTAATATTTGAGTAAGACTATCATAGAGAGGTAGTTTTACAAAAAAAACGTACTTCTATAGTGAATGTCAACACTGTTATAAGTAGAATGTTATAGAGACAAAAAATATGACATCGAAAATTAGTTCTAAAGAAAATTATGAGATTATAGTGAAATGTTGTTATAACAAATTATAGTTAAATAGAAGTTTGAGTGTATGTCAAATATTTAGTTTGACAAATTCTTTGTTTTATATATATATATATTTCAGTAGCATGATTTAATTTTAATATATGAACAACATCACCTATTGTGAAAAATATTTCATTTCATTAAGTTTCTAACTTATCTTTACAAAATTGTAGTCTTCTCCTTTTTTCTGTCGCATGCATAACATATAGTTGTTGTCTAATGAAAGTATCAAGTATCTTATAAAAATTGTATGGTGATAAAAAACATTAAAATTTTTCAATAAAAAAAACATATGAACAAAGGTTTAAGTATTATTTATAGAATTTTTAATTTGATTCAAGATAATTTATCAACCACCATTTTCTTATCTATTTTTATATGGCTAGTAAGGAGCATATCTTGCGACATAACATTTTCTCAGATTAAAATGAACACAAAATATCACAGGAAATTCATGCATAAAATAATTCATACACAATATAAATATAAAATAGAAAAAATAAATTGAACAATTCATAGCCAATGAAGAAGGAAGACGAAAAATATATGTTTATGCTATATTTACTCTAGTGTTTCATTTTTTGAAATCCCAACACTTTACTTTCTCAGTTCAATTTTACTTACATTTCTATCAAAAAATAATAATTGTTATCATGGCTATATTATCATATTATAATTAAAAGTAAAAATCTATTTTTGAAATAGTGGACTAAACATCAAAACTAATAATTCAATGGATTACGTTGATGCCCGTTGTTTTAGCAAAATTAAGAAAAATTCCATCATTTGAGGGTAAAAACATAAAAATAAAAAATAAAAAATTAAATAAGAAATATCTTACCTCAATCATGTGCACTTTTTTCGTATTTTTTTTATTACTGTTGTCTCTCCCACAACTTGATCAATTAATTTATTTTTTTGAAAAAAATAATCCATGATATGTGTATTCGTCCATTTTCACTCATTATGTGAACACAAATTATTAAATTCTCTCTCGAATGAAACACAAAAGAAATTAATTAAAGGATCAAAACAATAAAATGAAATGAAAATCCCCTTGCATTATTTATAGAAGTTTTCTGTGTGAAGCAAAGTTCACAGTTTGATTGCACATTTCTCTATTTTCTTCTTCTCTTCTGGAATAGAAAGTCAATACCTAAATTTCAATGATAAGAGCATCAACGAAACATATCAATGGATTATGGATGAATCATTTATAAAACTGTCAAGTGATCTCAAATAGTCACAGAAAAGAGATCCCCATGAATTGATAAGGAGTGAATAGTTGTGATTTATGACCGAAGAAAGATGAATGTTGAAATTGTTGTGACTATTCGTAGGAAATAAGTCTTTTTTTAATAAATAAAATATGTAGGTTTATTAAAAGTGTATTTATATTCTAAAATGATACAAATAATATTGAAGTATGTATGTGATGAAAATCGTAAGAGGAAAATACAAGTATGAATTGATGAATAAGTTGTTACAATTTATTCACCAACTCTTTCTTATGTAGTACCTCGAGTTTCGCTGAATTTTGAACTTGATCAATTGCTGCAAATAACATTTGAGATTTTTTAAGAACAAGAAGAGTAGAAAACTTGAAAAAGTGTAGTATAAAATGAGAGAAAACACGTCTATTTATAGCTAACAAATGGTGTCATGAATAGGTGCTAATTGTGCCTTATCAAAAGAGCACAACCCTTCGGAAAAGGCACTACTCATCGAAAAAGGCACAATCCTTTGAAAAAGTTACAACTTATCAGAAAAGACATAATGCTTTGGAAAAGTTACAACCATTTGAAAAAATCACAACCCTTCTGAAAAGTCACAACTCATCAGAAATGTCACAATCCATCACAAAAGTTTCAACCCTTCAAAATAGTCACAATTCATCGAAAAAGTCACAATTCTTTAATAATGTGAAAAAGTATCTATATTTAATATAATATAAGTAATTAATTAAATAAAAATAAATAAATTGTGTATTTTTTAATTGGAGGTATTATAGTAATTCAACATTAATTTTGGGGAGATCATGCTTATAAGGTAATATAGATTGATGACTGATTCTTTTTCCAAAGATATTTTTGATGATGATTGAGTATGTCCAAGGTTGATAGATTCTTTTTTTCTCTTCATCTGTCAAACATATCATCTTGCTTTGTTTCTGCCAATTTATCCTGAAGGATTCCTTTTCCTTTGTTAATTGATGTGTTCCACTTCAAGGTTTGGTCCTTTTAGGATTCGCTGTGCTTCAATCGGTGTGATAAGTTTTTCTTTGAAAGGGGCTTTCTCTTCCTCTCTAGTTTCTGTCACAGTATCCATAATTGTATCAGCAACGATTCCATTGTCAGGTGGCGCATGTGGATTCAAATTTTCTTGGCAATAGTTCATATTTTGGTTATGATAGAATTTGGGTTTTCTAGTGAGAAGTTAGACCTTCTCTCTCTAGACTAGTTGACATAATACATTGCTTGCCCCTATTTCTTACTTACACGGTATTCTATTTTTTTTAAAATAATGTAAAAGCTTATTCTTTTTCTTTCTCCGTTAACTCTTTGGTAATAAAACATAAACAACTTAAAATTAATATCTCAAGTCTTGACATGATTAACAAAAAAGATACTAAATAAATAGAGCATAAAATTGTAGAACATGAAGAACTATATTTACAATTCCATAATAAATATAGTTGGGAAGATGAATAGAATAAACAATTTAATTGGAGGAAAACATCATTATACTAATTTTTAAATAAACCAACAAATATTATAAATTATTTTACCAAAATTTTGAAGTATTTAATTTGACAATCCTTATATGAATTTGGAGCTTGTGTTCTTTATGGAGCCGGTTCATCCTCTCTCTCTTTTTTGAATTTTGATTGATTTATCATATGCTCATGTTCCTTTTAATATCATGTATATTTTACTTATGTTTGATTGATCATTGTTAGGTGCAATTAAAAAAGGTTGAAAAATATTTTTGAATTTCAACTTTCTAACAATGATTATTTGTAATAAAATGTAACGACCTGCTTCTGTCGTTATAGAAAAGCTAATGGGGAAAAAATTTGGGCCAGAAAAAACTTTTTGGTAGTAACTTGAGAATTCCTAGCCTAGTCTAGATTTGGACGAAATCGAAGTCATATGAGTATAGAGAAATCTGGTAATGAGTGAGAGGTATAATATACAATTTAATTAAATGAGTAGATAGCTAAGACATTAAGCAAAACGTACGACTTTACGAAATCGAATTCGGGCGAGTAGAACTCCCGAAACTGATCTCAACGTGAACGGGTAGTTTTTGAGTGTCATGGGTAGAAGGTGTATTGTGAAATGGAGGTTTGAAACTCAACTTTTGACTCTCTGTTTCCATTCAAGCCGCCGGGGGGGATTTATTCCTCCAGGGCGGGGCCGCTGTGGCGGATTGGGTCCCGCTACGACTGGCCAGTCATGACTTAATTTAGAATTAAACCCCAAAAATGTTATTATTCTGCAATTTTCGTTCTTGAGAGCTAAGAGACGAACCAGGGCAAGTTCTTGACAGTTTTCTACCTATTCTATCACTAAAGGTAAGGATTTTACACCCTAATCCGTTTTTCAACCCGTAGAACTTGGATTCTTGGTTAATTATTGTTGGGAGGAGGGTTTTTGGACTGAATTGGATGGTGGGAAAAAGCCATAGCTGCACCTTAGGATCATGGATTTGTTATAATCCAGGTAAATTAGACCTTAATTATTGATCCTTGCATTATATTACTTGTTTGTAGACCTAGAACAAGCGAAAAGAATCCAGAAAGGGAAGAATCAAGTTTCTTAGGAGGATTCAAGCTTGGTTTCGAGGTAGGTTATGGTTTGATTTCATGTTTGTGTGACATATGTTAGTGGTTGCTTCATTGTAATGCATGTATGTAGACGAATGTTGCATAACCTTCGTCAATGAAGTATGCGTATTAAGGAGTATTCTCTAAAGTTCACCCAACTCTCCAAGTATGCTCCATTTATGGTGGCGGACTCAAGGACTAAGATAAGTAGGTTTTTGCCGGGCGTGATAGAAAAAGAATGTCGTATGACAATGCTTCTTCATGATATGAATATCTCATCTCTTATGGTGTATGCTCAACAAATTGAGGAGGGGAAATTCAAGGAAGAATCTAGGGAGAAAAAGAGGTCTAGAAGATGGTGATCCCTCTTATCCAAGGTACGATGGACAAGGTCGCCTTAGATATAGACAAAGGTTCCCCGGGAAAGGTTCCTCAAAAACTCCTAAGTTCAACCAAGAAAAGGTGTCTAACCTTAAGTCTCAAGGTGATGTTAGTGGGGTTCTTTATCCAGGGTGTAGTAAGTGTGATAGAAGGCATGCGGGTGAATGTCTAACGGGTTCTAACGTTTGTTTTGGGTGTGGTGAGTTGGCCTACAAGGCAAGTCATTTCCCTAAAGTTGCTAGAAATGAAGGGGATAGTCGTCGTAGGTCTCAACCCTACCCTTCATCCGATCCAATTGGTTCGGGTGGGAGTGCTCCAAAGAAGAATATATCTTATGCTCTTCAAGCTAGAGGTGGACAAGAGTGTCCTCCGAATGTTGCTCCTGGTATGTGTTTTAAGCTTTATTTAGATTTTGGTGTTTCTTGTGTTCTATGACTTGATAGACTTGATATGATAGACTTTGATGTTGTCTTTAGTATGAATGGGTTGCATTATTGATATGTTTAGTGTTGGTAGAACCTGACTTGGTCATGATGAGTTTTGAGGTTTGTTGATAAATTTGATGAATAGGGTCTTTTAGTAATGCCTAGATGTGTTGAATGAGTAGACTTCTTAAAAAGGATAGTAGTGTAACTCACCATGGTTTAGAATCATTTTTAGTGATGGATGTGAAATCTTAGTGATAACTTATTCCGACCTTAGAATTGAAAGAGATGGTGCTTAGAAAGCCTACCTAGGCTTACTTCCAAGGGGGGAGATGGTGTGCTTAGATAGCAAGGTCGATGAGTGTTCTTAATGTTCAGGATTTGGGTCTGGGAAAGTTTAGTCCCTGGTTTGTAAAGCCCTTATGAAATTTTTGACTGACAAGTTAAGAGATAGAAGAGAAAGGAAGTTGCTTCCATGAAAGTGTTAAGGAATGATCTTTTAGTGAGGATTTTAGGTGAGGGTGCTACTTGGGAGGCCAAGGGCCAATAAGATGTCCCGGTATCCCAATCCTTTTCCTTGTATTCCTCCTTTAGCATTGAGATGATGAGTTCCTCATAGTGTGTTCCTTATGCGAAGTCATGTGTGTTTTAGATGTTTCCATGATTTCCTTATGTGGTGCATGTTCATGAAAACTTGTGTTTTGAAAGAAAATGAAGTTGCGTGATTAATTTTCCTCATGTTGAAGTGCATTGAGTAGAGTTGCCTATAGACTTCATGAGATGAATTGATGAACATGTCCTAGCTTGGAGTTGAGAGGTTCCTCCTTGGATGTATGTTATGAGTATAGATTGCATATAGGCTCCATGAGATTGTGTTGAGCATGCTTTTAACTTGGAGATGGTAGTTCCTCCTTGAACATGAGTAGATGTAGAATTTCATGCATTTTGGATTGTTAGATGTAGTTCCTACGTCCTTGTTTTGCATTGAGTATGTTTAGCTTGGAATTGAAGTTTTCCTCTTTGGTTGTGTGCATTTAGAAGTGTTGCATGCATGGTGGGTTGCTAGTCTAGAGTCGTAACCTTAAGAAGTGCCTAGAAAGTTATTCGAGGGAATGGTCCCAAGAGGGAGATATTGTAACACCCCGTAGCCTTGAGTGGGAAGTTTAACATGATTTGGGAGTTCCAAGTGCCACACACGAGGCCACCCAAGCCCCGTGGATGGAACCACATCCCGTAGGTGGGTAGCGTGGGTGAGCTCCCCCTTGAATCTGCCTAAGGCAGTGTCCACTGGCAGGATCCACGCCTCGTGGATGGGGTCGTAGGTCTCATGTCTTGATTGACCACTTGCATACCTTTATCCACGCCCAACCAGTATGGGTCGTGGGTCCAACCACGCCCTGTGGTCGGGGATTCATGGATGGGGGCAGTAGGTCGGTTAGTTGGGGACTAATGAGTCTTTTCGGTTTTAATTAAGGATTAAGCGGTGTCATTTTACCCTAGTTCATACCACCTATATAAAGACTTTAGACCCTTAATTAAGTCATTCCAAATCATTATTTCTAAACTCCCAAAAGAAACCCAATTCTCTCTAAAAAATCCTCTTCCTGAATTAAGTCATTCCAAATCATTATTTCTAAACCCCCAAAACAAAACCCAATTCTCTCTAAAAATCCTCTCTCTAGAAGAAGAAGAAGAAGAAGACGCAGAAGCAGAAGCAGAAGCAGCTAGGTCAAGTCAAGACTCCATTGTTTCAAGCTTGGTAAGATGTGATGACTGATTCATTCATGGATTCCTTTCATCCATGAAGCCTCCATGTTTTCCCCAATTTAGAAGAAGAATTCCCTAAGTCAAACTAGGGTTTCTTCTAATGTGATGGGTTATGATCCAATAGAGTGGATTATGATTGCTTATGATTGTTTATGATGGAATTACATGTTTTTAGTATTATTATACATGTATTCATGATTAACCTATGATCCTATAGTGAATTTGATGTAGTTGGGTTTCATGCCATGAAAGGGGAAGTTGAGGGCTTAGATGTGATCTTCTAAGATTGATGAATTACAATACAAATTACTTGAAATTGAAGTAAGTAGATATGAATTGCTTAAGAGTAAAGCTTATAGACATGAATTGACTAAGATCAAGTATGTATGATGAATTATGAATTGTAAGGCTTGGGATTGAGATTTTCTTGAGACTAAGGTATGAATGATTATTGTTAGGGCTTAGAATAAAGCTTATATGATTGAATTATGACTAGTAGGGATTGATAGTAAAGCTACAAGATGAATGTTGATTTGTATATGGTATTGTTGTGGAAGGTTTACCCACATTGACCTATATTATGAATGTATGAGATTATGCATGTCCTTATAGAATCTAAGTAAATGCTTTAGAAACATTTTGAGAGTGAAATGTTAATGACTATGATGTTTTGTTGTTGTGTTGATTGAAAGGCTATTCTCATGAAAACATAATGAATATGATGTGAAAGGTTTTCTCACATAAAGTGATTCTAGGTTGAAAGGCTTGCTCACCTAAAAGAAATCTAAGTCAAAGGACTATAAAATGACATGAGGTTAGAGGTGATTCCCCAAGACCATCATATGAGTAGGATGTGAGGTGAGTTCCCATATTCCTAAGTTAGTAAGTATGAGATGATAAACAAGAGGTGATTACCCATGTCATGTGAAGAGGAGTTTGAGGTGACTACCCTTAGTCTATAACTCCTAAAACAAGGCAATATGTGATTACTCATTAGCCTTTATTGATGATCATGGAGGCGAATACCTATGATCCTTCTAAAATGATGTGGAGGTGAATACCTATATCATATAATGATGGTCATGAAGGCGAATATCTATGACCCTTGTAAAATGATGTGGAGGCTAATGCCTATATCATAGAATGATGGACATGGAGGTGAATACCTATGATCCTTGTAAAATGATGTGGAGGCGAATACCTATATCATAACACGATGGGGCATGGAGGTGAATACCTATGATTCCCTCAAACGGTCATGGAGGAGAATACCTATGACTATACATGTAAGGCAAGAGGTGAATACCCATTAGCCTATATAATATACATAGAGAGGTGAGTTCCCATGTCTTGAGTATAAAGTAAGAATAATGCGAACTATGAAATATAAGAATGACTAGTTGGATTGTAGCTTGAAAGGCCCTTCCAATACATGTATGACTAGAGGTGATTTCCCTTGTCTATAAAAGGTAAGCTAAGGATGAGATTAAAAGATGATGAATATGAATGAGGACCTAAGTAGTTTGCTTAGCATGAGTGGGATTGTGGGGTCTTATCCATGCATTGCACAAGCATGCCTTGAGGTTACTTATGAAGTGTTTCTCTTAGGTTATGATGATCTAGATGCATTGATTATGCCTATGACTATGTTGTTATCTCTTATGCTCACAAGTTATGATTATTGTCTCTTATGCCTATAGCCTATGCCTTATCTTGATGTCTCTTATGATTATGGTATATGTCTTATGTTGACTAATGCCTTTTATATGCTTATGTTGATGATTTATGCTAGCCATCATATTTAATACTTTATTGTACTAACGCATACTCTTGCCTACATTCTTATCAAATGTAGGGTCTGGCGATATTGACTTCTATTCTCGTGGCTAGGTGCATAGTAGATTAAGTGAAGATTTGGTGAGCCCTCATAGCATCGAGGACTTGATCACCCTTTCCTTTTTATGTATTTCTTTATGTTTAGACTTTTGTATGGGTTGTGTCCCTAAAACTCTCATGTATTAGATGGTTTGAGACAATGTTAAATACTTCCCACTTTGTTTTGTGAGATTTGATTGTATTGGAAAATGTTTTAAATTTCTGCACTTTTCTACTATCTTATGTTATGATATGCTAACGGGCTTGTATAAGGCTTCTCGGGGTCTTGTACGCCTTGTTACATCTAGGGAGTATCCCTGGGTCGTGACACATTCCAGAGCTAATGATTGATACTGCCACTATTTATGAGGTAATGTCGTTAATGAATGGTTCTTCCAGCTATAATCAAACTCACATGGCACCAAAAAATGAAGAACTCACTGCATTTCACACACCTAAGGGTATTTATTCTACAAAGTGATGTCATTTGGTTTTAAAAATATTGGTGCCACATATCAAATGGGCTATGCAAAATATATTTGATGACTTTCTCTATAAAAATGTTGAATGTTATCTTGATGACTTGGTGGTAAGGTCGAGAAAAAAGGGTGTTCATTTGAAAGACTTAAGAATGGTGTTTGAGTTTCTCCAAAGATATCAACTAAGGTTGAATCCGTTGAAATGTGCCTACGGAGTTACTTTTTGAAAGTTCCTCAGTTTCATTATGAGACATCGAGGAATTGAAATTGATTAAGCCAAAGTTCATGCAATTTCGAAGATACCTGAGCCTCGAGATATTCATGCGTTAAAAAGTCTCCAACGAAAGCTAGCCTGCTAGAGAAAGTTTATCTCAAATCTAGCGGGAAGATGTCAACCATTCGGTCATCTCATAAATAAAGGTGTTCCTTTTAATTGGGACCAAACATGTAGCGATGCCTTTAAAAGTCTCAAACTGTATCTAGCGAAACCTCCCATTGTAGCAACCCCTACACCTGGAAAGCGATTGATACTCTAGATTGTGGCATAAGAAAGGTCTGTAGGAGCCCTGTTAGATCAAGAGAATAGGGAAGGCAAAGAAAAAATCTCTTTACTACTTGAGCAGAACGATGACACCAAATGAGGTGAATTATTCTCCAATCGAAAAGTTGTGCTTCTCAATTCAAAAGATGAAACATTATTTTCAAACTCATGTTGTCCGCCTTATTTCAAGCGTGTGATTTCTTATTTTCAAAAATCACGTTGGTTTTTCTTGTTTTTTCAAGAAAAACTGGGGTTTCTTCTCCCTTTTGGATTGAGATGAAATCTCTATAAATAGAGATTCTCCTAACCTAGAAAAGTGACAAAATTAGTTTTCTATTCGATACTTGCCCACCCAAGTATTGAGAGAGTTCGGATGTGAACTTGGGATCATTGTAGAAGACTACAAAGTTGTTGTCTATCGTGTGAACTCGCTTGAAGGTTTGTCTAACTTGTGGATTCGCTTGAAGGAGATGCTCACGCTTCAAGAGGTAATTCTTGAATTAAATTTTAGCAATTTTATGTGTTCTAGCATGATTATGTGTTCTAGCATAAATGGTATTGGTTATCTATTATTCATGTAAGCAGTATGATCCTGATATGCTTTCGCTGTGCATATATAGTTTTCCAACATAAGGAACATCGACAAGCTACTTGGATTATACAGAAGATACAACAGTATATAGAGAAGATAGGGATGCGTGAAGTAGACCTGATTCAAATGACCACATTTACTGTCAAAAGAACATATTATAAGCAACTATGAGAATATCCTAAACTACCCTGGAGGAAATTGATCTGTAACAATGTTGGATTTCCTAAATGACTCTTCATTATTTTCCTAGCACTACATTTTGAAACTATATACAAGAAACTGATTGATCATTGAGGTATGAAAGTAAGTCGTGAGTGTCCACTGTGCGACACCAACCTGGAAAATCCAGCAACCAAGAGAGTATGGAGAAATTTTTTGATTTGGCTAGGAATTGTGAGACCACCCTGATGATGGACTTAGGAGGTTCAATGGTGCATGAACTGGGAGAAAGGCAAGGGGAACATGTCTTCAATATATAGAGTCAGTCTTGTGGCTGCTGTCTATTAGATATGGTTGGAAAGGAACAATAAAATATTTGAGCAAAGAGGCTTGTATAGTGAAGAAGATCATCTAAGAGAGCCAACATGCATGCATCCTAGTGTGCTGCTCAACTAAATAGATCCCTGTGCTAACTAGAGGGTTATCATTATATTTAATTAGAAAAAGCAGATAGATGAAGAGGTTTAATTTGTAGGCTCGGCATGTCCAATTGAGGAACGAGCTTGTATTTTCCTTTGAGCTGTACAGAACACTTTCAGTAATAAAATGTTGATAGTAACCAAAAATTATAGTGAAAGTGCATGCATCTGTGTCGTGATTTCAAACAACAAGCAAAATTCTTTGTCCAACTTAGTTCAAAACTTTAAAAAATTGGCTCAAATTTCAATAG
The DNA here is from genome assembly GCF_019186545.1 of Solanum stenotomum. Classification (NCBI taxonomy): domain Eukaryota; kingdom Viridiplantae; phylum Streptophyta; class Magnoliopsida; order Solanales; family Solanaceae; genus Solanum; species Solanum stenotomum. The sequence goes on along the minus strand of NC_064284.1, from coordinate 54,644,204 downwards.
TGTTAATTTGCAAGAATCAGATTCCATTTAAACCACTCCATACCTTTCTTTATAATCTAATCCTGAAGAAAATATGGTTTATAGTTCTCAATGAGGAAAAATAACAAACAAACATTACGACTGAAACAAAGCACAACTTTTTCTCTGGTAACAGAATTCATTTAGTCACATGAGCTACTTTTTACTGCTAGTATTATCTGCTTTACAGTACTTAGATTGAAGAGTTTTAAACAAATTAAAGTGTATAGCACAAATGAGGATTTTTCTGCTATACAAATAGCAATTTTAGTTTCCGAAGCTCATGATCAGATGATTCTAGGCGCAGGTATTCAGTGGTTAAAACTCAATAGGCAGGTGTATCATTTATGGATCTCAAAATTATTTCTTTCAGGAGATTTTCTTGCTTTACTAACTTCACCTAACTCTTTAATATTTGTAGATTACTTTTCTTTAGGCCTTTGTATCTAATTCTTATCCGTTTACTTTGGTTATTACCATAAGGAACTACAAATTCTAACGCCTATCATCTCATTAGTAAACCAAATTCTTATTAGTAGTTGCTTAGCTCATTCTTGTGAGGAAAATTCTTATATTTATGTGTTTTACGAATGACAGGAAACTTCAACAAAGAAATTTAAGAAAACTCTAGGGACACTTTTAAGGAAAAATAAAAGCTTACTTAACATAAAGTTTAAGAGAACAGTAAGTCTTGGAAAAACATATATTTAGTAAAAACTCCTTCGGAAAAAAGTCTGGCAGCAACTAGCTAAGATGATAAACAAAACTTACACCTGACCACCCCTCAGTGCTTGATTAGTTAGTAACACCACCACCAACAACCCATAATTTAAAAAGAGTAAATAAACAAGATGCACCATAAAATCAAATTCATTAATAAACGTAGAAAAGTATAAAGTTACCTTTGATGAGAAGAGCACTCTGGGAATGCCTTTTTTTTTTAATCAAGCAGCAGTTGACAAGATCTAGACCAACTAATTTTTCTCTTAAATATGTAATAACTAACAAAATAAGATTTGTATTAATCACATTATTATAGAGCAGAATCTAAACACCTAAGGGCCTTAAATCAACACTTCCTATCTGTGAGCAGTAGATAATGTAGCAGCAAGCCAACAATTGCTAGCAGCAACTAAGGCCACAACAATTCAGGTACAATAATACTTCTATCCTATGTCAAAGCAGGTTGTATAATCTAATTTTTTTTTAATAAACAACAGGTTGTAAGCACTAAGAAGAAGCTATGAAGTTAAGGAACCATCTAATAAAAAGTGATGTGGTTGCCTTAGGGAAGCCTAATAATCAGTTGATCAAAGTTAATACAGATGTCATTTGTTAGTCTCCGACACGAACTGGTGGACAGCATTGCATGAATTCAATCTAGTACATGAAGGAAGATTCAGATTGAGAATAGATGTCACATGTGCAACGGAGCAGCAGAAACTCATAGTCATTTGTTTCTGGCTGCACTAGACTTATGAAACATGTTCCTCAGCCTTTTTAGCCTCAGAAGGTTAATGCCTAACACTATCGTGGAAATTTTTGAAGGCTTGAGCCACTAGAAAGTTGACAGCACCATCAAAAAGATTAGGAAGATGATACTTGCTGCCACCTTATGGACTATCTGGAATGAAAGAAGTAGAAGATATTTTTGATGGCCTCTCAACTACACAATTTATGTTCAAAGCTAATGTCTTTTGTATTTATGCTGAAAATTACTTTACAACAACAATCCAGGTGCAAGTACTTTGCATTTTAGGCCAGAATCATTAAATCATAACTTATGAATACACTCATTTGTGGCCTCAAAACGTAACTCCTTTAAGTTAAACGCGGATGGGGGCCTTTGATGTTGTCTCTCTCTGATAAGGGAGGACCAGTTGGGGTGATACATGTAAAATTTATACGAGATCAGACATTGTTTTTGTTGCATCCATTTAGTATGGCAAGTGATGACAATCAAAGGGGTGACCTCAAATGGCATCCATTTTGTTTTACAACAAGTATCACTTAATAAATTAGTTATGAACAAAAAGGTTAATGATACTCATACAATATTTATATACTATTTTAGTATCACTTACTAAGTTAGTTATTAGCAACAAACCTTAATGATACCCATTTAGTAAAGATATACTATTTTAGTATCACTTAATAAATTAGTTATGAACAAAAAGCTTAATGATATTCATGCAATATTTATATACTATTTTAGTATCACTTACTAAGTTATTAACAACAAACCTTAATGATACTCATTCAATAGATATACTATTTCAGTATGACTTAATAAATTAGTTATGAACAAATAGCTTAATGATACTATACATTATTTATATACTATTTTAGTATCAGTTAATAGATTAGTTATGAATAACAAAGCTTACTGATACCGATACAGTAAAGATATACTATTCGGAAAAGGGCCTAAAATACCCTTGAAGTATTGAAAATGGTACACAACTACCCCTCATCCACCTATTGGCTCCAAAATACCCTCCCGATCCACCTATTGGCTCACAGATACCCCCCTCATCCACCTTTGGGTCCAATTTTAGCCACTTCATTAATGGAGCACCATTTAAAATAATTAAATAATCCTTTTAATTATGTGGGCTCAACCATTGGTTGCAATTTAATTATTTAATATAATTTTGAACCCACTCATTACCCACCCATTTTTAACTAAACTCGCCCCAATACTTATTAAACCCACCCGACCCAATACAAATTGAACCCAACTAATTAAAATAACCCTTGAAATTCCTGTGTACAGCTTGAACAAAGACTAAGGGAAAAAGGCAAGTAACAACTTGAAATTCCTGTGTACATCATTTTTGCTCTGCTATCCTGTTTACCTTAGTTTTGGTACTTCTATTTTGGAGTGATTGGTCGTTTTTTACTTCAGAAGATAAGTGATATTGTTGTTGGGACTTAGTTTCTTTGAAATACCCTTTTTTTAGTTTGTATAGGCAAGTAATTCTACCCTTTTTTCAGTACTGGAACTTCATTCATTGAACATATCGATAAGCTTTGCATGTTTTTTTCGCATATTCCTATTTTAATTAGTTGGGTTCTTTTTGTATTGGGTCGGACGGGTTTCATAAGTATTGGGGCGGGTTTAGTTTAAAATGGGGGGTAATGGGTGGATTTAAAATTATATTAAATAATTAAATTGTAACCAATGGTTCAGCTCCACGTAATAAAAATGATTATTTATTTATTTTAAATGGTGGTCCGTTAATGAAATGACTATATAATTGGACCCAAAGGTGGATGGGGAGGGTATTTGTGAGCCAATATGTGGATGGGGAGGGTATTTTGGAGCCAATAGGTGGATGGGGGGTAATTGTGTACCATTTTCAATACTACGAGGATATTTTAGGCCCTTTTCTGTATACTATTTAAATATCACTTAATAAATTAGTTATGAACAAAAAATTTAATGATACTCATACAGTATTTATATACTATTTTAGTATCAGTTAGTTATTAAGAACAAACCTTACTGATACTCTTTCAATAATTATATACTATTTTAGTATTACTTAATAAATTAATTATGAACAAAAAGCTTAATAATACTCATACAATATTTATATACTATTTTAGTATCACTTACTAAGTTAATTATTAACAACAAACCTTCATGATACCCATTCAGTGGAGATATACTATTTTAGTATCACTTAATAAATTAGTTATGAATAAAAAGCTTAATGATACTCATACAATATTTATATACTATTTTAGTATCACTTACTAAGTTAGTTATTAACAACAAACCTTAATGATACCCATTCAATAGAGATATACTATTTTAGACACTTAATAAATTAGTTACGAACAAAAAGCTTAATGACACTCATACAATATTTTTTCTTATAAAATACTTTTGAAGCATAGTTTTATGAGTAATTTATGAAGAAGAAACCTTCATGATATCTATAAAGTATGTAGATACCGCGTTAGTATCACATACTAATGAGTAGTGTATGAAGAAGAAAACCTTAATGATACCAATACACTATAAGATACTCTATTGGTATCACTTAGTAATGAGTAATTTATAGAGAAGAAAATCTTAATGATATCATTAGAGTATATAGATTCTCTTATAGTATAATTTAACTAACGAGTAGGGTGTGAAGTAGGAATGTTAATGATATCAACATAGTATATAGATACTCTTTTAGTAATTTCTCAATTTTCCAGATTATTTTTGAATGATATCACATTAGTATGTCATATACTACTATAATATCATTTAGTAATTGCTCATTTTCTCCAAATTATTTCTGAATGATACCACAACAGTCAACAATATGCCATATACTATTATGTCATCATTGAGTAATTGCCACAACAGTATGCCATATCACTGGATACTTTCAATTACGAAAATCCTTCTGATTGGATAACTCATGTCAATACGTCCATTAATTTTGAAATGATCTTCTATTTGTTTTACAAAACCTTCGAAATTTGTAGTATTTTCTACGAGCAGTACATCAACTTTATTCTGTGAATTCTGAATTCCATTATGCTGTAAAAGAATGGGTATTTGCTCTATCCTCTAAATTGAGTGTTGATTTGAACTGGAAGAAGGACAATCGTTGATGCAGAAAAAAGGAGAAATGAGGAAAGAATAAGAATCACAGATAAAGATGGAAAGAGAATTGGGGTAGAATAGAGATATTACACCCCGGAAACTAGTAAGTTGAACTAGAAAGTTCCAGAGCTTTTCATAAGAGTTTTAGAGTGTGGTATGAGGATTAAAAATCACAAAAATGATTCTCGTAGTTAGAATGAGGGTTTTAGGGGATAAACGTCGAGGTACGACCCCCCCAAAGACCACCCAAGGGGTTCTTGAGGAGGACCTCAAAGTAGCCCCTAAAGCTGTCAAATTGGCAGAACATATGGATACTATCTACTGGCCGTAGGTGGACCCACACCCCGTGGGTTGGGGTCGTGGATCAAGGACTGAGTTGGCCTGCAATTCTTAGCCTCTGACAAGCACCTACGGAGGTGCAGCACACACCGTGAACCCACCCACGGTCCATGGGTGGGGGTTTCGTGATTGAGAGCAGTTTTTAAGTTTAAGTTTTTAAGTTAGGGGTTTGGGGTTAATTAGTAATTAGTTAGAGGTTAAGGGAGGTCGGTTAGTTATTTATTAAACCACCTATATAAGCCCAATAGACCCCTAAACTAAATCAATTAACTCATTCTTCAAAGGACCCAAATTCTCTCCAAATAATTCTCTCTCTAGAAGTGAAGAAGAACAAGAAGAAGAAATGAAGTTGGGGCAGATTTCCCCCCATTGATGCAAGCTTGGTTAGGGATTTGAATCAAGGTATGTTATATTAATCATCTATGGGTTCTTCCACCCATAGAGCCCCCTAGGTATTCCCACAATTGTGATGTCAAAAACCCAATTCTAGGTAGGGTTTCCTTTTACATTGTGAGTAGTGTTTAGGTATGATTCCAATCTAGTGGATAATACCTAATTATGATTGTATTAGCATTGAATTATCATATTACGATGAATTTATGTGTTTACATGGTAAACCCTAGTTTATTTGATGAATTTCATATTTTGTGGGTTTATGCCATTAGAGGTGAAATTTGAAGGTTCATAGGTGATCTTCTTAAATCAATGTCATGTGTAGTAATTGTTCAAGATGAGGAATACATAGACATGAATTGAACTAGACTCTATTATATATGATGGATCTTGACTTGTAAAGTTGAAGTTGAACCTTTATGATGAATTGTGGATAGAATTACCTAGTAATGAAGAACGTGATTGAATGCCTTGTAATCTAGGTTCATAATATGCTTCTAGTGTAAAGTTATTGAGAATGAAGACTTATAGTTGTGAATGTTGATCGGCTTTAGAGTGAAGCTATTATGATTAAATATAGATGCGAAAGCTTTGAGAGAAAAATCTATATGTGAATACAAGGCCAATGAATAGAATTGTGATGAAAGACCTTCACCTATCTAATTCACTTATGAATCATATATGGTAGAATGTGATACGATCACTTAACTCATAATGATAACCTTGTGTAATGTAGAATTCTAGACATGATAGTAGGCATGATGATGACTTAACATGAAAGAGTTCTCACATAGTAATGGTTCTAGGGTTGAAGGGCTTTTCTTATAGAGCCTTTATACCTAGGTCATGGATGGTGATAGTTGCTCACACATGGTCTAAAAGAGGTATTAGCATGGATTAGTTGTCAAGAACATCTTTCCATAAACTTGAGTCAAAGTAGAGACTTAATGATTATCTTGTGGGATTTAGGCCTAGCACCGAGTGGATATTGAAATGAGATGGAGGTTCCCACCTAGTTGAGTTTGGGCTTCCAACATGGGATCTCTCACCTAGAATAGTTCGGATTTCCCAAAGTGTGTCTCATGATATGGAAGCCTTCACTTAGTGGAGTGTTGGGTTTCTAGTAGCAATCTCTGTATCCCATAACTAGCTACCCCGTAGGAAAGTTAGCTAGGGGATTCAACTAAGCTAACAATCCGGTTCTACCTTAGGCAAGTGGACCAACCCTTTATGTGTGGGTAACACCTTGAGAGATCATGTGATAGCTAATATGTTTTCATGTTGGTTAAGGCTATATCCCAATTAATCAATATTAGTAATGAACTAAGATTATGCTCAATGTAGCATCTCTTAGAGTTTAAACCTCATGGGCTAATATTATGCATAATGTAGCATATCCTAGAGTCCAACACAAATAGTGGTCTAAGATTGTGCATAATGAAGCATCTCCTAGAGATCAAACTTAATGGTCTAAGATTGTGCTTGAAGAAGCATCTCCTAGAGATCAAACTAAATGAACTAATATTATGCTTGTGGAAGTATCTCTTAGGGTTCAACCTTAGTAAACTAAGATTATGCTATCAGTAGCATCTCCAAGAGTTCAAGCTTGATGAACTTAGATCATGCTTAATGTAGCATCTCCTAGAGTTCAAACTTGATGAACTAAAATGTACCTAGTATGGTATCTCTTAGGGTTTAATACAATGAGGAACTAAGATAGGCTTAGTAAAATGTCTTCTAGTGTTCTGAGGCTTTCAAAGGGGCTAGTCTCTAATTAAGGAACATGAGTATGATCACCTAAATAAGTACTTAGTATGAGTGGTAGTATGGGATGCCATTCATGCATTGTACAAGTATGACTTAAGGTTACCTAGTGAGTGTTGTCTTACATGAGTTATGCTTTATGGATTGTTGCTATAGTTGCCTTCCAAGATGTGATTGACTAAAGGTGATAATTCCATTGTCTACATTAAGTAAGCTAATAATGAGACCAAAAGAGTGTAAATATGACTAGGATGACTTCAAGGTTATGCTTAGTGTGAAGAGTAGTGTGGGATGCCTTTCATACATTGTACAAGTGTTCTTTGAGGTTACTTAGGAGTATGGTTCCCTTATGGTAGAAAGGCTTAAGAATTGACCATGCATATAGTCTATGATTAAGATGACCAAAAAGGGATACTTGGCTTGGGTGGTATTATGAGATGCTATTCAAGCATTGCACATGTATGCTTTTAGGTTACTTGAGAATTAGAGCCGTCAAAATGGTCTTAGCCCATGGGACCAGCCCAACCCTACCCATTATTGGGATAGGGTTGGGATAAGTTTTTTCAAGCCTATTTAAAACTAGGGCTTATATGCCTGACCAATATAAGCCCTTGGCCCTTTAGGTTTGATTGGGCCTGGGCCGGGGTTAGCCCATGGGCCAAAACTTTTTATTTAAGAGTAATTTACAATAATATCACTAGTATAATCTAATTATTTGAATACACGCTATGTTATAATATTATGAATCTTCGTGCCCAGAAACATGTATCTCAGAATATATGGACTCAAAATTAGGTTAATTTGTTCTAGATACACTTTATCCAAGTAGATTTGCATGTATCTAAGATACATATACAAATCTCGCGCCCTCGCCTCCCTCCTATCTTGCTTGCCACTCTCTTATCTCACTCGTGTATCTGGTATGCGAGACACATGCTAATTATACTAGATTTTTGCTAGTGTTATTAAAACAACACCATTATTTGCCATATTTGATTTGAAAATCTTCTTATTTCTTGATGTTATAGAATTATAAGTTTGAAAAGAAAAAAATATAAAAAAATAAAAGGGCTAGCCCGCCCAGCCTCGGCCCTTCTGGGTCGGGTTGGGTTGAGCATTTTCAGGCCCTACCAAATGAAGGGCTGACCATCCCCAACAATTCAAATTCCTTGGCCTGTGAGGCTTGGGCCGGGTGGGGCTGGGCCAACCCTTTTTGACAGCTCTATTGAGAATAGTTCTATTATGGTATAGATGACTAAGAGTCAAAGAATGCTTATATTGGAGACTTTGCTTTTTATGATGATACTGTCTCTTATGCTTATTATTGATGTTTCATGAAGTATTTCATATGATTTTGGATTATGTCTTATATTGACTAACCCTTTTCTTATGCTCTTATGATTATGCTAGCTAATATATTTAGTACATTTTGTACTAACACATCTTTTCTTGCATTCTACTCAAATGTAGGGTTTTGAGACTTGAGTGCTATCTTGAAGCTAGGTTTCTAAGGAGCTAAGGAGTTGAAGATCTTGGTGAGTCCTCATAGCTTCGAGGACAAACCCACCATTTCCTTTACGTTTTTATTTCATGTTTTTGAGACTATTATATGGGCTGTGTCCCAAGAATTTTATTCTAAAGTTGTATTAGATGGTTCGAGACAAAGTATAGAAAGACTTCCACTTGCTTTTATGAAAATGACTTCGATTGTAAAAAGTTTTAAATTTTCTGTATTTTTCTATTATCTTATGTTCATGATATGCTAAGGGCTTGTATGAGACCCATTCGGGGTCAAGTATGCCGTGTTACTTCTAGGGTATACCCGTGGGTCGTGACAATCTTGGTATTAGAGCACAAGGTTTAGAATTGTTCTAGGATTGTCTCAAACCACGTCTAGTAGAGTCTTGTTCATAAATGTGAAGCGCGCCACATTCATGAATAGGAGACTATTGGGTGTTTATGAAATCTCACTTTTTCATTCTCTAAGTCGTGCCATAGAATTTGGCTTTAGTAGGCCCTTCTTCTAATACGTGCCCGTTATTTTTTAGGGTATAGCTAATACAAGGGCAAATGCTAGGAGAGAAGAGGAAGGTAATGTGAATCAAGAGGTTCCACACCAAGCTCCTCCTCAAGCTCTAATTGATCCTATAGGGGGGAATGTGACTCAAGAAGAGTTTAGGGATACTGTCCAAATGATGACTCAAGCTATGACAACTCAAGCTCAAGCCGTAACAACTCAAGCCCAAGCTATGATGACTCAAGCCAATAGAGATGTTGGGCCCCATGTGAACCCTAATATGAACTCCGTGGCTTCTAGGTTGAAAGGTTTTACAAGAATGAACCCTCCTATGTTCTTTGGTTCCAAAATGTGTGAAGGTCCTCAAGAGTTTGTGGAAGAGGTCTACAAGATAATTGATGATATGGGGTGATTTCTATAGAAAAAGCGGAGCTAGATGCTTACCAATTGAAGGATGTGGCCCAAGTATGGTATACTCAATGGAAGAGGAATAGGCCGGTAGAAGCGGGTCACATAGATTGAGAGGTGTTCAAGAAAGCATTTCTTGATAGGTTCTTTCCCCGAGAGATAAAGTTAAGGTAGAAGAATTTATCAACCTTCTTCAAGGAGGTAAGAGTGTTCAAGAATATTCTCTAATATTCACTAAGTTGTCCAAGTATGCACCGTCTTTGGTGGCGGATCCTAAAGATGAGATGAATAGGTTTGTGACGGGTGTGTCTAGATTGGTAAGGAAAGAATTCCATTCGGCAATGCTTCATGATAACATGGATATATCCCGTCTTATGGTGTATGCTCAACAAATGGAGGATGACAAACTTCAAGACAAGAATAGGGAAGTGAAGAAACCTAGAACCAGTGATGGGGATTTCTCCAATGCTAGCTCCGATGGATATGGTCAACCTAGGACCCAAAAAAAACTTTCCAACCAAGAGAGGGTGTTTAAACCTAAGCCCCAAAGAGGGAGTAATAGTGAATCCGTTTTGCTTAAGCCTACTTTCTCTAAGTGTGGAAGAAAGCATTATGGTGAGTGTATAGCCGGAAAGGAGGGGTGTTATGGTTGTGGTAATGAGGGTCACAAGAAGAGAGATTGTCCAACCCTTAGGGCTAGAGGTAGAGAGGCCAAGAAAGCTTCTCTTAGGGGCCCGAATTTCACTGCTCCCAAGTAATCATAGGTTCTAAGCTCTCCAAACTAGTGGTGATCAAGAGTGACCTCTTTATGTGGCTACCGATATGTTTTCATGCTTTATTTGATTCTGGTATTGTTTGGTAATTTGGTGACTTGATATGTTAGACTTTGAAGTTGTATTTAGTATGAATGAAATGTTTAGAAGAGTTTGTGTAGGCTTACTCCCAAGTGGGAGATAGTGTGTCTATCTAACGAGGTTATTGTGTGTTTATATGTTTCCATGATTCCTAATATGCATGTTCATGAAAATGCTTAGGTCTTGTTAGAGATGACTTATATGCATTGTTTTCCTCATGTTGTAGTGCATTGAGTAGATTTGCATATAGACTTCATGAGATGGATATATGAGCATTTCCTTAGTTTTGGAGTTGAAAGATTCCTCCTTGAATAAATGCTTTTTGAGAGTAAATTGTATCTTGGCTCCATGAGTGTGTGTTGATCATATTTTAGCTAGGAGATGTTAGTTCCTCCTTAAAAATTAATAGATATAGAATTTCATGCATTTTGGGTTGGTAAAAGTAGTTCCTACTCCCTTGTGTTGCATTGAATATTTTTAGTTTGGAATTGAAGTTTTCTTGCTTGGTTATGTGCATTTATGAAATGACCCAAAATGTTCTTAAAAATGTGCTTCGGAAGTTACCGGAAACTTGTTTAGCTATATCAAAAAAATCCGTTTCGTTTTTCGAAAATCCGACTTCATATTCTTGTTTAGGGGGTCAAATTGAGTGGAAAATGGGTCTAACCCAAATTTTAGAGCAACCGTATCAAAATCCTAAATTTCCAAGTGAAGCCTTTTTCGAGGGTCTACTTTGGAGGATCATATCTCCTAGAACACAAATAATTGGGTGAGCCATAACATATCCATGGAAAGCCCTTTGAGTTAGCTACCTAACGCACTTCGTTTCACCTCATTCGGAGTTCGGACGAAGAAGTTATGCCCATTTTCGTAAAATCTGTCCGGCAGGAAATGCAATTTCCAGTGAGCGTTTTTACTGTTCACCCGCCTCATTTTTTTTTCTAAGTGTTGGACCATTTTTCCAAAGGGCATATGTTATTTCCTATATACCATTAGTTCAATTCCCATCTCTAAAACATTTCCCAAAACACCTCTCCCATACTTAGACACATTTTCTCTCAAGTTCTCTCAAGAACCCTAATCCAAAACCTTCCTCAAGATTGAAGAGACTCTTGCTCCAAGTTCCAAGCTTCCATTGAAGACACTCTCAAGACCTTCATAAGAACTCAAGGTATGTGGTGTTGAACTCATGGGTCCTTCCACCCATAGTGCCTAGACTCTATTCTACTCACTAATTCATGGTTTAAGTTAAGATTCATAAATTAGTCTTGTTCTTTGTAATAATTTCCTGCACATTGAATTTTAAACATGAAAAGTGATTGTTTTGAGCATGTTGTGACTCTAGAACTTGAATCTAAATTTGGAATGGATGTGGAGATTTTCATGTGGTATTGTGGGTGTTAAAAGGTGTTGTTGTAGGTTGTTCACTGGTTTGGCTGCATAATTACTACCCTATTTTCCATGCTCTTTGATTCCATTACATGCCTTCAAGGTGTTTGACAAAATGTCCAACTATGGAGAATTGATGAATCGATGCTTTAAAGCTTGAGTTATGAGATGTATGGCAATCCAGAGATGTGTTGATGACAAACTAAGCTTGTGTATATGTTCATTCCATACGTGAGATTGCATTAGAGCCTAATGGGAATTTCCTATATAAAGTGTTGCATGACCATGCCCGGTCCGGGGGAAAAGAACCGGACAACCATGTGAGAGGTTTATATCTCACCACCTAGGATGCTTGGGGTGTGACCAACATCAACCATGTGAGAGGTTTATATCTCACCACTTAGGATGCTTGGGGTGTGACCAACATCAACCATGTGAGGGGTTTATACCTTGCCACCAGGGTGTCCGGGTGTGAACGGCATCCCCCATCCTAAGTTGGGGTTATAGATTGGTTGGATCATGCATACACATATGATATCTACTTTAGTATAGATTTACTTAAACATGTTTTGACTTCACTTTGATCATGCATCCTCATATTGTTATTCATAATGCCTATGAAACTATTTCTTGTATTTCGATTGTGTCCTTGTCTATTGTTGTGTTGCACCCCGCATACTTAGTTAACACATATTTTGCCTACATGATGTCACCATGTAGGGACCGGAGCTACTCTTGATCCTTCTCTCCATTCACGTGGCTAGTACGGTGCTTATCCGAGGTTGTTGGTGAGTCCTCAATGATTCGAGGGCTATGTTATGTTTCCTACTCCTATGTTTTGAGACTTTAGCTTGCAATTGTATTCTGACTATGAGGGGAGCCGGTAGTATGTCATGGCCCCCAACCTATCTATGTATGTAGAGGTGTGCGTTGGACAAGTATTTTGTAAATGAGCTTGACTCTTGTTTGGGGTTCCTTCGGGTTCCTCATTCGCCATGTCACGTCTAGGCCCTAGGCTTGGGTCGTGACAATTTAGATATGTTGCATGCATGATGGGTTGCTAGTCTAGAGTTGTGACTTTAAGAAGTGTTTATAATCGTTATTCGAGGACGAATAATCCCAAGGGGGAGATATTATTACGCCCCGGAAACTAGTAAGTTGAACTAGAGAGTTATAGAGCCTTTCGTAACAGTTTTAGAGTGTGGTATGAGGATTAAAAATCACAAAAATGATTCCCATACTTAGAGTGGAGGTTTTAGGACCTACGCGTCGAGGTACGACCCCCCCAAGGGGTCCTTGAGGAGGACATCAAAACAGCCCCTAAACCTGTCAAATTAGCAGCACCTACGGATGCCATCTACAGGCAGTAGGTGGACACACGCCCGGTGGGTGGGGTCGTGGGTCAAGGCCAGAATTGGCCTGCAATTCTTAGCCTCTGACCAGCACCTACGGAGGTGCAGCACGCTCCGTTAACCCACCTACGGTCCGTGGGTGGGGGTTTCGTGAGTGAGAGCAGTTTTTAAGTTTATGTCTTTAAGTTAGGGGTTGGGGGTTAATTAGTAATTAGTTAGAGGTTAAGGAAGGTCGGTTAGTTAGTTATTAAACCACTTATATAAGCCTAATAGACCCCTAAACTAAATCAATTAAATCATTCTTCAAAGGACCCAAATGCTCTCCAAATAATTCTCTCTCTAGAAGTGAAGAAGAAGAAGAAGAAAGGAAGTTAGGGTAGATTTTCCTCCATTGATGTAAGCTTGGTTAGGGATTTGAATCAAGGTATGTTAGCTTAATCATCAATGGGTTCTTCCACCCATAGAGCCCCCTAGGTTTTCCCCCAATTGTGAAGTAAAAAACCCAATTCTAGCTAGGGTTTCCTTCTAGATTGTGGGTAGTGTTTAGGTATGATTCCAATCTAGTGGATAATACCTAATTATGATTGTATTAACATTGAATTATCATATTATGATGAATTTATTTGATTTCCATGGTACACTCTAGTTTATTTGATGAATTTCATATTTTGTGGGTTTATGCCATTAGAGGTGAAATTTGAAGGTTCATAGGTGATCTTCTTCAATCAATGTCATGTGTAGTAATTTTCAAGATTAGGAATACTGAAACGACCCCAAAAATGCCCCAAAATGTGCTTTGGAAACACCTATAATTGTAATTTCCATATATCTCAAAATCTGTGCATGATTTCGGAAATTCGACTTCATATTCTTATTCATGGGGTCAAATTGAGTGGGTAATGGGTCTAACCCGAATTTTAGAGCAACCGTATCAAAATTTGAAAATCGCAAAAAATGCGATTTGGAGGGTCAACTTTAAAGGGGCATATCTCTTAGCACACAAGGAACTGGAAGGGCCACAACTTATTAAATTAATGCTCTTTGAGTTAAATTTCCAACGCACTTGGTTTCACCTCATTCCGAGTTAGGATCAAGGAGTTATGACCATTTTCGTAAAACTTGTCTGTGCAGATTTGCAATTTCTATTGAGCTATTTTTTTTTTGAGGCTAAGTGTTAGGGACGTTTTTTATAAAAAGGGGATATGTCCCATACTTAGTCATTTTTAACTTCAAAATCACTCTCTAAGCCCTCTCCAAAATTCCACCAAGATCCTCAACCGAATTCAAACATCTCAAGCTCTAATTCTGGATTCAAGACTCAATCTCAAGCTTCAATTCTCCATTCCAATCTTCATCAAGGATTCTCCAAAGTTTAGATATGTGGGTTTGATTGTGGAAACCTTCCTTCACACAAGTCCAACCATTTATCCTCTATTTCTACTTCAAGTTTATGGGTCCTTATGATTATTTATGAACTCTTGAATTATGGAATTACTACTACACATCCTATTATGGTCTATTTTGCATATTATCATGAAATGGAATTATTATGTGATGTTTATGGTTTTCATGCTTCCACGGTCAAATTATGAAGGTTGATGTATATGTATGTTGTTGGTGGGCTGATTTATATGGATTTTGGAATTGGTTGGACTTAGTACTCTTGAAATACATGATTTTATTTACATGAATAGTAGCCCACCAATTGTTTGATAAAATGCCCATTTATAGAATTCTTAGAAAATGGAAGGTCCAATGTACGTTCTATGAGTCGGATGGTTATATAATTACTGAAATGATGATGAAATGGACACATGTATATGATTTTCTCTATATAAGTGTTGTGAGTCGACCAAGCCTAGATCGGGGGGGTTGTAGGCCCGGGTAACCGTATCGAGGGGTTGGTACCTTGGTTGCCTAGTACGGGGGGTAGTAGGCCCGTATAACCATATCGAGGGGTTTGTACCTTGGTCCCTAGCTCGGGGGGTGGTAGGCCCGGGTAACCACATTGAGGGGTTTGTACCTCTTTCACCTCTCCAAGGGGGTGGTAAGCCTTGGAAATACTATATTGATGGTCACTAGCCACACATGTACTACGCCCCACTAAATATGATTTTTATGTAAGCATCATTATACATATCATCTCATTAATATGCTATCTATCGGGTATGATTATGTATTTTGCCTATGATGTCCATCTATTGTTGCATTGCATTGCATCCCATATACTTAGTACATTCAAACGTACTAATGCATACTCTATGCCTACATGATGTCAGCATGTAGGAACCGGAGCATCGCTTGACCATCCTCCTCCGCGTGGCTAATATGATTTTCTATCGAGGTTATTGGTGAGTCCTCCGTTCCGGGGATGTTGTGTATGATCTCTTGCTATGAATAAGACTTTTCCTGTTTAGTTATGTGTTGACTATGAGGGTGAGCCCGGTAGTTTGTCTTGGCCCCCGCTAAGTAACCATGTTTAGAAGTGGTGTTAGACAAGTTGTGTATTATGCTTGAGCTTGACTCATCTATGGTATTTATGTATCACTCTTTTTCTCTTGCTCCCTTAGTCCCGACTTCCCCTTGATTATGCTTATCGCTTATGGTCATTTTAATTGCTTTCGCGACCAAGGATGTGTAATGATATGCTATGAGGCTTGTTTGGGGTTCCTTCGGGTTCCCCATTCGCCGGTCACGTCTAGGCCCTAGGTTTGATTCGTGACAAACTTGGTATCAGAGCCCTAGGTTGATAGATCCTTGGAGTCCAACACACCGCGTTGATTAGAGTCCGATTCATGGTTGTGTTGTGCACCACAACTATGAGTAGGAGGCTATGAGAAGTTTTAGGAAATGTTTCCCTTCTCCATATTCTAAGTCGTGCTGTAGAGTTGAATTAAGTTCTTCCCTAACGGTTGTTCTTTGCTATGCTAGATCATGCCTAATACAAGAGGAAGACGATCCCGCGCACCCGACGAACAACCGACCAATGGGGATCTTCGGGATTCCCTTACTTTATTTGCACAAGCTATGACTAATCAAGCCAACCACGGGGCCCAAGCCCCTCAGGCTCCTACCCCGGCATCTCAAGTGAGAGACTTCATGTGGATGAATCCTCCGGAATTCTATGGGTCTAAGTTAGATGAAGACCCTCAAGAGTTCATTGATGAAGTCCACAAGATATTAGCTATCATGGGCGTGAGGTCAGAAAATATGGCGGAGTTGGCGGCCTACCAACTAAAAGGAGTGGCCCAAATATGGTACAACCAATGGAAGGAATAGAAGGGGGCAAACTATGTGTTGCCTTGGGAAGAGTTCAAAACGGCTTTCCTTAATCGATTCTTTCCTCTTGAGCTTAGGGAAGCCAAATTGGTGGAGTTCATGAATTTAAAACAAGGGTCTATGAGTGTGAGGGAGTATGCCCTCAAGTTTAACCAACTTTCAAGATATGCTCCACATTTGGTTGCCAACTCACGGTCTAGAATGAACAAATTCGTGATGGGTGTGTCCGACCTAGTGAGTGAAGAATGCCGGTCCGCAATGTTGATTAGTGACATGGACTTGTCCCGCTTGATGGTCTATGCCGAACAAATGAAGAAGGAGAAGTTGAGGAAGAGGAGGGGTCATGAGGCCAAGAGGGCCCGTTTTGAGGGCGAGTTCCAAAGTCGAAGGGGAGACCGGTTTCATCAAGGCCAAGGGTCTTCTCATGCGCCCCATAGGGGGTTTGCCAATGACGTTCCAAGGGCCCAAGGTGTTGGTGGTATGGGTCCTATTGATGTATGTCCAAAGTGTGTTAAGGGCCATGGTGGCCCGTGCTTGAGAAATACTGGTGCTTGCTACAGTTGTGGGGAAATGGGGCATAAGACAATGGATTATTCTCGAAATTGCAACAAGGGTAAGGAGGTCCGTCCACAAGGTGCAAATGCGGTTTCTTTGGGGAGAGGGGGCCGACAAGATGGTGCCCCAAGGTACAATCGATTTTATGCTTTGCATGGGAGGCAAGGGGTCGATGAAGTCCCCGACGTCATTACCGATATGTTGAAAATCTTTGACTTTGATGTATATGCATTAATTGATCCGGGTGCCTCTCTTTCTTTTGTCACCCCCTTTGTTGCCAAAAAGTTTCATGTTGAGCCCGACTTGTTGCGTGAGTCATATAAGGTGTCTACTCCTATTGGTGCATATACTGTTGCTAGGAAGGTCTATAGAAATTGTCCTATTTACATCTTGCATAAAATATTGCCTTGTGATCTTGTTGAGTTGAGCATGGTCGATTTTGATGTTGTTCTTGGAATGGATTGGTTGCATGCATACTATGCTTCCATTGATTGTAGAACCCGTAGGGTCAAATTCCAATTTTCAAGTGAACCCATTCTTGAGTGGGAAAGCCAAAATGTTGTAGTCAAGGGTAGGTTCATCTCTTGCATTAAAGCTCGTAAGTTGATCTCTAAGGGGTGTCTCTATCACCCTGTGAGGGTTAGGGATGTGGAGTCCAAAACCCTTCTTATAGAGTCAGTTCCGGTCGTAAATGAATTCCTTGATGTCTTTCCTAATGACCTTCCTGGTGTTCCTCCCGAAAGGGAAATAGATTTTGGCATAGACCTTCTCCCCGATACTCAATCCATTTCTATTCCCCCTTACCGTATGGCCCCGGCGGAGTTAAAGGAGTTGAAGGAACAATTGAGGGACTTGTTGGAGAAGGGTTTTATTAGGCCTAGCCAATCACCATGGGGTGCACCGGTGTTGTTTGTGAAGAAGAAAGATGGGTCCCTTAGGATGTGTATTGATTACCGGCAACTCAATAGGGTCACCGTCAAGAATAAATATCCTCTTCCTAGGATTGATGACTTGTTCGACCAATTGCAAGGGGCTAGCCACTTCTCTAAGATTGATCTTCGGTCCGGGTATCATCAAGTGAAGGTGAGGGAGTGTGACATTCCCAAGACAGCCTTCCGGACTAGGTATGGGCATTATGAATTTGTGGTCATGTCCTTTGGGTTGACCAATGCACCGGCTATCTTCATGGACCTAATGAATAGGGTCTTTAAACCCTACCTTGATTCCTTTGTTGTGGTCTTCATTGATGATATTTTAATCTATTCGCATAGCGAGGAAGAACATATGGGTCACTTGAGGGTTGTGTTGCAAAGATTGAGAGAGGAGAAGTTGTATGCCAAGTATGAAAAGTGTGAATTTTTGTTGAGGGAGGTTGCCTTCCTAGGTCATGTGGTGTCGGGGGATGATATTAAGGTGGACCCTAAGAAGACCGATGTGATTAGAAATTGGCCTAGGCCATTGACCCCGACGGAAATTAGGAGCTTTTTGGGCTTAGCGGGTTACTACCGGAGATTTGTGAATGGGTTTTCTTCTATTGCTTCTCCCATGACTAAGTTGACACAAAAGAAGGCTAAGTTTGAGTGGACCGACAAGTGCGAAAGGAGTTTTCAAACCTTGAAAGATAAACTTGTGTCCGCTCCTATATTGTCACTACCGGATGGGCTTGAGGGATTTGTTGTGTATTGTGATGCTTCTAGAGTTGGCTTGGGTTGTGTCCTAATGCAAAATGGTAAGGTGATAGCCTATGCTTCTAGACAACTCAAAGTGCATGAAAAAAACTATCATACGCGTGATCTTGAATTAGCCGCGGTGGTGTTTGCTTTAAAGATTTGGCGTCATTACTTGTATGGGGTACATGTTGAAGTGTTCACCGATCATAAGAGCCTCCAATATGTCTTCACCCAAAAAGATCTCAACTTGAGACAAAGAAGGTGGCTAGAATTTCTTAATGATTATGATATGAGTGTGCATTATCATCCCGGTAAAGCTAATGTGGTGGCGGATGCTTTGAGTAGGGTGTATATGGGTAGCCTAGCTCATGTTGATATTGATGATAGGGAAATGGCTAGGGAGGTGCATAGGTTGGCTAGGTTGGGGGTTAGGTTGGAAGAGGTTGGTAATGGTGGTGTAGTCGTTGTTGATGGTGCTAGGTCTTCCTTGGTTGATGAGGTGATAGCAAAACAAAATCTTGACTCTTTCTTGTTAGAATTGAAGGCCTTGGTGAAAGAGGGCAAGGTGGAAGTTTTCTCCCAAGGGGGAGATGGTTCCCTTAGGTACCAAGGTAGGTTGTGTGTGCCATGTGTTGATGGTTTGAGGGAAAAAATTCTTGAGGAGGCTCATAATTCTTCCTACTCCATCCACCCCGGTTCCACCAAAATGTATAGAGATTTGAGGGATGTGTATTGGTGGGGAGGCATGAAGAAGGACATTGCCAAATTCGTCTCCGGTTGTCATAGTTGTCAACAAGTCAAGGCCGAACATCAAAGGCCGGGTGGTCTAACCTAAGACATAGAGATTCCTACTTGGAAGTGGGAAGAAATTAATATGGATTTTGTAGTTGGTTTACCCAAGACTAGAAAAGGTTTTGATTCTATTTGGGTGGTGGTTGACGGCTCATTTTCTACTGGTAAAGACAACATATGGGGCGGAAGATTATGCAAGGTTATATATTCATGACTTGGTAAGGCTGTATGGGATTCCTCTATCCATCATATCGGACCGTGGTACTCAATTTACTTCACACTTTTGGAAGTCCTTTCAAAGGGGTCTAGGTACGAGAGTTAAGCTTACTACGGCCTTTCACCCACAAATGGATGGACAAGCCGAAAGGACTATCCAAACACTTGAGGATATGTTTAGGGCTTGTGTATTGGAGCTTAAGGGTAGTTGGGATGATCATCTTCCATTGATTGAGTTTGCCTATAACAATAGCTATCATTCTAGCATCGGTATGGCTCCTTTTGAGGCTCTCTATGAGAGGCGTTGTAGATCACCGGTTGGGTGGTTTGAGGTTGGTGAGATGGCCTTGTTAGGACCAGATCTAGTTATGGAGGCTTTTGAGAAGGTTAGGATGATTAGAGAAAGGTTGAAGATGGCCCAAAGTCACCAAAAGTCCTATGCCGATGTGAGGAGAAGGGCTCTTGAATTTCAAGTTGGTGATTGGGTCTATTTAAAGGTGTCACCCCTGAAGGGTGTGGTTCGTTTTGGTAAGAAGGGCAAGTTGAGCCCAAGATACGTGGGTCCTTATAAGGTGATGAGAAGAATTGGCCAGGTAGCTTATGAGTTGGAATTGCCTAGCGAAATGGATTTGGTTCATGATATACCGTGAGTTTACGGTATTTCTAATACATTTCACTTACAAGTTGTGTGTGTCTAGAGTCTTTTTATATTGGTTTTTATCTGTTTTTATCATGTTTTGCAGGAAAGGTGTTCAGGCGCGGAAGTTTAGAGACAACTGAAGGAAATGCAGAAAAAGGGCATCCACGGAGGTGATCTACGGACCGTAGGTTCATTCACGGTCCGTAAGTTATGACCGTAGATCAGCAGGCATGGTATTGAGGACAAATCAGGGAAATCTGACTAAGTGTGGAACCACGGTGCCCATTGACGGTCCGTAGATCAATTTACGGACCGTACTATTGATTCGTAGAGTAATACTGCGAGGGTTCCAGTACCTGATTTTTGAAGATTCTAAGTATGGAGCTACGGAGGCTATTGACGGACCATAGATCAATCTACGGTCCGTACTGCTGGTCCGTTGTCTGCGTCAGAAAAACTGATTTTTGGAAACTGAAATATTTCTAAGTCCCGACTGACGGAAGGGACTTACGGACCGTAGATCGATCGACGGTCCGTAAGTCAGTCTCGTGGATTGAAGACGCGTACCTGAACAAAACTTTCCTTAATTTGTTTCCTTTTTTATTTAGGATTTGTTTTTTATAAATAGGACATGTAAACCTCATTTTTGGGGGTTAGACATTATTATGCTAGTTTTACTTTGTAACTTTGGAGATTAATTTGCAACTCTAGCAATTATTGATTTCCCAAGTTCGTTTTGAAGATTTTGGCTTTGCAATTCAAGTTAAATTTCTGGGTTTATCATTCTCTTTACGTAAGTTCATGATTTCTTCATCTACAATTATGAATTGTGTTCTTGCCAATATGAGTAACTAAATCCACAACTAGGGTTGTGGGAACCATGATCGATTAACAAAGTATGAATAGTAAATAAGCAATTCTTGACTAGTATTTTGCATGCATTGATAATTCTTTCGTTTAGAAGTCTTTTTAACGGTGGCCAACGTTAGAACTCGCATTGTTACTACTTGCCGGACCAAGGAGGTAATTAACAAGAGAAGAATTATCAATATAGATTTAGTGTGATACTATCTAATAGGATAGTGTCGATTGCTGCGAAGTAATAACTAAGCCAAACATCGATTATGATGTCTAATATGAGGTAAAGGTAAGGGTTAGTAAATTATACACACGTAGCCGGACCAAGGTGCGGGGTGAAATTCTCTAGATGCCGGACCAAGGAATTAGAGATACTTAACTTATCACTTTGCATGTAATACACTAGACAAAGGATTGCTATTAATAGGATTACTGCGTTATGAGATTGTGGGGAACACGTATACCTTAGTTATTTCTCTTATCTTGATAACAACCAAAGTTGAGTTTGATTATTGATTTCTCATTCAGTTCTTACGATTTGTTTCACACAAGCACAACCCCCCTTTTATTACCTGTTTCTGGAAATAATTTGACTAATTGAATATAATTGTTAGTTAAAGTAAAGTCTAAACCATTTTCCTCGTGGGATCGATCCTAACCTACAAGTTGGGTTCTTTACTTGATAACGATCGCTTATACTTCTGTAAGGAGGTGTAGTTTGAGGCTGCCGGGGATTCTGGCTTTTAGATTTATTTTTAACTACATTATTGAACATTAGTCAAATATTTCCTAATTTTACTTTTTTTCTTTGATTTTGTCTCTCTCAGGTTCCGACTCTAGTGTATGCCAAGTACACGGAGCCAAGGCGAACCACTTACTCTGTACGATCCAGAGTTGAACAGAACTTTGCGAAGAATGAACAATCAAGGACTTCCAGTTAATCATATCGGAGGAAATCTAGATGAAGCAGTTGAGTTACAGCAGCCAAGAGTAGTTGGTGGGGAAAACCGGGGTTTAGCTGAAAATCAATTGAGAGATGCAGTGAGAGTGCATGGTCCACCAGGCCCACAACAACATGACAACTATCGGGGCAACATCAACATAGCGGACTCCAATGGACCCATTGTCCTACCTCCTCTACCTCCAGGGCACACATTTGTGGTGACTAGTAGTTTGATGCAGATACTTACAACAAGAGGCTTATTTTCAAGATCGCCATCGGAGGATCCACATGCTCACTTGGCCAAGCTAAGGNAGACCAGACTTGGATATGAACGTCATTGGGTTACGAGTGTTCCCTCTGTCACTGACAGGCGATGCTGCAGTATGGTTCACTGAGCTTCCTTATAACTCAATTTTCACATGGGACCAACTAGCAGAGGTATTTAAAGCAAAGTACTATCCAGTGTCTAAGAAGCTCAATCACAAAGATAGGGTCAACAATTTTGTGGCATTACCTGGAGTGTCTGTGAGTAGCTCGTGGGACAGATTCACTGCTTTCGTAAGAAGTGTCCCAAACCACCGTATTAACGATGAGTCACTGAAGGAATATTTCTATCGAGGACAGGATGATAACAATAAAGCAGTACTTGACACTATTGCTGGAGGTTCATATGGTGATTGTACATATGCACAGATTGCTGAAAAATTGGAGAGGATCTCTCGCAACAATAAAGCGTGGAGCACTAGGAGGTCAGATACTGGGAGAAACACATTCGCTGTTCATAATGCAACTGTTAACTCTGCAGATGATATTCATGAGGAGATGGCTCAGATGAGGACAGAGTTGGGGTTGGTATTGAAGCATGTGAGTGGAGGAGCAGAAAAAGTAAATGCTGTAAACTACTTAACTAGATCTCCACCACCAGTTGATGAGTGTTACTATGAAGAGGACACTTATGAGGTGAACCATCAGACGGGGGGTTTCCGACCAAATGCCCAAGGATCCAACACGGAGAATTGGCGCCAAGGTCAAGGGAACCAAGGTCGGAACTATGGAAATTACAACCGCGAGGGTCACTATGTCCGAGATGGGAACTTCAATTGCGACAACAACTACAACAGGAACAACTATGGCAACATAATTGATCGGGTTGGACCCTATGTTCCCCCTTAAAATTGGGAATCTGGTGCTAGGGAAGTTGGAAGTAATATGACGCGTATCGAAGATATGCTGCAGAAGATGATGAGAAGGTTTGATGCGACTAATGAGAATGTGAAGGAGATGAGAAACGACTTATCTGGTATTGGTCAAAAGGTTGATGCCCATGCAGTGTCAATAAAGCATCTAGAGCAGCAGATGACGCAGTTGTCTACTACAGTGAACCCGCGTCAACCTGGCACTCTTCCTAGCAACACCATCCAGAATCCAAAGAATGATGGTCATTGTATCGCAATTACTACTCGAGGAGGTAAGCAAACCATAGATCCACCTATGCCGTCTGTGGAGGAAGTTGAGATTAGTAAAGAAGATGATGTGATAGAGGGTAGACCAGATGCTGAGAAAGCAACAGAGCAAGAGGTGGAGATATCTCAGAAAGTGGTTCCCATACCTAGACCTCCACCACCTTTTCCACAGAGGTTAGTGAAGAAAACTAAAGATGGTAAATATCGCAGGTTTATCACCATGTTGAAGCAGCTTTCTATCAATGTTCCTTTGATAGAAGCCTTGGAGCAAATGCCTGGGTATACAAAGTTTATGAAAAATATGGTGACAAAGAAAAGGTCTGTGAGTTTTGAAGATGATGATAGATTGCAGCATTGTAGTGCTATTGCTACAAGATCTCTGGTGCAGAAGAAGGAAGACAGGGTGCTTTCACGATTCCATGTACTATAGGGTTGTTACACTTTGCTAAGGCATTGTGTGATCTTGGTGCTAGCATCAACCTCATGCCTTTGTCTATTTACAAGAAGTTGGGTCTGGAGGACCCAAAGCCCACTGCAATGCGGTTACTAATGGCTGATCGGACTGTGAAGAGGCCCATAGGTGTGCTCCATGACGTGCTAGTGAAAGTAGAGTCTTTCATCTTTCCGAAGGATTTTGTGATTCTTGACTGTGAGGTTGATTTCAAGGTCTCCATCATCCTTGGCAAACCATTTCTTGCCACAGGGCGTGCGTTGGTTGATATGGAAAAGGGACATATGAAGTTCAGACTGAACAATGAAGAAGCAACTTTCAATAGCTGTAGGTCCATGAAGCAGAATGATGAGCTACAAACAGTATCTGCTATAACTTGCAGAGTGGAAAGTGGGTCAGAAGTGCAAATTGAAGAGCGATTAGGTGTTGAGGCACTAGCAACAGTCATGATGAATTTCGGTAGTGATGGTATTAAAGAGTATGATGAGTTGGTAGCCCCACTTGATAAGTGTGAATACCAGTCCAAACCAAAGAAGTATGAGCTAGACATAAAGAATCGCGAGTCCCCACCCACAAGACCATCTATTGTGGAGGCACCGAAATTGGAGCTTAAAGCTCTACCACCGCACTTGAGGTATGTATATTTAGGCGAAGAGAATACTTTGCCGGTCATCATTGCAGCAGATTTGAATGCAAGGCAAGTAGAGTGCTTGGTGACTGTATTAAAGAAGTTCAAGCGAGCGATTGGGTGCACTATTGCAGTTATTATTGGGATTCCCCCCGGTATATGCTCTCACAAAATTCAACTCATGCCAGATCATAAGCCAAGTGTTGAGCACCAGAGAAGATTAAATTCACCTATGCAAGAGGTAGTAAAAAAGGAGATCATCAAGTGGCTGGATGCGGGAGTTATTTATCCCATTTCAGATAGTAATTGGGTATGTCCGGTGCAGTGTGTGCCTAAAAAATGTGGTATGACTGTGGTTCCAAATGAAAGAAATGAGCTTGTTCCAATGAGGCCTGTCACTGGATGGAGAGTTTGCATGGATTACCAGAAGTTGAATGCGTGGACAGAAAAAGACCACTTTTCTATGCCATTCATGGACCAGATGTTGGATAGACTTGCAGGCAAGGGTTGGTATTTTTTTCTTGATGGTTATTCGGGCTACAATAAAATTTCTATAGCTTCAGAAGACCAAGAGAAGACCACCTTCACTTGCCCATATGAGACTTTTGCTTTCAAACGGATGCCATTCGGATTGTGCAATGCTCCAGCGACCTTCCAGAGATGTATGATGTCGATATTTTCTGATATGGTGGAGGACACTATTGAAGTGTTCATGGATGATTTTTCAGTTGTAGGTGATTCATTTGATCATTGTCTAGAACATCTGGCCGAGGTGCTCAAAAGATGTGAAGACTGCAACTTGGTGCTGAATTGGGAGAAATGTCATTTCATGGTAAAAGAAGGTATAGTGTTGGGTCATCGAATTTCAGAGAAAGGTATTGAGGTTGATAGAGCTAAAGTTGAGGTAATAGAAAAGCTTCCACCACCCATCTCTGTAAAAAGTGTTCGAAGTTTTCTTGGGCATGCAGGTTTTTATAGGAGATTCATCAAAGATTTCTCAAAAAATTGCACATCCCTTGTGCAAACTGCTCGAGAAGGAGAGTAAGTTCTATTTTGATGATGCTTGTCTTAGAGCATTTGGAGAGTTGAAGGAAAAGTTGGTTACAACACCTATCATTATTTCACCGGATTGGGAACAACCGTTTGAGGTAATGTGCGATGTGAGTGGAGTGGCGCTTGGTGTAGTATTGGGTCAAAGGCGTGAGAAAATTCTTCACCCTATTTACTATGCTAGCAAAGCTCTAAATGTGGCCCAGAAGAATTATACTGTGACCGAACAAGAACTTCTTGCGGTGGTATTTGCATTCGAAAAATTTCGTTCCTACTTGCTTGGTACTAAGGTCATCGTGTATACTGACCATTCTGCATTGAGGTATTTGATGGCAAAAAAGGATGCAAAACCACGATTGATTAGATGGGTATTGTTGCTGCAAGAGTTTGATTTTGTGGTAAAAGATAGAAAGGGAACCGAAAATCAAGTTGCCGACCACTTGTCCAGATTAGAGGAGGAGGCCATGCTAAAGCTTGGAGATAGGGCTAAAATTAATGATGCTTTTCCAGATGAACATGTATTGGCTGCTTCTAATGATTTGATTCCTTGGTTCGCAGACTTTGCTAATTATTTGGCAAGCGACATTGTGCCACCCGATTTGTCTTTTCACCAAAGAAAGAGATTTATGCATGATGTGAAGAAATTCTTTTGGGATGAACCTTATTTGTATCGTAGTTGTGCTGATGGGATTATTCGTCGCTGTGTGCCTGAGGTTGAAATGCTGAGTGTACTTGAAGCATGCCATTCATCACCCGTTGGTGGGCATCATAGTGGTATTCGGACTGCACATAAGATTTTGCAGTGTGGGTACTATTGGCCTACCATCCACCAAGATGCTCATGATTTCGCCAAGTCTTGTGATCGGTGCCAAAGAGATGGAGGGATTTCAAAGAGGCAAGAGCTCCCTATGAATCCCATATTGGTGATCGAATTGTTTGATGTATGGGGCATTGATTTCATGGGCCCATTTGTGAGTTCATATGGGATGAAGTATATTCTGGTCGCGGTTGATTATGTATCGAAGTGGGTGGAAGCAGTAGTGCTCTCCAACAACGAAGGTAAAAGTGTCACCGCATTCTTGAAAAAGAATATCTTCTCCAGATTTGGTACACCGAGGGCTATTATTAGTGATGAAGGTTCTCACTTTTGTAATAAGTTGTTCAAGGCACTACTTGAGAAATATGGTGTCCGTCACAATGTAGCCACTCCTTATCATCCACAGACTAGCGGGCAAGTCGAAGTGTCCAACAGAGAAATCAAACAAATATTGGCGAAGACTGTGAACGCCAATCGAACGGATTGGTCAAGGAAGCTTGATGATGCTCTATGGGCATATCACACTGCATACAAGACCCCCATAGGTATGTCTCCTTACCAACTTGTATATGGGAAGTCTTGTCATTTACCAGTAGAGCTAGAGCACAAGGCTATGTGAGCAATGAAGAAGTTAAATTTGGATTGGGGCACTGTATCTAATCAAAGGATGAATGACTTGAATGTGCTTGATGAGTTTCGCCTAAAAGCTTTTGAAAGTTCAGCCTTATACAAAGAGAAGATGAAGAGGTATCGCGATTAAAGAATTGAAAAGCGAGAATTTGTGGTTGGTGATCTTGTGCTGCTATTCAACTCTATGTTGCGCCTATTTCCAGGCAAACTCAAATCCTAGTGGACCGGGCCATTTTTGCTCACAAATGTGCTCTTGCATGGAGCAGTTGAACTTGAAAATAAGGATGGAACAAGGTTTGTTGTGAACGGGCAAAGGATCAAGATCTATCTGGGAAATGCTGAAACTGTACAAAAAGTGATTGAGGCCTGCAATCTTGATGAAGTCTGAGTAATCAAGACACCTGCATCGTGTCGCGACGTTAAATCAAGCGCTGCTTGGGAGGCAACCCAAGATGTACAATCTAGCCAACGATAGGGTTCTGTTTTCCATTAAGTAGTTTAGCTTTCTTTGATTACTTGCGTCTTTGTATCAATGTAGGTAAGGGCTTCAGTATTTTAGTTCTTAGTGTTGGCTAGAAGTAATATAGGGTCCGTGTCTAAAAAGTGTCCAGAAAATGTAAAATAAATAAATAATAGCCTATTGGTTGCTACATGTGCAGGTACACCACGCAATATATCTGCAGAAAATGGTCTGGTGCAGAGGTCTATGGATCCCATCGACGGTCCGTCGATTGATCCACGGACCGTCAATGGTATCCGTAGATCCTAGGTAAGCCCCTAAATTTGTCTAAGTATAAGAGTGATCTACGGTCCCGATCTACGGACCGTAGATCGACTCATGGACCGTAGATGGGGTCTCGTGAGTCCAAACCCTAAGGTTGTCTGACCCGACCCGGACCCCCTTTACTTAAAAGCCCCCATGTTTCAAACCATTCCCCTTCCCTCCATTACTCCCAAAACCGTTTCACCCACTCTTTAAACTCCTTAAATCACTCCATAACTACCACAAAATATCCTCCCTTCCATAAATTCCCAAAATCCCTTCCATACAAAAACAACCCATCCCATCATCTAAAAAAAAAAAAAAGGTCCAGTGTTTGGTTAGTAACGAAGAGGTGACTCCTTGGTCTTGCTAAGCATTGTATCATCACGCAATCACCCCACTCCTTGTTGCTTGTAAGGTAATAGACTTTCCCTTCACTTTGAATTTCGATTCATAGATTAAACATAGAGAGTCGGGAGTTGGGTCTTGACCTTGGGTAATTGTTAGATGAAACTGCATGATAAACTTGAATATTACAATGCCCTTGGGACGATAGATAGTGATTGTATAGAATTAGTGTATGTGATCGTAAATACTATATGCTAGTTTCGACTTAGGGTTCCACATCTAGTCTAAATTGTTAGGTATAATAATCGGTCGGAATCTTAAGAATGACGAACTAGCATAATTTAAATTTGTAAATGCGTGATGAGGTTGTGTTAATGTTGAAAACAAAGGCCAAAAATGTATGATACCTGGCACTGATGGCTTCCACGATACCCCGTCTACGGTCCGTAGGTCCATCTACGAACCGTTCTGCACTTCCGTGGTTTCCATCTGCGACCTATATGTCAGGCCCCCTGTTCCACGGAAGAGATCCACGGACCGTAGATCAGTCTACGGACCGTAGGTCTCCTCCGTGGATGACCATTGTAGCATCTGCCAAAATTTTTTTTGTGGACTTAGTTTAGGGTCGTTACCAATTCTAAAAGTTTCTTTTGCTGCATATGGTTAGTTTTGGTACTAATATCGTTCCCGCAGGTACGATGGCACCCAAGAAGATGATCACCTACTCAAAACGGGGCAAGTCCAAATCTATTGCCCCTAGTTTCCGGTTAATTGATGAGGACACCGACAATGACTCTAACCCTGCATATCTGCCTCTCAACCCTAGGGCTTCTCGCGCTGCACCCAGAAGCACCCCCCGGAAGGTGCTCTCCGACGTAGTCACTGTCTCCCAGTCTGATGAGGTGCACACACTAATTGGGTCACCAACTGGGGCTACTTCCAGTTTAGAGGGACCTATGTCCGGGTCCGAGTCTGCCCATGCCTCACGCTCCCAGTCTGCCCACTCTTCACAATCAGAGTCTGTCCATGCTACAGGGTCCAATGCCAAATCATCCACAGGGTCTGGAGAGAATGACCAAGCAGCCTCGTCTGACGAGGCAACTAGCTCAGAGTCCATACCTGCACCAAGGAATGATGACCCCACTCCTATAGCCGACGAGCTGAATAGGTGGTGCGTAGAAGGTCAATGGAAAATCTATCGGGATGCTATGATGGTCAATGACAAACAAAAGATGGCCCGACTAATTCAAGAGGAGCGCAAAGTCCTCACGGGGAGCTTGCATACTGTTCTAGATATTCACCGACTATTCAAACTTCACAAGTGTGACTGGATGGCTCGAGACCCAGGGACGTATAGCGAGGAGATTGTCCGGGAGTTCTATGCTTCCTATGCTGCCACTCTCCGCGGGTCCATTTCCAAGCGGTCAAAGCCACTAGCTTAGGCTCCGCTCACTTCCACCTTGGTTCGAGGGTGTCCGGTGGACATATCACCCGCCACCATTAGCCGTTTTCTCTATGGTCCTACCACGGGCCACTCTTGGTCTCCTAACACTTCAGAGTTTGATTACCGCTAGGACATCATGCGGAGTGGCGCTTTAAAGAGGAATGCTGAGCAGCGAGAGGCTGTGATACTATGGCTAGCCAGGTACATTGCTGTGGATGGCGAGCGGGCGGAATGGGCCGCTGCTCCACGGTTGGGCATCCGGAAGGCCACGTTAAATTTCGTGGCCAAGTTCTTCTGGCTGCTAGTGCGTAACAGAGTGTCGCCTACAAAAGCTGACAATTAAGTCACTTGGGACAGAGTGGTGATGGTTGCAGCATTGGTAGTAGGAGTAGAGATCGACTTTGCCCGCATGCTGCTGGCAGAGATTCACGAGAGAGCTTTCAGGACCTCCACTACTTACCACTTCCCATGTCTGATTTTTCATTTATGCAGGGACTCTGGGGTGAAAATCTGGTAATGCGACAAGTTAGTCCACCCTACAGGGGCATTGGACATCGGCCTTATTCGGGATGACGCAAATGTGGCAGCACCTCGCAGAGATCCTCAGGTTGAGGTACCTCCTTTGGGTGCCGATCTTGCAGACACAGTGGGGCAGACACAAGGTGATGACCTTAGCATCCCCGATCACACCGACACTGTTCCAGGCTCCTCATCTCAGGCATCTAGTATGACTCCTAGCTCTTCCCGGTCCACACCGCAGTTTGGAGCTACTGTGGTCCCTTTGGCCAGAGTCTAGAAATTAAAAGCTCAGATGGCCACCCTGCTGCATCACATCCAGCCGTGGATGCAAAAGTCCATCGCCGAGTCAGAGGCTAGAATAGAGCGCAGGATGGAGGGGATGATGGACCGTAAGGTCCTGGCTGTTAATAAGTGGCTTGATGCCTTTGAGTTGTGAGTCCTCGAGTGATCAGCTCCGGCCACAGACTTATCTGCTTTGCAGGCTGACACAACCAGCCTCCGGACTGATGTTGATGCCATTCTTGCTGCACCTTCAGTTGAGACTTAGGCTGCCCCTACTGGGCTGGCTGATGATACAGTGCTAGATGCTCTATTCAGTGGCATCGCCGAGGAGGGGCCTGCACCGACACATACCAAGGGCAAGCGGCACCGCTCTCATCGCACGGAGGAAGAGAAAGCTCAAAAAAGACAGCGTCGGTAGGAGAAGGAGGCTAGGAGGGCTTCGATTGCAGACGAAGAGTTGCGCCAGCAGAGGGTGCGTGAGAGAGCTGCAGGGGCATCGAACTCTGCCCCAGTTGCAGATGTTCAGCCTATTTTGAGGGGCGTTGTGAGCACCACTGATGGTGCGGAGCGGTTGATAGAGAGCACTACTGAGGGTTCCCCCACTGATGTTCCAGAGGGCTCCGGGAAACCTGACCCCCCTGCTTGTTGATGATTCGCCGGCGCTTTGCGCCACAGGTTTGCTTCACTCAAATCCATTCACTTTTACTGTCTATGTATGCATTGTGGACAATTGCATCTATTTTTGTTGGGGGTGGGGTAAATGGATCGTGAGTGATAGGGTGAAGCCTGAGTAACCCAACTCATGTATCCTCTCTTGGGGTTTTCTTGCCTGTGTTCTTTTACCCCAAGAGACTGTTTAATTTTTGTTGAACCGGCATGTCTTAGGATTGTGTGTGTAGAAGCATGATACAGAACGAAGCATGATGGCTTAGGAAAAATGATACCCGTCAGATTCTGGGTTGTATGCTAGAAGTAGGCTACGAGTTGCTGATTGTGTTGGCTCTGAGTATGACATAGTAACAATCGACTTGATTGCATGATTAAACCTGAAACTTGAACTGGGTAGTCTGATAATCTGATAATGAAACTTGTGCCAAGAGTGGGTGAGAATCGTTGACTGTTCAAACAGTTTTGTGCAAAACTAGAACTTGCCCGGTTAGTCCTGCTAAGACAATTCAATCTAGAGGATAGAAAGTGATCATAGGCCGTTGTTCTAAAAAAACCCATAAATTGCCTAGAAGGATTCAACCAAATGAAATAACTGTTCCCTTTGATCCAACTTTGAGCCTAAAAATAAACCATTTCTTTCTAAAACCCCGAACTCACCTTCCCATAATCTACTATGTTGGCCCCGGTCCCTCCTTGGACATGTACACTTTGACTTAGGCCAAAAGCCTAAGTTAAGGGTGGCTAATGTAAAAAGTAACTTCAATCTTGGCCCTGACTTGACATCGGGTATTGTGAACCTCAACTAACGGAACATCCATAAGTTGAGGGTGGCTATGAAAGAGGAAACTGAAAGAAAAATGGGGATGAAAAGAGTGAAAAATGAAAAAAAAACAAAAAAAAAAAAAACAAAAAAAATAAATAAATAAATTTGGGGGAAACGTAAGGAAAGGATGTGAATTATTCAAAGAGAAAGGAGCAATTAAATAAAAAGAAATTGAGCTACAAAGTTTAAAGTCACTTCCGTGGTTGAAGAAAATCAAGGGAAAGCGGTAAAGCAATAATATGACAAAAATAGGGCAAAAAGAGGTTAAAAGCCTAGTGTAATGACAAGGAGGGCAGAAAGTCACTAAACAGTACCCAAATGTACCACACCTGACCCTGAGCCTACGTTACAAGCCAATAAAGTCCTATAGTGATCCTGGAGTCTAGTTTGAAGAGTCTGAGCAGTGAAAATAAGGGCAAGCTTATGGCAGTAAGCACGAACTGTATTTGAAATTACTTCTGAGCGTGAGTGTTGAATAAATCCTTGTACCATGAATGAAATCAAATTTTTGCTAAAAGAGGATTTCGTTTGAAGTAAGGGCACTAGTTCCATTGTTGGAAAGTTGGTATCTGGGTGACAGTGAGAAGGTGTCTGTTGTGTGTCAGTTGGTTGGTCTGTGTCATGATGGGATCCACATGAGTTGGCTTATCGAGTCTAAGAACACGAATGTGCACCCGAACAATGAGGAGGTAGAGAGCCATGTGATTGCTTGAGTAGAAATGCTTGCTTCTATACAAGTGTCGTTTAGAGTTCTAGTGCGTCGCTTGAGGACAAACAACGAATTTAAGTTGAGGGTGTTGATATACCGTGAGTTTACGGTATTTCTAATACATTTCACTTACAAGTTGTGTGTGTCTAGGGCCTTTTTATATTGGTTTTTATGTATTTTATCATGTTTTGCAGGAAAGGTGTTCAGGCGCGGAAGTTTAGAGACAGCTGAAGGAAATGCAGAAAAAGGCATCCACGGAGGTCATCTACGGACCGTAGGTCCATTCACGGTCCGTAGGTGATGACCGTAGATCAGCAGGAATGTGTTGAGGACAAATCAGGGAAATCTGACCAAGTGTGGAACCACGGTGCCCATTGACGGTCCGTAGATTGATCTACGGACCGTACTGTTGATCCGTAGAGTGAGACTGCGAGGGTTCCAGTACCTGATTTTTGAAGATGCTAAGTATGGAGCTACGGAAGGGATTGACGGACCGTAGGTCGATCTACGGTCCGTGCTGCTGGTCCGTCGTTTGCTTCAGAGAAGCTGATTGTTGGATGCTGAAATATTTTCTAAGTCCCGAGTGACGGAAGGGACTTACGGACCGTAGATCAATCGACGGTCCGTAAGTCAGTCTCGTGGATCGAAGACGCGTACCTGAACAAAACTTTCCTTAATTTGTTTCCTTTTTTATTTAGGATTTGTTTTCTATAAATAGGACATGTAAACCTCGTTTTTGGGGGTTAGACACTATTATTCTATTTTTGCTTTGTAACTTTGGAGATTAATTTGCAACCCTAGCAATTATTGATTTCCCAAGTTCGTTTTGAAGATTTTGGCTTTGCAATTCAAGTTAATTTTCTGGGTTTATTATTCTCTTTACGTAAGTTCATGATTTCTCCATCTACAATTATGAATTGTGTTCTTGCTAATATGAGTAACTAAATCCACAACTAGGGTTGTGGGAACCATGATCGATTAACAAAGTATGAATAGTAAATAAGCAATTCTTGACTAGTATTTTGCATGCATTGATAATTCTTTCGTTTAGAAGTCTTTTTAACGGTGGCCAACGTTAGAACTCGCCTTGTTACTACTTGCCGGACCAAGGAGGTAATTAACAAGAAAAGAATTATCAACATAGATTTAGTGTGATACTATCTAATAGGCTAGTGTCGATTGGTGCGAAGTAATAACTAAGCCAAACATCGATTATGATGTCTAATATGAGGTAAAGGTAAGGGTTAGTAAATTATACACACGTAGCCGGACCAAGGTGCGGGGTGAAATTCTCTAGATGTCGGACCAAGAATTTAGAGATACCTAACTTATCGCTTTGCATGTAATACACTAGAAAAAGGATTGCTATTACTAGGATTACTGCGTTATGAGATTGTGGGGAACACGTATACCCTAGTTATTTCTCTTATCTTGATAACAACCAAAGTTGAGTTTGATTATTGATTACTTATTCAGTTCTTACGATTTGTTTCACACAAGCACAACCCCCCTTTTATTACCTGTTTCTGAAAATAATTTGACTAATTGAATATAATTATTAGTTAAAGTAAAGTCTAAACCATTTCCCTCGTGGGATCGATCCCAACCTACAAGTTAGGTTCTTTACTTGATAACGATCGCTTATACTTTTGTAAGGAGGTGTAATTTGAGCGTATCAGTTCATCCGGTATTTCATGTGTCTATGTTGAGGAAGTGTGGGGGGGATCCGAATGCCATTGTGCCTCTTGATGTTGTGGGTGTTGTTGAAGATAATTTGACCTATGAAGAGGTTCCAGTCAAGATTTTAGATAGACAAGTGAAGAGGTTGAGAAACAAAGATGTGGCTTCCGTTAAAGTCCTTTGGAGAAATCAACAAGTTGAAAGTGCTACTTGGGAGGCCGAAGCAGACATGCAAAGTCGATATCCTTATCTTTTCCACTCCACTAAAGTCTAAGGTATTGATCTAAGACCTTTATAAAATCTCAGGTCTTAAGTTCAACCCCCATGTCATTGCATACATTCATGTTTAAGTTGACAAGTTCATTGTGGTTTTACAGCTATGTTGAGGTTTTTGAAATAAGGTAAAAGTGCATTGTTGCATCCTTATGTGGGCTGAAATTGCCATGTTTGTGTCTCTCATGTACGTTTCTTTAACATTCGGGGACGAATGTTCCCAAGGGGGAGATATTGAAACGACCCTAAAAATGCCCGAAAATGTGCTTCGGAAACAACTATAATTGTAATTTCCATAGATCTCAAAATCTGTGCATGATTTCAGAAATTCGACTTCATATTCCTATTCATAGGGTCAAATTGAGTGGGTAGTGGGTCTAACCCGAATTTTAGAGCAACTGTATCAAAATTCGAAAATCGCAAAAAATGCGATTTGGAGGGTCAACTTTAAAGGAACATATCTATTAACACACAAGGAACTGGAAGGGCCACAACCTATTAAATTAAAGCTCTTTGAGTTAGATTTCCAACGCACTTGATTCACCTCATTCTGAGTTAGGATGAGGGAGTTATGACCTTTTTCGTAAAACTTGTCTGTGCAGATTTGCAATTTCCAGTGAGCTTTTTTTTTTTTTTAGGCTAAGTGTTGGGGACGTTTTTTATAAAAAGGGGATATGTCCCATACTTAGTCATTTTTAACTTCAAAAACACTCTCTAAGCCCTCTTCAAAATTCCACCAAGATCCTCAACCAAATTCAAACATCTCAAGCTCTAATTCCGAATTCAAGACTCAATCTCAAGCTTCAATTCTCCATTCCAATCTTCATCAAGGATTCTCCAAAGTTGAGGTATGTGGGTTTGATTGTGGAAACCTTCCTTTCCACAAGTCCAACCATTTACCCTCTATTTCTACTTCAAGTTTATGGGTCCTTATGGTTATTTATGAACTCTTGAAGTACGGAATTACTACTACACACCCTATTATGGTCTATTTTGCATATTATCATGAAATGGAATTATTATGTGATGTTTATGGTTTTCATGCTTCCACGATCAAATTATGAAGGTTGATATATATATATATATATGTATGTTGTTGGTGGGCTGATTTATATGGATTTTGGAATTGGTTGGACTTAGTACTCTTGAAATACATGATTTTATTTACATGAACAGTAGCCCACCATGTGTTTAATAAAATGTCCATTTATAGAATTCTTAGGAAATAGAAGGTCCAATGTACGTCCTATGAGTCGGATGGTTATATAATTACTGAAATGATGATGAAATGAACACATGTATATGATTTTCTCTATATAAGTGTTGTGAGTCGACCAAGCCTAGTTCGGGGGGGTTGTAGGCCCGGGTAACCGTATCAAGGGGTTGGTACCTTGGTTGCCTAGTACGGGGGGTAGTAGGCCCGTATAACCATATCGAGGGGTTTGTACCTTGGTCCCTAGCTCGGGGGGTGGTAGGCCCGGTAACCACATTGAGGGGTTTGTACCTCTTTCGCCTCTCCAAGGGGGTGGTAGGCCTTGGAAATACTATATTGATGGTCACTTGTCACACATGTACTACACCCTACTAAATATGATTTTTATGTAAGCATCATTATACATATCATCTCATTAATATGCTATCTATCGGGTATGATTATGCATTTTGCCTATGATGTCCATCTATTGTTGCATTGCATTGCATCCCATATACTTAGTACATTCAAACGTACTAATGCATACTCTATGCCTACATGATGTCAGCATGTAGGAATCAGAGCATCGCTTGACCATCCTCCTCCGCGTGGCTAATACGATTTTCTATCGAGGTTATTGGTGAGTCCTCCATTTTGGGGACATTGCTTATGATCTCTTGCTATGTATAAGACTTTTCCTTTTTAGTTATGTGTTGACTATGAGGGTGAGCCCGGTAGTTTGTCTTGGCCCCCACTAAGTAACCATGTTTAGAGGTGGTGTTAGTCAAGTTGTGTATTATGCTTGAGCTTGACTCATCTATGATATTTATGTATCATTCTCTTTTTCTCTTGCTCCCTTAGTCCCGATTTCCCCCTTGATTATGCTTATCGCTTATGGTCATTTTAATTTCTTTCGCGACCAAGGATGTGTAATGATATGCTATGAGGCTTGTTTGGGGTTCCTTCGGGTTCCCCATTCGCTGGTCACGTCTAGGCCCTAGGTTTGGGTCGTGACAAATACATAGACATGAATTGAACTAGACTCTATTATATATGATAGATCTTGTCTTGTAAAGTTGAAGTTGAACCTTTAGGATGAATTGTTGCTAGAATCACCTAGTAATGAAGAATGTGATTGAATCCCTTGTAATCTAGGTTCATAACATGCTTCTATAATGTAGAGTTATTGAGAATGAAGACTCATAGTTGTGAATGTTGATCACTAGGGCATTAGAGTGAAGCTATTATGATTAACTATAGATGCTAAGGCATTGACAGTAAAATTTACATGTGAATACAAGGCCAATGAATAGAATTGTGATGAAAAACTTTCACCTACCTAATTCACCATATGAATCATAGATGGTAGGATGTGATACAATTACTTAAGTCATAATGATATCCTTTTCTAATGTAGAATTCTAGACATGATATTAGGCATGAAGATGAATTTAACATGAAAGAGTTCTCACATAGTAATGATTCTAGGGTTGAAGGGCTTCTCTTACCTAATTGAACCTAAGGCTATAGAGCCTTTATACCTAGGTCATGGATGGTGATAGTTTCTCACACATTGTCTAAAAGAGGTATTAGCATGGATTGGTTGTCAAGAACATCTTTCCATAAACTTGAGTCAAAGTAGAGACTTAATGATTATCTTGTGGGATTTAGGCCTAGAACTGAGTGGATATTGAAATGAGATGGAGGTTCCCACCTAGTTGAGTTGGGCTTTCATGGAGATTCCCACCTAGTTGAGTTTGGGCTTCCAACATGAGATCTCTCACATGGTATAGTTCGGATTTCCCAAAGTGTGTCTCATGAGATGAAAGCCTTCACTTAGTGGATATTTAGGTTTCTAGTAGCAATCTCCGTATACCATAACTACGTGCCCTGTAGGAAAGTTAGCTAGTGGATCCAACTAAGCTAACAAATCGGTTCTACCTTAGGCAAGTGGATGAACCCTTGATTGTATGGGTAACACCTTGAGAGATCATGTGATAGCTAATATGTTCTCATGTAGGTTAAGGCTATATCCCAATTAAACAAGATTAGTAATGAACTAAGATTATGCTCAATTTAGCGTCTCCTAGAGTTCAAACCTCATGGGCTAAGATTATGCATAATGTAGAATATCCTAGAGTCCAACACAAATAGTGGTATGAAGCATCTCCTATATATCAAACTTAATGGTCTAAGATTGTGCTTGAAGAAGCATATCTTAGAGATCAAACTAAATGAACTAAGATTATGCTTGTGGAAGTATCTCTTAGGGTTCAACCTTAGTAAACTAAGATTATGCTTTAAGTAGCATCTCCAAGAGTTCAAGCTTGATGAACTTAGATCATGCTTAATGTAGCATCTCATAGAGTTCACACTTGATGAACTAAGATGTACCTAGTACAATATCTCTTAGGGTTCAAAACAATGAGGAACTAAGATAGGCTTAGTAAAATGTCTCCTAGTGTTCCGAGGCTTTCAAAAGGGGTTAGTCTTTAATTAAGGAACATGAGTATGATGACCTAAAGAAGTACTTAATATGAGTGGTAGTATGGGATGCCATTCGTGCATTGCACAAGTATGACTTAAGGTTACCTATTGAGTGTTGTCTTACATGAATTATGCTTGATGGATTGTTGCTATAGTTGCCTTCCAAGATGTAATTGACTAAAGGTGATAGTTCCATTATCTACATTAAGTAAGCTAATAATGAGACCAAAGGAGGGTAAATATGACTAGGATGACTTCAAGGTTATGCTTAGTGTGAAGAGTAGTATGGGATGCCTTTCATACATTGCAGAAGTGGTCTTTGAGGTTACTTAGGAGTATGGTTCCCTTATGGTAGAAAGGCTTAAGAATTGACCATGCATATAGTCTATGATTAAGATGACCAAAAAGGATACTTGGCTTGGGTGGTATTATGGGATGCTATTCATGCATTGAACATGTATGCTTTTAGGTTACTTGTGAATAGTTCTATTATGGTATAGATGACTAAGAGTCAAAGAATGCTTATTTGTTGCTTATGTTGGAGTCTTTGCTTATTATGATGATATTGTCTCTTATGCTTATTATTGATGTTTCATGAAGTATTTCATATGATTTTGGATTATGTCTTATATTGACTAACCCGTGTCTTATACTCTTATGATTATGCTAGCTAACATATATAGTACATTTTGTACTAACGCATACTTTGCCTACATTCTAATCAAATGTAGGGTTTGGAGACTTGAGTGCTATCTTGAAGTTAGGTTTCTAAGTATCTAAGGAGTTGAAGATCTTGGTGAGTCCTCATAGCTTCGAGGATAAAACCCACCATTTCCTTACGTCTTTATTTCATGTTTTTGAGTCTATTGTATGGGCTGTGTCCCAAGAGTTTTATTTTAAAGTTGTATTAGATGGTTTGAGACAAAGTATAGAAAGACTTCTACTTGTTTTTATAAAAATGACTTCGATTGTAAAAAGTTTAAATTTTCCGTATTTTTCTATTATCTTATGTTCATGATATGCTAAGGGCTTGTATGAGACCCATTCGGGGTAAAGTATGCCATGTTACTTCTAGGGTATACCCCTGGGTCGTGACAAGAGAATTGATAAAAAATTAGGTTTTTTAACTTGTTGAAGTGACGGAAAGTGCTGTTTTGGAAGTTTATTGTTAGGGTGTTTTAGTTTTCTATAGCCAATTGTTTGAGGGGGTATATAATGTAATTATTTAGGGGGCTATGAAAGCAATGGGCTATAAGCTTTTAATTATTTTCATTCTAAGGGTTATTTGCTTAGTATCCCCAATATTAAATTTGGAAAGGCCCAAATTCCAAATCTGATGAACTTGTCCTAAGTCTAACAACAAAATGGTCTGCTTATATTAAATGAGTTTCAGCCCATCAAAATCTTCTTGGACCTGCGGCAATTTATTTGGGTTTTGGCCCAATTTCAGCCCTGTCTTAAGACCATCAAAGTAACTTCCCAAATGTATGGGCTTTGACCCATTTAATTCAAAAGAACAGTTGAAATTTTCTTGAGGCTTTTGGGCTCATGTTTTGCCTTCGAAAATCTGTGTATAAGTTCAGTGTATACCACTGTATATAGGCTATATTTAGCCTTTTTTTCTGTATATCAGACTATATATACTAATTCAACTTCCAAACACCTGCATTTCCTTAGTTTGACCTTTATATTGGCATATGCTAAATGTATACAGTTCAATTTGGACCTTCCGAGGATGACATCTTTTCAACAAAATAACATGGGCTAACTCGAGAAAAGATGAAATTGGGCCTTCATGTAACAATGAATATGCAGGGATAGAAGTCCAGTGGACTTAGTAGTAGGAGACTCGCAACCAAAAAGAAAAAAAGTGAATTAACAACTTGAAAAGAAGATCCAAACTTGAATTGAAGTCTGGACACGAATAAATAATAATAAAATGAAAAGGAAAAAAAATTAAACAAAAAATGAAACTCGAAAGACTTATACATATATTATTAACTAGCCAACTTAACAAATGGACCAATAAAGTAAAATAAGGGATATACATAAAAGGAAAGCATCCATATAACATTATAAATTAAGCTACATATTTCTAAGCTCATAATTCCAGAAACTAAACTAGAATGGCATAGAAGCTTATAACAGAATAATGAAGGAGAAGAGGAAGTATTTTCTAAATAATCGCAATATCCTAAAAGATTCAAATGAATAAGAACATGCAACTATCCCCAACAACTCCCTTCTAATGCCTTAAAGAAAGCCAAACAATCTAATAACATGTAGCAATTAGCCATTTATATTCATGTCACATTATATAACTTGAGATCATACAAAATAAAGAAACACAATTGATATCACAGGTTAGGATCAATGGCAGGGAACAAAATAACTAATTGGAAAGGTCCAAATTCATCAATTGCACAAAATTATAAGCTAAATAGAGGGAGAGAAGACAAGATGGGAAATTAGAGAAAATAGGCAACCTAGCTAAAAGAAAATGCAAACTAAGATTGGGAAGGCTACAGAGTCTCATCTATTTTGTATTAATCAAATACGAATAACAAGCAATTTCTGACTAAAATAGGTAAAAGGAGGCATAGATTTGATCAAAACAAGGCATGTTAAATAATGAGACAATAGACCCCAAGCCACTGCGAATCGTGACCAACTCGGGCAAGAAATTTTCAACTTTTAACATGATGATTCAAGGCGAAGGCAAAAATGACATACAAGCAAAACTTTGTAAAATGCAGGCTAAATTTAACAGAGAAAACCAATGCCAAATGAATACTTCATTCACTTGAATAACCAGCTCATTTTAACCTAGCTTCCACTAGAAAGAAACTCGAAATAAACTAACTCGGAGTGCAGGATAACAAAGCATATGCAGCCCCGCACTATTAGAGCCAAAATTTAGAAAGATAATACTGAACTAGTAATATAGGTTCCATCATCTAGCCTTAAGAACATACAACATGAAAGAGAGGGTGAGGAAGTAAAGCATTCAACTCATGCGATTTATACTAGTTGAAGTAGCAAGACAATGAAAACAATATTCATATATAAGACAAAGAAAACGAAATCACCTATAGAAGATAATTCTGAATTTTGTGACTGAATCGTACTTTCACGGCCAAAACAAGAAGAAAACCAACTCAACGTCATATAGAATCATTAATATTTCGAGCAAAACAAACTAAAAAGACACTTGAAAAGCTTATATCAATGATTTGTAATCAACAATAAGTAAGTTGAAACAAACTCAAATTAAATTCTAAAAACATTTAGAAAATGAGTGATAACAGCAAGGTTAAGGGAGATCACAAATAGAGAATTGAATATTAGAATGCGGAAGCACAAAGAAAAGAAACAAAAAAAACTAACTAAAGATATGGGAAATTCGAAGGAAAGATCCACGAATTTCCAAGGATTAGATGTTCTAAGGCCTTGAAAAGATCCAAGTAACAACGTATAGATTTATGGAGGAAATCTAACGCCTTTACTTGAGAAAACGAATCAAAACGATAGATTCGGATCTTGACCGCTTTATGAGTAACTAAAGACAATAATTAGTATGTAGAAACTAATCACCTTCTAAAGAATACCAAAAAGAAACCAAAGATATCACAAGAAGAAGTTACTTTATACCTTAAACTATGAAACTAGTAAAGGTTTAAAGATAAATTCTCAAAGAACAAGTCACAAAGGTTCAAAGAACTCTCTCAAATATTATTAATATCAATCTAAATTGTCTTTAATGAATAAAAAGGACTCCTATATATAGGAGAAGGGGGAAAAACGTCCAAGACCCCTTATGCCAAACCCTAAAAAGAC
The DNA here is from genome assembly GCF_019186545.1 of Solanum stenotomum. NCBI lineage: Eukaryota > Viridiplantae > Streptophyta > Magnoliopsida > Solanales > Solanaceae > Solanum > Solanum stenotomum. Next base: position 54,602,040 of record NC_064284.1, on the reverse strand, counting down.
AATTACAAGGAATCCTACTCTAGAAAGGAAATAAAGTAACCTAACTAAGAATAAAATTTAGTATTTCTAGGAAAGCATTAAATGGTACTTAGGAGACCATAAATAGACTAAGGAAAATATTAATAACCTATATATAAATAAAGAAATAAGGTAAATCCCAACTAGGAAAAGAATCTTGACAATCTTGGAAAGTTTGACTAGTCTTCTCTCAAAACTTGGGCAGAAAGCAACTCTTGTTGTGGCTGGTTCTTGGACTCTTCTTGACCTTATCTGCACGAAATTGGACCTTAAAATTCCTCATCTTGGGCTTGAATTTGGGCCACCAAATAATTGTAGCATTTGAACAATTCCTCTCCCTTGGGCTTGAGGTCTTCTTCCCCAATAAGAAACCTTTGTATCAGCGATTGAAGCCCATTGAGCTTATCATTGAACTCCTTGGTTTGAGATCTTGTTACGGGCCTCCTTGGAGTTTCTAAAGCTTCATCCTTGTCCTTCAATGGAGTAAAGCTTCCTTGGAAGCTATCAATGAGAGATAATTAATGAGTATGTTACTTTTCATTGAGCATCAGCAACAAGCTAAGCAGCGACTTCCATCTTTCGACCAAAGAAGACGGGAAACTTAAATCGGATTTCCATGAATTTATATAGCTAACTAACTATATTATGGCTCTTGAAGAAAACTAGGGTTGGAATTTTTGGGGGAAAAGGGGAGGAAATTCGGATGAGATCAATATGGTGATTTGATACTAAATTCTCAACAAATTCAAATGGGTAGGAGGCGAGGTGGATGGCTCGGATCAATTCTATCATCCTCGAGTGCTAAGTGGCTCAATCCCACACGGAAAGGATGAATTTCACAGTCTACTAATGGAGCTGGAGGAAGATGACGAGAGTCGCATCGTACTGATGTCGTCTCCTCTATTGCTTGACATTGTTGCGCTGTGTATTTCTGGGTTTGACGTTGGAAGGAGTGGTGTATGATGTTGTATTCATGGGCTGCTCAAGGGATGGGCTCAAATTGGATGGACTACTTGGATTGTTAAAAAAGGGTCTCAAATCATTTTAAACAGTTTGAAATTTAAGAAGCTCAATATTAATCTATATTGTGAAGGTCCAAAATTGGGTTTCAACAACATATCCAGACTGCCTCATTAAAAACCTCGCAAGGAAAACTCAGTTGGACAAAACCTTGTAAGGGAAAAAAGAGTACAATGCGTATTAGCCCTCCTCCCCCCCTAAATGAGAACATCAATCCAAACATCTAAATTTATGCATTCCAAGTTTGTGCACCATCTTCTTGAAAGTTGTAGTTGGTAGAGACTTGGTGAATAAATCAGTCATAATATTATTACTTGGACAAATTTGTTGTACGTTAATATCACCATTGTTGAGAACTTGTGTGTGTAGAAAAACTATGACGAAATGTGTTCATTCTATCTCCTTTTATGAATGATCCCTTCAGGATCAAAGAATTCTACAAGTTCCTTACTTCAACTTTTTTAAGCAAACAATTTGCTTCCTTTTGAAAACTCTTCAAGAATTCAAGTCAAATTATTAACTTGCATAACAGTTTAATGATGATTGATTTTATCTATATGAAGATTATAATAAGTTTTTCAAAAACATGCATATGCTTTATTCATTTTGAATCCATCGGATATTTTCATATCAATTTTATCAAGTGCAACATTCAATATTAAATGTATGACATCTTCTAGTGCCTAGACTGCAAGTCAAATAAGCTTTACACTTACCAAGATGTATCATTCCACTTTCACTTGATAGTTATTTCTACGCCAGCATGTTTATAATAGATTGTATAATATTGCACTATACTGTATCAAAAATATTAGCAATGAGATATGATGTTGTATCGGTTCACAATACGACATAACTTATTGAGATCTCACCACTTCATTATTTTCAGGTGTGTACCCCTCTCATGAGGTTTCATGAAGTGTTATGTCATAATCTCTTCAAAGAGCACATTACCTCCTTATTATGATCCTTTGCTCATCCCTTTTATAAGATTATTTCATTTGAACCAATTGGTCTATCATGCTTCATGCATTTAATAGATTCTATCATTTAGGGACATTCAATAGGAGCATTTGCAACTCTTGGTTGCTTCTTATCTCCCTATCATGATAGACAAACTAACATGCATCCCAGTCTATTTTGAAAAATCCATCTTTGTGCATCATAATATATTCATTAATCACTGCACATCAAAATTATTAGATTGAAAATATTTGGTTCCTAATCATAAATCAATTGAGGAAAAATTTGATCATAATTTATTGGTCTGATACATACAACTATATTTCAGACCATGAAACTTCGTTCTCATAACTCATGATTGACTAGGCATTGAATGTTACATCAACTTGACTATTTATCAATATTATCAAGATGAATTGTCTTGATTTCATATTCTGAAAGTTGTGCTCTTAACTGGATTATTTATACAACTTTTTTGTGAATGTCAAACTGTAGGTTGATAATAAACGCACACGTGATCATCTTATTGATACATTTAATTCAACAAATCACATGATATGTGAATGAGCTTATATTCACCTTTTACACTTTTCAAAATTTAGAAATTTAGTCCCAATATTAGTTGATCAAATCAACTTATCATGAAAACACATGCAACATAAGAATTCTAGAGGAATCTTCTAGTTCTTCAATATATGTTAAATACTTAATATGCATATCTTTCGGATGGCCAAAACAATTCATGCCATTCAACAAAATTATTTGTATCAGTATACTCAAAGTTTTTTCAGTAAAATTTTGATCTACCATTATATGAGAAAATTTCAAATTTAATACTCCGGGAGTAAATTTTAGTTTTATTTCTTCTCAATTAAGCTACCTCTTTTGAAGGTGAGTCATGATCTCATCACGATATAGTGCACATCCATATGAGTAAGCTTTATTTTACACTATCACTTTCACTTTCGTATTGAGTTAATTCAATCCCAATCAATAGGCCTTAATCATTAAATGTTTGGGATGAATACTTTACAGCGTTATCAAGGTGAATGAACTTAATATTGTCAGAAAATTGTGCCGGTAATCGTATTATTTGTGCCATCAATTTTGCAAATGCCAAGCTGCGAGATAATAATGATGCACATGAGACCATCTAGAAGAAATATCTATTAGGACCATGAAGTATCTGAACAACCCACTAGGTGAGCAAATAGGTTTACAAATATCCCCATATATATGTTTCAAGGACGTTGGGAACTCAATCTCAACTTTCGTTGATAATGGTCTCACAATTTACAAGCAGTACAAAAAATTAACCATTTAAGAGATTCTTTAGGTTCTTTAATGGATGTCCATTTGAATTTTCTATAATTCTTCTTATTATTATAGACTCATGCATGATGTCCCAGACAATCATACCAAAGTATGATAGTATTGGAATTAGTAAACTTCTGATTTACTATAGAATATGCCTTGATTGCTCTATTTCTTGTCCAATACAAGCCTGGAGATAAAATATGGAACTTGTTCATAACACATGTATGTCCAGTGACATTCCTGGTGATACCACATCCACGATAAGTTCGCAACCTTTTCCCTGCCTAGAATGGTGAGTATGCACCTCATTCACTTCAAAGAATGGATTCATAGTTTTAGCATTTATCAAGAGTTTTCATTCTTCATGAATGGAACACAATCACATAAACAATCATCTTATAATAGCTTAGTACCACATTCCACATTCATGTGCATTATTCAATCACTTGGCTTTTTTCATATATATTATGCACTGCTACGACATTCATTTTTACGAAATGAATCTGTATATATATAGCATTTATCAAGAGTTCTCACTAATCATGAATGGAACATAATCATTTGAGCAATCAAATTATGATAGCTTAATGTCTTATTCCATATGCATTATTCAATCACTTGTCTTCTTTCAAATAAATAATGCACTAGTATCACATTCACTATAGAGAATGGATCTGCATCATTATTAATGGAAGACAAATCTAATATTATACGTGCAAAGTATCTGTATTCCCATTGTTCATCTGAACTTGGTAATAATTATAATATAATTTAAAACTTTCCATATAAACGAATCGACCAAACTTGCATTTAGCTGATTATCAAGGTGAGGTTTGCAAAGAAAGATTACAACTCCAATTTACACCAGAAATATTGATTGCACAAAAAGTTCTTACAAAAAATGGATTAAAAAAGCAAGGGGCATACATTTTACAAATATTAGAGTGATTAAAATAATATCAGAAATATAATTATGACACACTGAAATATTATCAAGTAAATACTTGTCTTGCATTCGTGGAACTCCAAGAATTGCACTTAAATAGAAAATCAAATTCATGGTACAATTTTGTGTTAATAATGTATTATAAAACTATAAAATAATCAGAAGAAGAAAGTAGGGGGAAGAGAGAAGACTTAATATTTCTCTTGAAGGGATGATTTTACAATAAAGAGAACCCCCTCTATTTATAGGGGAAAATTGACTTGGTCTGAAAGTTAGGGTTTCTAAATTTTCTCTCAAAGATAGACATTCACTATATTTATAACAATACAATATTTGAAATATGAGTTGTTTAACATTTACTAATTGAAAAAGTAATATAGCACCACATGACATTTGTGATTTTACTTGAATGTATTATTTGTTGATATATATGTGGTTCTCTAATTATTTGTATTTTAAACAATTTATAAAATTGCATACATAATAAAACTAAAACTTGTAATTTTTATATTTAATTGTAGATGATTTGTTTGATTTTACTATTTTTACCGCCTTTTGATTTTAAAAGTAGATGATCTATCTTTAATTTTTTAAATTAAAAATTGACGTTTTGTGAGTGATCAATTTATTAAGATGACAGTTATTTACCCTCAAACAATTCAAGTGAGAACATAGCAAACATGAGAACATAATTGTTCTTCTCCTAGCTAGTTAAAGGTCATAAAAATAATGTTATCCGACAATTATCGACCTTGACCCAATTACATGAATTAGAAAATCACACAATAATTCAAGGGTATAATTAAAAAGAATTTTTTTTTGTAGGGTTTTAATTCAAACACAAAATATGGTGAGAAGCAATGAACCAAACACTTGATAAAAATAAACTTTATATTACTAATCTCTGCGTTATTGATCTCTGTGTTACTAATCTCTACGTTATTAATTTTTGTACCAAACAACCCCAGGTTTTGTACAAACTTTTTTCTCTTTTAGAGTGGCAGACCCTTCTTAAACTCAGTATTCTGCTTTACAGTAACTCCGTTGGGTTATCATTTTATATGATAGTAGTAAAAGTACTAGTTTGCAAGGGAGGAGGGGGAAAACAAAAGATTTATTGAAGTCATGCTACTTTAGGAATATTAATGCTCCCTCTGTCACTATTTACTTGTTCATTTTTTATCTGACACACCTTTTAAGAAAATAACAATTGACATAGCAAATTTACTATTTTACCCTATTGATAGAATTCCAAAATCAAATTACTTATTAAAGAGTATCTATCTTTTTAAAACATGAACTCTGTAAATAAATTAAGGGTATAATAGGTAAAAAAATAATTCTTAATTTGTAAAAAATAATAAGTAAAAATTGAAAGTGTAAAAAAGGAGTGAGGGAAATACTTCACCTAATAGAAAACAAATACTCTAAAGTGAAATTCTGTTAGGCATTAATTGGTTAATAATTGTCCAGTGAAATTTTTTATCAGGAATGAGTTTGTCTATCCAACAGTTCAATCTCATCCTCCTAGACTCTTGGACAAAACAAAAACTTTTGTTTTACATAGTATATACTCCCTTGGGAAATTAAGACATCAACTAATAATTCCCAACCCGCAGAGTCATATATCCACCACATAGATCCCAAACAAAATACAAGTTTTTAGCACAAAAGTTGTATTGACACTTAAAAAAATTCTAATAGAGGACAAGGTGAAAGACAAATCTCAAAATATACAACATTATCAAGATTATTTTCAGACTGGGATGTGAAGAGGATAAAGTGTATGCAGACCGCTGTTTCCAATAGACCCTTGGTTCAAGACAAAAAACAGTTTAGAAAGAAAACGTAATGAAAATATAAGAGACAGTAGAAAATAAGAAAAGTTCAAATTTTGAACAGAATAGTTCTTTTGTATTCGATTATTTCTCAAACAAGACATGTACATCAATATATATCTAATGCTAAGTTACAATACATGGAAAGAACTAATTGCTAACTATTTAGCCTAGAATCAAGGGCATAATACAAGCTTTCTATTTTACAAAGATTACAAGAATCAAACAATTATCCTATTTACAAAAATTACAGAATTATGTCTAAAATATCTCTACACTCCCTCTCAAGTTGGTGCATAAATGTATAACATGCTCAACTTGCTCCCAAACTTGGAGAACATTTTACTCAAAACTGCTTTAGTAAGAAGACCATTCAATTGGTCCTCCGATCGAATCTTAGGTAACTCTAGTATCTTTCCATACAATTTTTTTCAATGAAATATTTGTCTACTTCTACGCGTTTGGTATGATCGTGTTGTACCAGATTATGTGCAATATTACGTGCAACCTCATTATCCGTCATTATCACAATATAGTTGAATTGGTGCCTTAAGTGAATAACCTAAATCTGTTAAGAGAAGTCTCAACCATAATTCTTCACATATTCCAAGTGTAATTCATTTGACTTCTACCTCCACAATTGAGCGAACAACAACATTTTATTTTTTACTTCTCCATGTAACAAGATTTCCTCCCACAAAAGTGAAATATCCCAAAGTAGACCGTCTATAAACCATAGCTCCAACCCAGCATCCTTATATACATTTATGACTTGAGGATCTGCACATTTTGTGAACAAAATTTTCTTTGCTGGAGCAAATTTCAAATGTTTCAAGATGAGCATAATTTCATTCATATGTTATTGTTCAGGATTATGCATAAATTGACATATCACACTTAAAGAATAAGAAAGGTCTAGTCTTGTATGTGCTAGGAACATCAACCTTACTACAAGTCATTGATATTTGCCTTTATCAACTAAAACTTAATTAGGTTCAACACTTAATTTCATGACTTCTTCAATAGGTGTATCAGCTGGGTGGCAAACTGGCATGCCAGTTTCGTTAATGAATCTAAAGTATATTTTATTTGGGACAAGAAAATTCCTTTAGATGATATAGACACTCAAATTCCAAGGAAAAACTTTAATGGACCAAGATCCTTCCTCTAGAATTCCTTAGATGGGTAACTTTGGAGAGCTTTCTTTTCTTGAGGGTCATTTTCAATCACCATCATGTCATCAACATATACAATTAGGGCAAAAATATTACCTTGTTGTCTGTTCGAGGACAAATTGTGATCGATATTTTTGAGTATAGCCAAATGCTGATAGATTTGGTGAATTATTTTAAACCACTCTCTTGGTGATTATTTCAGTTTATAAAGTGATTTCTTTATTCTACATACTGTATGATCATGTGATTTCGGTATCTTGTACCCGGGAGGGTACTCCATATACTTCTTCAAATAACTCACCATATAGAAAACATTTTTCACATCAAACTATCATATTGGCAAATCAAAGTTTGCAGCCAAGAATAATAACACTCGAATATGTTAATTTTTGTAATACGTGAAATGTTTCTGTATAGTCTATTTCATAGAAATGAGTATATCCCTTTTCCACAATCTCGCTTTGAATTTTTCTATCATACCACCTGCTTTGTACTTGATTGTATACACCCCATCAACTTCCAATCATTTTCTTTCCTAGTGGATAAGTGATACGTTTCCATGTATCATTATTTTCAAGGATGTCATATCTTCATCCATAGTTGCATTTAACCTAGGAAAAGTTAAGGCTTCATAAACGTTGTTAGGAACAAATTCAACAGATAATTGATATACAAATGACCTATTTTACTCCGATAAATGATGATTAGACACTAATGACTCAATGGGTATCTATTCTTACTAGAAATTTATGGTCTATTTGTGGGTTTAGGAGACCTCTATTGTGTCGTGGTGGCATTTGTTTGACTGATGATTCGGGTATAAAATACGCTTGGATAAGGATTCGTGAGCGCGGTTAGTTCTAGAATGCCAAGTTTGGTCTAGGACGACCCTTCGTGCGCTTCTTGGGGCATCCGGTCTTATTTCAAGGCCCGATTTAGAAATTGGCAAAAAAAGCATTTGGGTGTGGGGCCACTTTTTGTCGAAATGACCTCGTATAGAAATTTTGACTAGGCCATTGAGTCTGGAATGCCGAATTTAGTGTGGTAGCATAACTAGTTTATTTTAATCTTGTCCCGAACGAATTTCGAGTGTCAGTTCGGAGACTTTTAAAAAATATATAGCAAAATCTCGTGTTGCTGATGTAGACATTTACTGACAAGAATTTAGTCTTCTGGCGAATAGATTTAGCTTTTAGCGACAATAATTGTTGCTATTTATATAGCGAAAAATTAGATTCAGCCTCATTTTGAAACTTTGATATGTTGAGTTCTACAACTCCATTTTGGGTGACTCAAAGTCTGGTGTGTTCGGGTTTGTATTGTCTGTGTGGGTGAATGTCCCGAGTGTATTGGAAAGTCTCCGAGTGTTGTGTATCTGCGTTGTAAGTGGCTGCCCCAAGTCTCTTTTTGTGTAAAGTTTTGCATTTTGGTTTATAGTTGCATGGAGTTGTTTTGAGCCCTGAGAGGTGCTCATTTTGGAACACAAGCTCAAAGAAGGTTTTAGGACCTCTTCACGGAGTCAATTCCAAAAATTCCAGAGCAGGTCTCATATTTCCTTATTTTGACTCTGAAATTGGTCTGTCTTCAATTTTGATGATTTCAATGTCTAAAGACTATGTTGATGCTGTGATTCTATTTTTAATAGTGTGGCAGCAATCCTTAGGCCGTTCAGAAGGGAAATGCTTCGGCATAGTGACTTGGAGCGTGCACGGTCGGCCTTCTAGTAGGCTACAACTTCCTTTCCTCTAGATTCACCTAGATTATATAATTGCATGCTGAATTGTGTGAATCTGGGGTGAGCTTCTATTATTTATTCTCTTCTTCTCAGAATGCATATTGTAGGGTTTATTTTTGGATTGTTTTAGGGTTAGTACCATGCTGTCGGATGGGTTGTTTATCTGTGGGTATTTGTGAATTACATGTTGGGCTATTTATTTGTTGTTGCATTAGTTTCTAGGGTGCTGCTTATTTATGTTGGAATTTATCTTTGGCCTTTGTCTAGGATAGACTAGTGTTTCCTTAGACCCATGCACCTGGTTGAATTTGGTATGTATCTGACGTTGATTTGGATGGACTAGGTCCTTCTAGACCGGCAAAACAGACTTGGGTCTAATAGTTGAGCCTAGTGTTGCCTTTTTATTGCTTGTTATTGTTCTGGCTTCTCTCCCCATTTCTCTAATGGCGATGCATTATGAAAGGCGTAGTATTTTCCTTGTTTGGGTGTTTCGTGATCGATGCTGTTGTGAAGTAGTTTGTAGTAGACGTTAATCCACGATGGCTTGGAGTTGATTTGCCCATTCTGATGTGGTTGGTAGTGGATGTCGAACCACGATAGCTTGGAATTTGAGATCCCCAACAGAGTTGGTTTTACCCGCACACTCTAGCTCGCATTTGGTAGGGCCCCCGGGGTGATTAGTTGGCTGGGTAGTTAACTATAAGTTACTTGACGTCCTATTTGGAGTTGACAGGCCCGCGCACTCTATCTGGCTAGGGCAGGGCACCAGGAGTGTAAGATGGCACACTTGTCTGGCTTGGGCAAGGCCCTCAGAGTGTTAGCCTATTAAAGAGTTGGATGAGGGCTTTATGAGGGGATCGATATACCCCTGCATGGCACTTGCTTGGCTGGGTAATGCCCTATGATTTCTGGCGGGCTGGGTGACCCGATGTGGAAGTTAGACTTGTTTACTGGGTTGCAGTTATTGGTTGTGTTGGTTTGGAGTTGGGTTTCCTTTGGGTTCAGTAGTGGTGGCTTCTATGTGTACTTTTCTAGCTAATATTGGAGTCCATTCGAGTTTTTGTTTGTTTGTGTGTGAGTGTACCTAGCGGGTCTTATGGGTGGCCTAGTTGGGTTTAGGTTAAATATCCTTAGACTAGCTCTCTGATTGTTATGTTCTTATTTATGTTGACCTCTGTTCGTGTTTGATTCCATCTTTTTCGTCACTAGCTATCAGTGTTTAGGTCGAGCTTGCAGCAGTCTGTTCTGGAGACGAGGGTGAGCACATGTCGTTCTGGGATTTCTTGTCTCCATTCTGTATTTACATTTTGACTTGCCTTTTACTTTTTGAGGAAGTCTTGTTTCTGTGGTCCACTTTTGGAACTTGTACTCTTTCAGTAGTTCTGTACAAGTGACTTCCAGGTCCTGGGAGGTATCTTTTGTATATATAGTTTTGGGTTCACTTCCGCCTTTCTCTTATATGTTCTTTTTATTTGGGATTCGCTTAGTTGAGGATAGTTCCCCTTAGTCCCATTACTCTTAAGTTCCAGGACAGGGTTTTGCTTTCCTACTAGCGGGTTGATAGGTGCCATCATGGCTCGAGAAATCAGATCGTGACACATGATTAACCTGTCTCATATCAGGAATAATCTAACATGTGATGGTAAGTTTTCAGACGGTATTCTCCGACAACGACACAAAAATTTGACACGCTTAAGATACACCTTCACATGATGTAATGCTATCATATGCAAATTTATTAATCAAAACAAGGTTTGGGCCAAATCACACTAGGAAAAAAAATAGACTACTAATGGGACAAATACAAATTCAATGGTTAATTTCTATTCCACAAAGATTGAAGAGTTTTGGAATAACTAAAGCTCAAATAGTTGTAGTTAGACAAATAATAACAAAATGGGCTGTGTTGTTTGTTGGTTTACATGGAATGAAAAATATTCGAGTTCTTGATGTGCATTTAGTCCATGCACTATCACTTAATATTTCCAAAAGTTGAACGATTATCTCCTTATGATGTTTCCACAACTATATGCGTAATTTAAACAAGACCAACTAATTAGGTCAAGCAATTCTATTATCACTAATGAGAATTTATCAAACAAGGGTAAGCGGTTTGAGTTCATTACGAAACTTCTTCTACCAAACCCTTATAAACTTTTCCAAAATAAACTAAGATAGGATGTAGGTTAATTTTTTCAACCACCAGCAAATTAATTATGAACGGGAAATTTTTTACATATTACTACACTAATATCATGTAACACACAAAAACGTACATTATGAAATTTACAACTGTATGAAACTTCATAACCTCAGTAGAAGATTTATATACTTCTATGAAATTGAAACAACGAGAAAAATGATTTTAAATAAATCATAAACATACTTTGAATAGAATTAACAACCTGATAGTATGTGGTTTCCTTAAGGAGAGTCCTTATAGGATTCTCTCCTTCGCCACAACATGCACTTATTCGCTAGCCATAAATAGCCAAAAATTCATAAACTTACTTTGTTGTTACTTTGAATACAATTAACAACTTGTTCCTATATTCTTTAGTTGAACCTGGTTTTCATTAAAGCATTTTCATTCATCAACATACTACGCCATAAAACAAACATCGTCGTTAGCGATGGCAATGGGAAGGTGGTGTGGAGTGTGGAACTCATAAACAAGGTGGTTTAAGAGAGATTTTTATGTGCGATCGGGAATAAAACTATTTTTCTGAATTCAAAACTAAGACAAGGTTGAAGGTAACTTAAATGTACAATAAAATAAATTAAACCTGGTTCACCTAAGATTTTATATTTATATTGTGGAAGATGGGTGAGTCGGCATTATTCTCACGTATTATTTGTCTTCATCAAAACAATTTCATAGGATAAATACTTGCACAAGCCTCTCAGCAAGAGAACTTTTGTCCTGTCCTACAAATATTCTGTATAAATAAGTTATGTCTCTTAAGGTATGATTAATGTTTCAAATACATCTCATCCGATTCTAGCTGTAAATGATCGTTAACTAGTATAAAACCCAACGAAGAGTTGGGGTTGAACCCACAGGGAGCGGTAAGTGTTAAAATTCAATTATGAAGTGCAAACGTGGTCCAATCAGTTATAGGAATAGCAATTATTGAAAACATACAAACAAATCTAAGGGAATGACAACGATTGTCAGATGGGGGGTTTGGATTGTCAATTCGTAGCTGAAACAAGGATAAAAACACGAGAAACAACAATATTAAGAGGAATTCTCAGGATGTGATCGTTTAAAAGCTAATTACGCTATATGAGTAATTGAAATTTAATAATTTGCTGAAATATTGTGGGTAGGCTGGACTTTATGTGCAATAGCTTTTTCTCAAACAAATCAAGCTTTTCGGATTCATTTTATATAGAAAATATTGTTGGGATTTAAAAAACTTATTACAGTTCAAGCGATTTCTCTCGAACAACGACAAGCTTAACAAGATAAACAGCCCACAACCTTAATGCATCCACTCTCTCAAGCTAGATGGGTAGAATTCACTCTCTTGAGCTGAACCTATATCAACCCAATACCTACAAATAATTAATCAAAAGCTTTGGTTCTAAAACCTCTCTCTCAAGGAAGCCAAGAACTCAAAACTAGAATTGCATTCGCAACTACAATTCATAGATTAAAACTAAGCTAATGATTAAACCCACATTAAAACAACAATTTCATTATCAAACAACAATACCCATAAAATAATTAGACAAATAAACACATGATCACACCTCAAGAATACATTAAAACCCTATTTTAGATTTCATTATTCAAATTCCCCAAATCAAAACCCCTCCCTCTCCAAATATCTTCTCTATAGAACTCCATTAAAGACCAAGAGAAGAAGAAGACTTAGGACTTGAAGAGGAAGGTTAATTGAGTATATTTTCATGGAATTCATCTATTAAGGTATGGTGATCCTTCATCTAGGGGTAGCTTTCACTCCTAGAGTCCATTCAAAAGCAATTTCAAAGTTTTCAAGTTTCTCAAAAACCCTAGGTTTTACTCAATCTCATGGGTTCTTTCCTCAAACGATTTCAAATGGTTACTAATGTCATATTATGATTGTATTGGTGTTTAAGTGATGATTTATGATGAAAATACTCAATGAACCTATGATTTCTCTCAATTCCTAATTGTGCCTTTATGAAGTGGGTTTGTTGATTATGAAAGCTTATGATTGTAATATGTCTAAATTTCTTTGGGTTATTGAATTGTATCATTATATATTCCTTAATTATGGTAAATTATTGGTGTGTTTATGATTTGAGATTCATGGCCTTGAAGGCAAGTTTTGACTAAATTTCATGTTGAAGTAGAATTGTGCTTGACCTCTTGATCCACTTGAAAGGTGGAGGTGTTTACTTACTAAGTATATGAACTAGAATCTAATGAAGTTAAGGTGATCATTTTCTGAATGTAAATGTGTCATTATTGAAAGACTATTTCTTAATTTGACATTCATGTATGATGATAATGGAATGTGAAATGTTGTCTTCTATATATATTGTATATCTTGAATTGGTAGGCTTAGGCAACCTTGTCTTGCATGATGAATGTATCTTGACTAAATGTCTTAATGTCTTAGATTGGTAGACCTAATGTTAGTAGCCTTTTATGAATGAATGAATGATGAAGTATTCTAGGCTAAATCTTGGATTGGTAGACCTAGTGTTGGTAGCCTTTCATAAGGAGTCTAGGAATTAATGTGATGTAAAACCTTGAAATGGTAGACCTAAAGTTGGTGGCCCTTCTTGTGTGAAATGATGAACCTAGAAATGGTAGACCTAATGGCGGTGGCTCTTTCTAGGAAGATCAATGAGCTATCCTTAAATGTACCTTGAAACGTTAGACCTAATGATGGTGGCCCTTCTTGTGTAATGTACTTTGGGTCGGTAGACCCAATGTTAGGATCCCTCTCAAGTACAATAAATGTGAATGAAATACTCTGTGGGAATGTACGCTAAGCACCAAGTGGATATGGTAAGATGGAAACTCTCCCAATGTTAGGTTATGGTTCCAATGAACATATTCCTATCCTATAACTATGTGCCCACATAGGATTTTATCCAGGGGATTCAATTCAATCCAAGCTAATATTACCGGTCTTCCTTAGGCAAGGAGATCACCTCTTTTCGGTGTGGGGGCAGAACACCGAATTCCATGTCTAGCTTGCATAGTCTATGTCAGTTAAACGCTTATTCCAATCATGTGAGATGAGCACTATGGTTTCTTGAGAAGTTCTATGAAGTGTGGGTTGTAGTATGGGATGCCATCCATGCATTGCACGAGTAGGCTTTAAGAGGGTCATAGTGAGTTCTCTAATGTCTTCATGACTAATGAATGAAGTCCTCTAAATGAAGCTAATGAAGAATGTTGTCTTAAGTGTCTAATGTAATGATGCATGCTATATTTGGATTTTATTATGAGTTACTTCCTTGTCATGTCTTATGAAATGTTTATATCTCTTCTGCTTGAATAATGTGAAAGGATGAAGGTAAGATTCACTTTTGGTATTCTTAATGTGGTACTTTAGTGTGGACAGTGGTATGGGACGCTATTCATACATTGCACAAGGTATGGCATTGGGGTTACCTAAGGTGAAGCCTTAAAGTGATGAAATGACTTGTATGATGATGTGGTTGTATCTTATGCCTCTTTTACTTATGTTCATAAAGGTTTTCTCAAGAATTGGCATATGCATGACTTCCAAAGAAAAAGGTCCGTTTTAAGCATGTTTTTGCATGGTCATCATACTTAATACATTTTTGTGTGCTAACCCATATTTCTTTTATTTTTACTACAAGTGTAGGTTCCGGCAAGTGATTGCTTCTATCTAGATTGAATTGATTGGATTGCTATTCCTCCAAGATCAAGTGGTATGTCTTCATACATCGAGGACAAGTGTTTAGAATTTTCTTTTAGTTCTTGTAATAGACATTTTAAGTGTTTTCGATTGTAAAGGGCCGTGACCCTACTTTAGGTTTTCAAGTCATTGTTTAGATGGCCATGTGAGACTTAGACTTCCGCTGTGTCTTTCAAAGGATTTTTATCATGAGTATTTTGGATTGTTTGGATTTTAAATGAGTTTAAATTCCGTACCGTTTCCCTTATATCGAATGTTATGAAAGCTATGAGGCTTGTACGAGACCCCTTCGGGGTTAAGTATGCCGGTCACATTTAGGGGGTGCTCTCTGGGCGTGACACTACAACTTAGGGATCAAAACACTCTAGGGACTCCTCAAAATTTCTTTTCAATTCCAATTTATAGTTGCCCACTTTTTGGCCAGAAAGTCCATTAGGAGGAATAAGTGGCGCCTCACCTAGTGGTTCAACGATCCGCCCTTTTCTCCCTTTATCGCAGTTTTGAATTGGTCATCAGCCTGTACTGTAACTTTGGGCGATCCAACTTGTTGTCGCAGATTGGATCGGCGATTTGCCGACTTCCCATTTTTGTCGAGAACTTGGTTTTTCCCCAGGGCTGGCACGTTGGACTTTGGGCAGGCAAAAGAGTCACTCGGTGGTTCGCCAGTGGTCTTGGCGATCACCATGATCACTTTTCTTCACTTCTTCAATTTGTTTTGCCCCTTTTTGCCTATTAGTGTCCTTGCCTTGCTCCTTAGCTTACATACCTGACAATCAATTCTTTAACATTAGGCATTTGAGGACACTAAAACTATCAAAACAAACCCCTAAATGAGTTTAAATCTCACACATATCGAGGTATAACTTTGTGGGTTATTAAAGTGAATTTATAAATGTATCAACATAAGTTCTGTAAAAATAAGTCATGTAATTCAAAGCTTGTCAGGTAGAATTTCTTTAAAGACATAATATTTTGAAACTGAACTTATGATTCTATCAACATATGTATGGTAAAACTTATGATTCATACATTAGCCATTAGGGCTTAGAGAACTCACTATGACCCTCTCAAAGCCTACTCGTGCAATGCATGGATAACATCCATACTACCACCCACACTTCATAGAACTCATCAAGAAACCATAATGCACATCTCACATGATGGGAATAGGCATTAACCGACATAGACCATGAATGATAAATCATGGAATCCGGTGTCATGTAAACCCCACACCAACGAAAGGTGTTCTACTTGCTTAGGGTAGAACTAGTACACATCCTATGTAGGCACATAGTTATGGGATTAAAAAGATCTTCACTGGACTCTACTTAGCCATATCCACTCGGTGCTTAGCCTCCTTTCCCATAGAGTAGTTCATTCATATTACATTGCTGTACTTGAGATGGGCCACCAAGATTAGGCCTACCGACCCAAGGTACATTGAACAAGAAAGGGCCACCACCATTAGGTCTATCGATTCAAGGTACATTAAGGATAACGCATTGACTGTCCAAGAAGGGCCATAACATTTATGTCTACCGATAAAAGGTTCATCATTTCACACATGAAAGGGCCACCACCATTAGGTCTACTAGTTCAAGACATGGCCTAAAATACCTTATCATTCATTCATTTATAGAAAGGCTACCAACATTAGCTCTACCAACCAAAGATATTTATTCATTCATAAAGAGGCTACCAACATTAGGTCTACCAAGTTATGTTCATGTAGACACTTAAGTCAAGCTACATTCGTTATACAAGAAGAGGATGCTCTAGCCTACCAATTCAAGAAACTTTATTTATGATCACATTCATTAATACAAGAAAAGGATGCCTAAGCCTACCAATTCAAAAGATCACATTGAACATAGCTTTCATCTATCAAGAAGAGGGCACCCTAAGCATACCAATCCAAGATACAACATTACATTATAGAAACCTTTCAAATTCAACTATCATCATTCATGAGTGTCAATTGAGAATATACTATCAGCAACACAATTACCTTCTACACATAATCACATTAACTTTATGGATTTACATTCATGTATACAATATCATGATAGTACTTCAATTCCTCATACTATGCCTTCAAGGCCATGATCACAATATATAAAGCAATTAAACACCTCCACCTTTCAAGTGGATCAATAGCTCAAGCACAATTCTACTTCAACATATAGTTAGGTCATAACTTACCCTTTCAAGACCATGAATTCACTTTCACCAACAAACCTTTCATTAATACAATTAGGCATGAATAGTGATACAATTCAACCATCTAAATCAATTTAGGTATAATCCATCAACATTCATTCATGATCAACAAACCCATTTCATAGAGGAACAACTTAGGAATTGAGAGAAATCATGGGTTCATAGAGTATTTTCCTCATAAATGATCAATTAAACACCAAAACAATCGTATTTTTTACATTAGAAGCAATTTTAAAACGTTTGATAGAAGAATCCATGAGATTGAGTAAAACCCTAGAATTTTCATACTTTGAAATCACTTTGGATTTGGCTCCTTGAATGAAAAGTTAGACAAAGATCAAGACCACCATACCTTAATGAATTCCATGAAAATCGACTCTATTACCCCTCCTCTTCAAGCCCAAGCCTTCTTCTTCTCTCGGTCTTCAATGGAGTTCTAGAGAGAAGATATTTGGAGAGGGAGGGGTTTTGATTTGGTGGATTTGAATAATGAAATCTAAAATTGTTTTTATTGTTTTAATACTCTTAAAATATCTTAATAACTATCCACATACTTAAAATAATTAATTAACTAACTACAAAAGGACCCCTAGCTTGGCAGAGTCAGAACCAAATTGAAGAGGCATGGTTCACGCCCTGGACCCACGTACCGTGAGTCCATTCACGGACCATGTTGTTGGTCCGTGGCTAGGGGCTGCAGCATGGTTTATGGGTGCTAGACCTATGGAGGCCATCCACGGGGTGTGGATGGACCTACGGGGCGTGGACCCATTCCGTTGGTCTCCAAATTTTGTTCAACTTTGGTTTTTTTTAGGGTCTTGGGGGTTAAGCTTATGGTCCTCCTCAAGGACCCCTAGGGTGGTCCATGGGGAGTCGTACCTTGACGTTTAACACCTCAACCTCTCAACCAAAGCTTGGGACAACATAAAATACCATCAAGCTCACACCATACTCAAACACACACACGTTAGGCTCTAGTTTTACTTATTCATTTTTAGGGTCGTTACATTATCCCTCACTTAGGAACATTCGTCCTTGAATGACACTTAAAACACATTAAGGGGTTAATGACTCTAGACTTGTAGCCCATCAAGCATGTAACATCATAATCAAATGCACACAACTAGGAGAAAACATCAACTCCGCATCATCATACTTCATTCAATTCAAGAAAGTAGGAACCACATCTACAAACTAATTATGCATCAAAACTTCATCATTTCTCATTTCATTGGAGGAACTTCCTTCTCCAACTCACATCACGCTTATCACAACATCATTAAGCACATTATGCACTTCATAAAAACATATTAAGGCATGTTCATTGTTTCACCTCATAAAGCATATAGACAACTCACACTGAATGCGAACTCAGTCATGAGGAACATAATTCATGAAAACTCATTTTCTCATTCAAACATAAAATCATTAAGAACATGCACATTATAAGTAGACAATGGAAACACAATATCACACATGACTCCAAAACATGAAACAAGCCAAAAAGGAACTCTATATCTTAGGCTTGAATAGGCACATAAAGGAAAAGGTAAGGATATCGAAACTCTCAACGATTTTACTACTCAACATACCATCCCCCACTTAGGAGTAAACCCAACTAGGGATAATAATGAAAACCACAAAGGAACCTTAATCAAGACATTCAAAACTTACTAGAAACCATCAACATACCGGTGCCTTTAAACTAGAAATGTCCTCAATAAGCAATCTTGCTCACAATCAACCTTACCACTTCACTCAAGGCCTCATATGAGTCTACCACACCGAGTCTAAACTCCTCAAACTCACTACACCTCGTAAGGTGAGAACATCAAGCAAGCCTAACTCATGCTCTTCGAGAACACTCAAATACCTTACCATCTAAGCCCATAATCCCCCACTTGGGAGTAAGCCTATACAAACTCCTTAAAACTTCACTCTGTACAATTCAAAGGTTGGAGAAAAACCTCACTAAACCTTCATACTCATCACACCTAGGCATTTCTAAAACACCACATTTAATCAACTCTTTAAATATACCTCAAAGATCATCTTGACTAAGTCAGATTCTACCAACAACACACATAACCAGTAACCAACTAATTCATACTAAAGTCACAACACAAACAATCATCTCAACTCTATCAAGTCATATAACCATAGTTGGCACCACAACCAACCTTCCTCCCTCCCTCACACCTTCTAACATACTCTTTTCAAGTGGTCAAACACTAAAGACCATCGGATAGGGTACAAAAGTGATACATTATAGAGATAAACTCTATGGCATGACTTGAAGGATGAAGAAGTGAAACTTTCTTAAAGCCCAATTGCCTCTTATTCATAATGTGGCGCACTTCACATTATGAACAAGACTCTACTAGATGTGGTTTGAGACAACCTAAGACCATTCCAAAATCTTGTGCTCTGATACAATATTTTTCGTGACTTGAGTCTTGACCCCGGATGCGACACGGCGTACTCGACCCAGAAGGGGTCTCATACAAGCCTCTTACCATTCTTGAACATAAGAACATAAGAAAATAATGAAGAATTAAAAACTTTCGTTATAATCGAAAACATTTTTCATCAAAAATAAAGCGGAAGACTTTCTAGGCATTATATACAATGTCTCAAACCATCTAATACTTTGAATATAATATTGGGACTTAGCCCAAAAAAAAGCTATAACATAAACTAAAAGACATAAGGGGAACATAGTGGATTTTCTCCTTGAAACTATGAGGACTCACCAAGTCTTCATATTTAAGAACCTTAGCAACCTACTCCTCAAACATTGAACACCAATATCTCCAAACCCTACACTTTGGTAAAGGTGGAGAAGAATGGGGTTAGCACAAAAAGTACTAGGTATGGAAGCCATGCAAAAAAATAATTAAAACAAACATTTACTTGAGAGATGATATATGCCATTTTAGTAAAACGTCATGAGTATTGATAAAAGAGGCATAATATAAGTCACAACCAACATACAAGTCATATTTTCACATTAGAATATAATCCACATATGAACCTTTACCTTCACCTTAAGCATTCACCTCAAGTAACCCTAGAGCTATACCTAGTGCAATGTATGGGCAGCATCCCATACCACCATACACACTAACGCACCACCTTAAGGTCACCAAAAGTGAACTCACCACTTATCGTTTGCACCTTTACACAATAAAGCATATAAGAGAAATAAACATTACAGAAGTCACATCATCACGGTAAGACGAACATCAAGGACAACTCTAAGTCATACTTCTACAATGTTAAAGTAGAATCCCATACTACTAGTCACACTAAGTACTCCTTTGAAGTCACCATAGACAAGGCACATTCATATACGATAAGTCATGAGAATGAAGTAACTCATAATACAATCCACGTATAGCATGCATCTTTATATTAAGCCTATAAGTCAACATTCATCCGTAGCTATATTTAGGGGACCTTCATTCATAAGACATTAGATCATCATTCTCATTAACTTTATCATAAGAGGACATTCATACATTAGCCATTAGGGCCTAGAGAACTCACTATGACCCTCTCAAAGCCTACTCGTGAAATACATGGATAGCATCCCATACTACTACCCACACTTCATAGAACTCATCAAGAAACCATAATGCACATCTCACATGATGGGAATGAGCCTTAACCGACATATACCATTAGAGCTAAATCATGGAATCTGGTGTCATGTAACCCTACACCAAAGAAAGGTGTTCTACTTGTCTAGGGTAGAACTAGTACCCATCCTATGTAGGCACATAGTTGTGGGATACAAAAAGATGTTCATTGGACTCTAACCTAACATTGGGAGAACCACCATCTTAGCAATATCCTCTCGGTGCTAAGCCTCCATTCCCATAGAGTAGTTCATGCACATTACATTATTGTACTTGAGAGGGCCACCAACATTAGGCCTACTGACCCAAGGTACATTGCACAAGAAAGGGCCACTACCATTAGGTCTACCGATTCAAGGTACATTACGGATAACTCATTGACATTGAAAGAACGACAACCACATTTAGGTCTATTGATACAAGGTTCATCATTTCACACATGAAAGGGCCACCATCATTAGGTCTACCGTTACACGTTTTTACATTCACATTAGTTTGTAGACTCATCATTAAGGGCCACCACCATTAGGTCTACCGGTTCAATACATTGCCTAAAATACCTCATCAGTCATTCATTTTTAGAAAAGCTACCAACATTAGGTCTACCAAGTTATGTACATTTAGACACTTAAGTCAAGGTACATTCGTTATTCAAGAAGAGGATGCTCTAGCCTACCAATTCAAGATACTTTATTCATGATCACATTCATTAATACAAGAAAAGGATTCCTAAGCCTACAAATTCAAGAGATCATATTCATCAAAGCTTTCATTTATCAAGAAGAGGGAACCTAAGCCTATCAATCCAAGATATAACATTACATTATAGAAACCTTTCACATTCAATCATCATCATTCATTAGTGTCAATTGAGAATATACTATCAACAACACAATTACCTTCTATACATAATCACATTAACTTCATTGGATTTACATTCATGTATACAATATCATGATAGTACTTCAATTCCTCATACTATGCCTTCAAAGCCATGATCACAATATATAAAGCAATTAAACACCTCCGCCTTTCAAGTGGATCAATAGCTCAAGCACAATTCTACTTTAACATGTAATTAGGTCATAACTTACCCTTTCAAAACCATGAATTCACGTTCACCAACAAACCTTTCATTAATACAATTAGCCATGAATAATGATACAATTCAACAATCTAAATCAATTTAGGCATAATCCATCAACATTCATTAATCATCAACAAACCCACTTCATAAAGGCACAATTTAGGAATTCAGAGAAATCATGGGTTCATAGAGTATTTTTATCATAAATGATCAATTAAACACCAATACAATTATAATTTGTCATTAGAAACCATTTGAAAATGTTTGATGGAAGAACCCATGAGATTGAGTAAAACCGTAGATTTTTCATACTTTGAAATCACTTTGGATTTGGCTCCTTGAATGAATGTTTAGACAAGGATCAAGACCACCATTCCTTAATAGATGAATTCTAGGAAAATCCACTCAATTAGCCCTCCTCTTCAAGTCCTAAGTCTTCTTATTCTTTTGTTCTTCAATGAAGTTCTAGAAAGAAGATATTTGGAGAGGGAGGGGTTTTGAATTGGGGGATTTGATTAATGAAATCTAAAATATTATTTTATTGTTTTAATACTCTTAAAATATCTTAATAACCCTAAAATAACCGTCCATACATTTAAAATAATTAATTAACTAATTACCAAAAGACCCCTTGCTTGGCCGAATCGAAACCATATTGCAAAAGGTATGGTTCACACCCTGGACCCACAAACCGTGAGTCCATTCACGAACCGTGCCGTTGGTCCTTGGTCTGGGGCTGCAGAATGCTTTAGAGGGGCTTGCCTACGGAGTCCATCGATGGGGTGTGGATGGACCTACGGGGTGGACCCGTTCCGTAGGTCACCAAATTTTTACCAACTTTGGTTTTGTTTGGGGTCTTGGGGGTTAAGCTTAGGGTCCTCCTTAAAGACCTCTAGGGTTGTCCATGAGGAGTCGTACCTTGATGTTTAACCCCTAAACCCCTCAACCAAAGCTCAGGACAATATAAAACACCATCAAACCTCACTCCANGTCTTGGGGGTTAAGCTTAGGGTCCTCCTTAAAGACCTCTAGGGTTGTCCATGGGGAGTCGTACCTTGATGTTTAACCCCTAAACCCCTCAACCAAAGCTCGGGACAATATAAAACACCATCAAACCTCACACCAAATTCAAACACACACATGTTTGGCTCTAGTTTTACTTATTCATTTTGAGGGTCGTTACATTATCCCTCACTTAGGAACATTCTCCTCGAATGACACTTAAAACACATACATGGGTTAATTAGACTTTAACTTAACATTGGGAGAGCCACTATCTTAGCCATATTAACTTGGTGCTTAGTCTCCATTGCCATAGAGTAGTTCATGCACATTACATTGTTGTACTTGAGAGGGCCATCAACATAGCCCTACCGACCCAAGGTACATTGCACAAGAAAGGGCCACCACCATTAGGTCAACCGATTTAAGGTACATTCAGGATAACTCATAGACTTTCAAAGAAGGGCCACCACATTTTGGTCTACCGATACAAGTATCATCAAATCACACATGAAATGGCCACCACCATTAGGTCTACCAATTCAAGGTTTTACATTCACATTGGTTTCTAGACTCATCGTGAAGGACCACCACCATTAGGTTTACCGGTTCAAGACGTGGACTAAAATACCTCATTATTCATCCATTTATAGAAAGGCTACCAACATTTGGTCTACCAATCCAAGACATTCATTCATAAAGAGGCTACCAACATTAGGTTTACTAAGTTATGTTCATTTAAACACTTAAGTCAAGGTACATTCGTTATTCAAGAAGAGGATACTCTAGCCTACCAATTCAAGATACTTTATTCATAATCACATTCATTAATACAAGAAAGGGATGCCTAAGCCTACCAATTCAAGAGATCACATTCAACATAGCTTTCATTTATCAAATAGAGGGCAGCTAAGCCTACTAATCCAAGATACAACATTACATTATAGAAACCTTTCACATTCAATCATCATCATTCTTGAGTGTCAATTGAGAATATACTATCAACAACACAATTACCTTCTATACATAATCACTTTAACTTCATTGGATTTACATTCATGTATACAACATCATGATAGTACTTCAATTCCTCATACTATGCCTTCAAGGCCATGATCACAATGTATAAAGCAATTAAACACCTCCACCTTTCAAGTAGATCAATAACTGAAGCATAATTCTACTTCAACATGTAATTAGGTCATAACTTACCCTTTCAAGACCAGGAATTCAGTTTCCCCAATAAAACTTTCATTAATACAATTAGGCATGAATAGTGATACAATTCAACAATCCAAATCAATTTTGGCATAATCCAATCAACATTCATTCATTATCAACAAACCCACTTCATATAGGCACAATTTAGGAATTCAGAGTTATAATGGGTTCATAGAGTATTTTCATCATAAATCGTCAATTAAACACCAAAACAATCATCATTTGTCATTATAAACCATTTGAAAACGTTTTATGGAATAACCCATGAGATTGAGTAAAACCCTAGATTTTTCATACTTTGAAATCACTTTGAATTTGGCTCTTTAAATGAAAAGTTAGACTAGGATAAAGACCACCATACCTTAATAGACGAATTCCACGAAAATCCACTATATTATCCCTCCTCTTCAATCCCTAAGTCTTCTTCTTCTCTTGGTCTTCAATGGAGTTCTAGAGAGAAGATATTTGGATAGGGAGGGGTTTTGATTTGGGGGATTTGAATAATGAAATATAAAATAGTATTTCATTCTTATAATACCCATAAAATATCTTAATAACCCTAAATAAAATGTCCATTCACTTAAAATAATTAATTAACTAATTACCAAAAGAACCCTAGCTTGGCCGAGTCCAAACCAGATTGCACAGACATGGTTCACGCCCTAGACCCACGGACCGTGAATCCATTCATAGATCATGTTTTTAGTCCGTCGTCTGGGTTTGCAACATGGTTTGGAGGGGCTTGACCTACGGAGGTCATCCACGGGGCGTGGACCCCTTCCGTAGGTCACTAAATTTTTGCCAACTTTTGTTTTCCTTGGGGTCTTGGGGGTTAATCTTAGGGGCCTCCTGAAGGACCCCTAGGGTGGTCTATGTGGAGTCATACCTTGACGTTTAACCCCTAAACCCCTCAACCAAAGCCTGTGACAACATAAAACACCATCAAACCTCACACCAAATTCAAACACACACACGTTTGGCTCTCGTTGTACTTATTCATTTTTTGGTTCGTTACATTATCCCTCACTTAGGAACATTTTCCTCGAATGACACTTAAAAAACATTCTGGGGTTAACGATTCAAGACTAGCAGCCCATCAAGCATGCAACACCATAATCAAATGCACACAAGTAGGAGGAAACATCAATTCCACATCAACATACTTCATGCAATTCAAGAAAGTAGGAATCTACAAATTCATTATGCATCAAAACTTAATCATTTCTCATTTTATTAGAGGAACTTCCTTATCCATATGACATCATGCTTATCACAACATCATTAAGCACATTATGAAATTTCTTCATAAAAACACATTAAGGCATGTTCAACATTTCACCTCATAAAGCATATAGACAACTCAAACTAAATGCGAACTCAATCATGAGGAACATAATTCGTGAAAACTCATTTTCGCATTCATACATAAACTCATTAAGAACATGCACATTATAAGGAGACCATGGAAACACAATATCACACATGATTCCAAAGCATGAAACAAGCCAAAAAGGAACTCTTTGTCTTTGTCTTGAACACATAAAGGGAAAGGTAAGGATATCAGAACTATAAATTATTTTACTACTCAACATACCATCGCCGACATAGAAGTAACCCAACTAGGGCTAATCATGAACACCATAAAGGAACCTTAATCTAGACATTCACAACTTACTAGAAACCATCAACATATCGGTGCTTATAAACTTGAAAGGTCCTCATTAAGCAACTCTTGCTCACAATCAACTATACCACATCACTCAAGTCCTCATATGATTCTACCACACCGAGTCTAAACTACTCAAACTCACTACACCTCGTAAGGTGAGAACATCAAGCAAGCCTAACTCATGTTCATCAAGGACACGAAAAGACCTTACAATCTAAGCCCATCATTCCCCACTTGGGAGTAAGCCTATACAAACTCCTTAAGACTTCACTCCTTACAATTACAAGGTCGGAGCAAAACCTCACCAAACCTTCATACTCATCACACCTAGGCATTTCTAAAATACCACATTTCATCAACTCTTTTTATATACCTC
The DNA here is from genome assembly GCF_019186545.1 of Solanum stenotomum. Classification (NCBI taxonomy): domain Eukaryota; kingdom Viridiplantae; phylum Streptophyta; class Magnoliopsida; order Solanales; family Solanaceae; genus Solanum; species Solanum stenotomum. Next base: position 54,575,918 of record NC_064284.1, on the reverse strand, counting down.
GAAGCTCATCTTGACTATATCAGATTCTACCAACAACACACATAATCAATAATCAACTCATTCATACTAAAGTCACAACACAAACTATCATCTCAACTCTATCAACTCACACAGCCATAGTTCGCATCACAACTAACCTTTCTCCCTCACACCTTCTAACATACTACTTTCAAGTGGTCAAACACTAAAGACCATCGGATAAGGAACAAGAGAGGGACATTATAAAGCTAAACTCTATGACACGACTTAAAGGATGAAAAAGTGAAATTTTCTTAACACCCAATAGCCTCCTATTCATAATGTGGCGCTCTTCACATTATGAATAAGACTCTACTAGATGTGGTTTGAGACAACCTAAGACCATTCCTAAATCTTGTGCTCTAATAACATGTTTGTCACGACCCAAGTCTTGACCTCGGATGAGACACGGCGTACTCAACCCCGATGTGGTATCATACAAACCTCATAGCATTCTTGAACATAATAACATAGGAAAATAGAGAAGAATTAAAAACTTTCCTTACAATTGAAGACATCTTTCATTAAAAAGCAAGCAGAAGACTTCCTAGACTTTATATAATATGTCTCAAACTATCTAATACTTTGAATACAACATTGGGACTTATCCCATACAAAAACTTTAACATAAACTAAAAGATGTAAGGGGAACATAATGGATTTTGTCCTTGAAACTATGAGGACTCACCAAGTCTTCATCTCCAAGCACCTTAGCAACCTACTGCCCAAGCATAGAACACCAACATCTCCAAATCCTTCAGTTTGGTAAAAATGGAGAAGAATAGGGTTAGCACAAAAAGTATTGAGTATGGAAGTCATGCAAAAACATGCTTAAAACAGACATTTATTTGAGAGTCATAATATATGCCATTTTTGTAAAACTTCATGAGCATTGATAAAAGAGGTATAATATAAGTCAAAACCATCATACAAGTCATATTTTAACATTAGAATATAATCCTCATATGAACCTTTACCTTCACCTCAAGTAACCCTCAACCTATACCTTATGCAATGTATGGGTAGCGTCCCATACCACAACCCACACTAAGGCACCACCTTAAGGTCACCAAAAGTGAACTCACCATTCATCCTCTGTACCTTTACACAATAAACCATATAAGAGACATAAACATTACATAAGTCACATCATAACACTAAGACCAACATCTAGGACAACTCTAAGGCATACTTGTGGAATGTTCAAGTAGCATTCCATACTACTACTCACACTAAGTAGTCCTTTGAAGTCACCATAGACAAGGCACATTAATATATGATATGTCAGGACAAAGAAGTAACTCAAAATACAATCCACGTATAGCATGCATCTTTACATTAAGCCTATAAGTCAACATTCATCAATTGCTTCATTTAGAGGACCTTCATTCATTAGACATTAAATCATCATTCTCATTAACTTTATCATAAGAGGACATTTATACATTAGCCATTAGGGCTTAGAGAACTCACTATGACCGAATTAAACACTACTCATGAAATGCATGGATAGCATCCCACACTATCACCCACATTTCATTGAACTCAGATAGAAACCATAATGCACATCTCACATGTTGGGAATATGCATTAACCGACATAGACCATGAGAGCTAAATCATGGAATCCGGTGTCATGTAACCCCACAACGAAGAAAGGTGTTCTACTTGCCTAGTGTAGAACTAGTCCATATCCTATGTAGGCACATATTTATGGGATAAGAAAGATGTTGATTAGACTTTAACTTAACATTGGGAGAGCCACCATCTTAGCCATATTCACTCGGTGCTTAGCCTCCATTCCCATATAGTAGTTCATGCACATTACATTGTTGTACTTGAGAGGGCCATCAACATAGCACTACCGACCCAAGGTACATTGCACAAGAAAGGGCCACCACCATTAGGTCATCCGATTTAAGGTACATTAAGCATAGCTCATTGACTTTTAAAGAAGGGCCACCACATTTAGGTCTACCGATACAAGTTTCATCATTTCACACATGAAAGGGCCAACACTATTAGGTCTACCATTTCAATGTTTTACATTCACATTGGTTTCTAGACTCATCATGAAGGACCACCACCATTAGGTTTACCGGTTCAAAACGTGGCCTAAAATACCTCATCATTCATCCATTGATTGAAAGGATACCAACATTTGGTCTAACGATCCAATACATTCATTCATAAAGAGGCTATCAACATTAGGTCTACCAAGTTATGTTCATTTAAGCACTTAAGTCAAGGTACATTCGTTATTCAAGAAGAGGATACTCTAGCCTACCAATTCAAGATACTTTATTCATCATCACATTCATTAATACAAGAAAGGGATGCCTAAGCCTACCAATTCAAGAGATCACATTCAACATAGCTTTCATTTATCAAATAGAGGGCAGCTAAGCCTACTAATCCAAGATACAACATTACATTATAGAAACCTTTCACATTAAATCATCATCATTCATGAGTGTCAAATGAGAATATACTATCAACAACACAATTACCTTCTATACATAATCACATTAACTTCATTGGATTTACATTCATGTATACAACATCATGATAGTACTTCAATTAAACACCAAAACAATCATAATTTGTCGTTATAAACCATTTGAAAACGTTTTATGGAAGAACCCATGAGATTGAGTAAAACCTTAGATTTTTCATATTTTGAAATTACTTTGAATTTGGCTCCTTGAATGAAAAGTTAGACAAAGATCAAGACCACCGTACCTTAATAGATGCATTCCACGAAAATCCACTATATTATCCCTCCTCATCAATCCCTAAGTCTTCTTCTTCTCTTGGTCTTCAATGGAGTTCTAGAGAGAAGAAATTTGGAGAGGGAGGGATTTTGATTTGGGGTATTTGAATAATGAAATATAAAATAGAATTTCTTTTTTTTAATACCTTTAAAATATCTTAATAACCCTAAAATAATTGTCCATTCAATTAAAATAATTAATTAACAAATTACCAAAAGACCCCTAGCTTGGCCGAGTCCAAACCAAATTGCACAGACATGGTTCACGCCCTGGACCCACGGACCGTGAGTCCATTCAAGGATCAGGTTATTGGTCCGTCGTTTGGGTGTGCAGCATGGTTTGGAGGGGATTGACCTACGGAGGCCATCCACGGGGTGTAGACCCCTTCCGTAGTTCACCAAATTTTTGCCAACTTTTGTTTTCCTTGGGGTCTTGGGGGTTAATCTTAGGGTCCTCCTGAAGGACCCCTAGGTTGGTCTATGTGGAGTCTTACCTTGACGTTTAACCCCTAAACCCCTAAACTAAAGCTCAGGACAACATAAAACAACATTAAACCTCACACCAAATTCAAACACACACGCGTTTGGCTCTAGTTTTACTTATTCATTTTTAGGGTCGTTACATTATCCCTCTCTTAGGAACATTCTCCTCGAATGACACTTAAAACACATTCTGGGGTTAACGATTCAAGACTAGCATCCCATCAAGAATGCAACATCATAATCAAATGCACACAAGTAGGAGGAAACATCAATTCCACATCAACATACTTCATCCAATTCAAGAAAGTAGGAATCTACAAACTCATTATGCATCAAAACTACATCATTTCTCATTTTATTAGAGGAACTTCCTTATCCATATCACATCATGCTTATCACAACATCATTAAGCACATTATGAAATTTCTTCATAAAAACACATTAAGGCATGTTCAACATTTCACCCCATAAAGCATATAGACAACTCATACTAAATGCGAACTCAATCATGAGGAACATAATTCATGAAAACTCATTTTCGCATTCATACATAAACTCATTAAGAACATGCACATTATAAGAAGACCATGGAAACACAATATCACACACGATTCCAAAACATGAAACAAGCCAAAAAGGAACTCTTGGTCTTAGGCTTGAATACATAAAGGGAAAGGTAAGGATATCGGAACTCTCAATTATTTTACTACTCAACATACCATCGCCCACTTAGAAGTAACCCAACTAGGGCTAATCATGAACACCATAAATGAACCTTAATCAAGACATTCACAACTTACTAGAAACCATCAACATACTGGTGCTTATAAACTTGAAAGGTCCTCATTCAGCAACTCTTGCTCACAATCAACCTTACCAAATCACTCAACTCCTCATATGATTCTACCACACCGAGTCTAAACTCCTCAAACTCACTCCACCTCGTAAGGTGAGAACATCAAGCAAGCCTAACTCATGCTCATCAAGGACACTAAAAGACCTTACATGTAAGCCCATCATCCCACAATTAGGAGTAAGCCTATACAAACTCCTTAAGACTTCACTCCTTACAATTCTAAGGTTGGAGCAAAACCTCACTAAACCTTCATACTCATCACACCTAGGCATTTCTAAAATACCACATTTCATCAACTCTTTCTACATACCTCAAAGCTCATCTTGACTATATCAAATTCTACCAACAACACACATAATCAATAATCAACTCATTCATACTAAAGTCACAACACAAACTATCATCTCAACTCTATCAACTCACATAGCCATAGTTCGCATCACAACTAACCCTTCTCCCTCACACCTTCTAACATACTACTTTCAAGTGGTCAAACACTAAAGACCATCGGATAAGGAACAAGAGAGAGACATTATAAAGCTAAACTCTATGGCATGACTTGAAGGATGAAGAAGTGAAATTTTCTTAACGCCCAATAGCCTCCTATTCATAATATGGCGCTCTTCACATTATGAACAAGAATCTACTAGATTTGGTTTGAGACAACCTAAGACCATTCCTAAATCTTGTGCTCTAATACCATGTTTGTCACGACCAAAGTCTTGACCCCGGATGAGACACAGCGTACTCGACCCCGAAGTGGTCTCATACAAACCTCATAGCATTCTTGAACATAACATCATAGGAAAACAGAGAAGAATTAAAACTTTTCTTACAGTTGAAGACATCTTTCATTAAAAAGTAAGCGGAAGACTTCCTAGACTTTATATACTATGTCTCAAACTATCTAATACTTTGAATACAACATTGAGACTTATACCATACAAAAGCTTTAACATAAACTAAAAGAAGTAATGGGAACATAGTGGATTTTGTCCTCGAAACTATGAGGACTCACCAAGTCTTCATCTTCAAGCACCTTAGCAACCTACTCCCCAAGCATAGAACACCAATATCTCCAAACCCTACACTTTGGTAAAAATGGAGAAGAATAGGGTTACCACAAAAAGTATTGAGTATGGAATCCATGCAAAAACATGCTTAAAACAAACATTTATTTGAGAGTCATAATATATGCCATTTTTGTAAAACTTCATGATCATTGATAAATGAGTCATAATATAAGTCAAAACCAACATACAAGTCAAATTTTCACTTTAGAATATAATCCTCATATGAATCTTTACCTTCACCCCAAGTAACCCTCAACCTATACCTTGTGCAATGTATGGGTAGCGTCCCATACAACAACCCGCACTAAGGCACCTCCTTAAGGTCACCAAAAGTGAACTCACCATTCATCCTCTGCACCTTTACACAATAAAGCATATAAAAGACATAAATATGTAATAAGTCACATCATAATACTAAGACCAACATCTAGGACAACTCTAAGTCATACTTGTGCAATGTTCAAGTAACATTCCGTACTACTACTCACACTAAGTAGTCCTTTGAAGTCACCATAGACAAGGCACATTCATATACGATAAGTCATGACAAGGAAGTAACTCAAAAGACAATCCACGTATAGCATGCATCTTTACATTAAGCCTATTAGTCAACATTCATCAATAGCTTCATTTAGAGGACCTTCATTCATTAGACATTAAATCATCATTCTCATTAACTTTATCATAAGAGGACATTTATACATTAGCCATTAGGGCTTAGAGAACTCACTATGACCGAATTAAACACTACTCATGAAATGCATGGATAGCATCCCACACTATCACCCACATTTCATTGAACTCAGATAGAAACCATAATGCACATCTCACATGTTGGGAATATGCATTAACCGACATAGACCATGAGAGCTAAATCATGGAATCCGGTGTCATGTAACCCCACAACGAAGAAAGGTGTTCTACTTGCCTAGTGTAGAACTAGTCCATATCCTATGTAGGCACATATTTATGGGATAAGAAAGATGTTGATTAGACTTTAACTTAACATTGGGAGAGCCACCATCTTAGCCATATTCACTCGGTGCTTAGCCTCCATTCCCATATAGTAGTTCATGCACATTACATTGTTGTACTTGAGAGGGCCATCAACATAGCACTACCGACCCAAGGTACATTGCACAAGAAAGGGCCACCACCATTAGGTCATCCGATTTAAGGTACATTAAGCATAGCTCATTGACTTTTAAAGAAGGGCCACCACATTTAGGTCTACCGATACAAGTTTCATCATTTCACACATGAAAGGGCCAACACTATTAGGTCTACCATTTCAATGTTTTACATTCACATTGGTTTCTAGACTCATCATGAAGGACCACCACCATTAGGTTTACCGGTTCAAAACGTGGCCTAAAATACCTCATCATTCATCCATTGATTGAAAGGATACCAACATTTGGTCTAACGATCCAATACATTCATTCATAAAGAGGCTATCAACATTAGGTCTACCAAGTTATGTTCATTTAAGCACTTAAGTCAAGGTACATTCGTTATTCAAGAAGAGGATACTCTAGCCTACCAATTCAAGATACTTTATTCATCATCACATTCATTAATACAAGAAAGGGATGCCTAAGCCTACCAATTCAAGAGATCACATTCAACATAGCTTTCATTTATCAAATAGAGGGCAGCTAAGCCTACTAATCCAAGATACAATATTACATTATAGAAACCTTTCACATTAAATCATCATCATTCATGAGTGTCAAATGAGAATATACTATCAACAACACAATTACCTTCTATACATAATCACATTAACTTCATTGGATTTACATTCATGTATACAACATCATGATAGTACTTCAATTCCTCATACTATGCCTTCAAGTCCATGATCACAATGTATAAAGCAATTAAACACCTCCACCTTTCAAATGGATCAATAACTGAAGCATAATTCTACTTCAACATGTAAATAGGTCATAACTTACCCTTTCAAGACCATGAATTCACTTTCACCAAAAATCCTTTCATTAATACAATTAGGCATGAATAGTGATACAATTCAACAATCCAAATCAATTTAGGCATAATCCATCAACATTTATTCATCATTAACAAACCCACTTCATAAAGGAACAATTTAGGAATTGAGAGGTATCATGGGTTCATAGAGTATTTTCATCATAAATCGTCAATTAAACACCAAAACAATCATAATTTGTCATTATAAACCATTTGAAAACGTTTTATGGAAGAACCCATGAGATTGAGTAAAACACTAGATTTTTCATACTTTAAAATCACTTTGAATTTGGCTCCTTGAATGAAAAGTTAGACAAGGATCAAGACCGCCATACCTTAATAGATGAATTCCACGAAAATCCACTATATTATCCCTCCTCTTCAATCCCTAAGTCTTCTTCTTCTTTTGGTCTTCAATGGAGTTCTAGAGAGAAGATATTTGGAGAGGGATGGGTTTGGATTTGGGGGATTTGAATAATGAAATATAAAATAGTATTTCATTTTTTTAATATCCTTAAAATATCTTAATAACCCTAAAATAATTGTCCATTCACTTAAAATAAGTAATTAACTAATTACCAAAAGACCCCTAGCTTGGCCGAGTCCAAACCAGATTGCACAAACATGGTTCTCGCCCTGGACCCATGGACCATGAGTCCATTCAAGGATCATGTTTTTGGTCCGTCGTCTGGGTCTGCAGCATGGTTTAGAGGGGCTTGGCCTACGGAGGCCATCCACGGGGTGTGGACCCCTCTCGTAGGTCACCAAATTTTTGCCAACTTTTGTTTTCCTTGGGGTCCTGGGTGTTAAGCTTAGGGTCCTCCTGAAGGACCCCTAGGGTGGTCTATGTGGAGTCATACCTTGACGTTTAACCCCTAAACCCCTCAACCAAAGCTCGGGACAACATAAAACACCGTCAAACCTAACACCAAACTTAAACACACGTTAGGCTCTAGTTTTACTTATTCGTTTTAGGGTCATTACAATGTTCAACAACTTTTTTTAATTACATATAGTGTCGAAGGAAAGCAATTAAAGACAATTAATTTGAGGGATAAAATTAAAGACCACACCACAAAGGGAGGCATCCGTGTGAATAACCTAAAAAAATTCATGTTTCAAAAATTGGTCCACACCAATAATTTTCAAGATTCAAACTATTTTAGGGGGGAATTTCACTCCCACTCATAAAAATTCATATATTTTTTCAGGTACTATGCATATTCAAACACAACTTCAAGTTTCAAACTAATTCAAAAATTGGGATTGTATAATTTCAAGTTTTCACTTCAAACTATATGGACAAAGAAGAGCTAAGTGCTATAAAATATTGATATGATTAGTTTACCATATAAGATATCTATAAATGAGTTGTGTCCTAGGATATTGATACAATTAGGTTACTTTATAAGATACATGAGTTAATATCTATGGGTGTGTTTGGTATGAAGGAAAATATTTTTAAGAAAATATTTTCTTGACAAAAACAAACGAGTTTCTTATTTATTTTCTAGTGTTTGAAAAGTAAATCAAATTAAATTATCTCAAGAATATATATATATATTCTTGAGATAATTAGAAGTGAAAATGCAATAAATTAATTTTAAAAAGTTTAAAGTGAAAAGAAATTAAAATAAATATTTTATAAAGGAATAAAAATAATTAAATATATATAAGATTTAATATCCATAAATATGTTTACAAATTAATTACAAATTTAACAATCACAGAATGACATGTGTCCACTTTGTGTAGTTATCATTTGCGTTCAAGAGAATGTGCACACTCTCTATGCCATGTCAACATTTGTGGTGTATTTATTTCATTTTAAATTAACTTATGGGGTAATTGGACCCTAGTTAAGTTTAGGTGTGTCTGAGATTTCAGTCATAGTCTAAGGGATACTTGTGCCTTATCTCGTTATACTATATTAACTTAATTCTATCATATTATATTGAAATTATACATAAAAGCTAAACTTATTTACTTATAGGTAACCTAATTGTATCAAAATTCAAGGAAATCAACTTCATAAGTAAATATGTTCAGTATCTCCTCTCCATCCACCCAATGCCTTCAACCCCTACCCAATGCCCATCCCACCTACGCCATCCATGTACCCCTACTACTCACCCCATAATATTTTGGTAGATTTTATTAAAATAATTTAAAACTGTCCTTTAATTTTAAGGTTTTAATTTTTTTTTATGTTTTGTTTAATTTACTTCACTTATTTTTATATCCTTTCAAAATTAACTTATATTAAATACAAGACATTTGGAATTAAATTTCAAATCGAATCAAAACGAAAGACAAAGAAAATAAAACCAATAGAAAAAATAAAAGAGAAAAAAACAGTGAATTTATGTTTAAAAAGTTTTGATACAAGGTTAAAAAATGTATATGCAATTCATTTAAATACAAGATAAACAAAATAAGTATATATTTTTTTAAAAAAAATTAAGAAAATAGTCTTATAATTTTTAATAAAAAAATAAAAAATAAATATTTACACACCTGGCGGCGCGAGTGTGTAAAAACAAAACCAACTTGTGTGATTGAAGATGCCACGTTAGCACAAAAGGTGCAACAAAATACAAAAAAAATGAGTTTATGAGGGTAATATGTAACACTCCAAATTTTTTAAAGTTAAGACGCAAACTATTCTTCATTTACAGGTAAGGTCATATCAGGTGATTTTTAAATTGACCCTATGTGTAGAGGTAATTTTTTTTAGTGTGGGAATCATTTCGGATATCACTTATGGCCACTAGAAACTACTAGTACAAACTTGACTTGAAAGTTTCCTTACTGATTAAGTTTTGATGTAAGATTCTTCTTGGGTCAACTGCAAACAACCATATCTCTTAGAATATAAAGAGTTATAGATTAAAGGTATTTGAATCTTCTTTAAAATGCCACCAATTTTGCATCAATCCGAGTTTTGAGTAAAAAGTTATGACCATTTTAGTAACCTAATACAGTGCATTGACGAATTAGCCGACGAGAAAAAATAAAAAAGGATCATTTTTGTCTTTTTACCTGTAAGAAAACCCTAAATGAATTTCTTAACTAATCAAAAACCCAAAACAATTAGATTTTCATCTCTTTATCCATCATTCTCTTCTCTCTCAAACCCTAAGGAATAATCAAAGAAGGCGACTTCATTCAAGATTCTTTAAATCTTTTTCAAGATTTTTCTCCAAAGTAAGTCGTTCTCCAAGAATTCTATTCATTCCAACTTCAATTCCTCCATACAATTATGAATCACTAATAAAAATCATAATTCTTGACCATAGAGATTTCAAGAAACTAATTCAAGAATCTCAAGAAAAGTTTTCTTGATTGTTCTCCTTCAAGCTAGGGTTTCAAGGCTTCTAATCAAGTTCTTTTTCAAGATTTTTCAAGAGCCTATTTCTTTCAACTATGTAACGCTATCATAGTGTTTGACTAATTCATCCTCATGCCGTACATCTACTTCCAAATCAGTAAAAGAGAAATCTAGGATACTACCCCTAGATATAGGTATTCTTGAGATGAGTTGATTTTGAGTTCTCGGGTTCCTATTTCTTTTTGAAATTATATTCCTAATTATTGAATGATACTTTATTCATTAAGATTCTTGAGTTTCTCCATTCATGTATATATTTTAACATGAACCCTATTAATTGAGTACTCTTGAGATGATTAGTGTCCTTAAGTTCTTGGGTTCTTGAGTTCTGAGTACAGAGTTTCCATATTGCTATTAAGACCCCTGATTTAAGTCGTTCATGTCAATGATTCAGCATGATGGAATGTGATATAAATTTTGGGAAGCATTTTAAAGTCAACGTTTGAGTTTTTAAATTATGTTTTTGAGAAATTAAAGATGAGTTTCAAGAAAGAGTTTTTAAAGCATGATTAGTATGAAAGTCGAGTATGCCATCAATATATTAAAATCATGGTATACCATCAATTTTTATGCAGTATGACTCCCCGAGTCATCAATGATCATATCAAAATATGATTTTGATTTTTTTTTGAGAAAGAGTGTTCAAGTATGAATTGAGTAAGAGTATAACAGAACTAAGTATTCCCAGAGGTTTCAATTGTTACATTGATAAAAGAGAAACTTTGCATTCTTAATAAGTTATGAGTTTAAAGGTATTTCAAGAGCGGTTACCTATTTTAAGAGGATAGTTTGAGCAATTATCTCAAACCAGAGGAGGTCTATGTTTTTAAACATTGAGCATAAAGTTATATCACTTATTATTGGGAGTAGTATCGAACACCAAATTGGGTTAGAATCTTTTATGATTCGGAAGTCCCATAGAACTATGTAGCCAGCGTAGGATATGATAGAATTGACTCTTCATGCGACTCTTGACTACCTCTTAGAAGGCCAATTAGATTGATCCATAGTCACGATATCATCCTATACCCCGACAAAGTATAGGATGGACCTGGCAACATGAGACAAATCATTGTATCATTCTCAGGCTCATTGTTATTCTTGTCAATTAGATAAACTCCCCACAAGTAAAGAATATGATTTTCATGTTGCTTTCATTGTATATTTTGTTGTAAAGCTTAAATGGTTTTCACTTCATGTTCATGTATTAATTTTTGTTGAGTATATATCTATATATATTGCAGTCCTTTGATTCAATTATTTTTTATTCAACTATAATACATACTCATCAATGTACTGATGTCATTCAACCTGCATCTTTTAATGGTGTATATACAGGTTTGTAGGATCCTCAGCAATAGACTATACAAATCACTTCATCCGCTTTTTAGTAAGATCTCCTTGCTTTCGGAGGACTCAATTTTATGAGGTGTTAATAGTATTTCTCTTGAAGAGTCGTGGGTCTTATCCCAACTCTCATCTTTGTAAAGTAGAGGCTTCATAGATAGTCAGTTTAAGAGAGTTTTTTCAATTTCAAATATTTAATTTAAAACTTATGTTTCATACTCAGTTTATTCAACAAAGTTTTGAGATTCAGTAAACTGGCTTAGAAATTTTTTTCAATTTGTTGATTATGTATGCTAGATTTAGTCTTCCACTTGTAGTAAGCCATGATGAGGGTTTGCTTGAAGGCCATCAATGGTTTTGGAGTGCCGGCCACGTTCAGGGTGTAGGCTCGGGTCATGATAAATGGTATCAGATTCCATAGTTCAATTATCCTAGGGTGTCTATAAAACCGTGTCAAGTTGGATCTTATTTATGGTTTTGAGGGCCCCACTTTTATAAATGAAGAACTACAAACATTTAAGAAAAGTTTCTCTTCTTTCATACTCTAAATCGTGCAGTAGAATTGTCATAAGGACTTTATTCTAGCTCATGCGTTTCTCATATCCATTTGCCTACCCTTCATACTCAAGGTAGTTGAAAACCAAAGCCAGATTATTATTGATGGGTTACTCTCTGCAAAAATCTTGAGAAAGTCATGACACAGCAGAGGGGCTTGAGAAAAGCCCGTGAGTGAGTTTAAGTGTTGAGTTTCGAAAGAATTTGCACCTATTCATATGAATCGTGCGTTCAAGCTAAAAGCAACATGTACTCTGAAACTCTCTTCTTGAAACCTTGTTTCAGTTGAGATCATTATGAGGAGGTGTGTTTTAGAGTTTGTGTAGTATTTTCACCCGAAAAAGAAGTATGAGTTATGAGATTATGACATGTAGTGGTGAAGGTGCCCTTAAATTAGAATAATGCATGCCTTGTTCAGTAATCAAAGAAAATGAGATAGTGATGAGGCAAGCTAATTCATTATATTCATGCACCCGGTAGGTTATTAATGAGGAGTTTTCCCTTATGGGTAGACTACGAAGTGATGAGTTTGTGTAGATTGCATGATAGGAGGTAGAGTAAGAGTTACTAGTTAGGATGAGTTAGAGTATACTTTAACTAGAAAAGAGGCTATGATGATATGTCATTGTGTTGGTAACGATCATGTGTAGGTGTTGGATAGAAAAGCAGGAGTATTCTTGAGGTGAAAGATCTAAGCTAGGATTATGATTTTTGAGAGAGAGCTCATAATATTCAAAGTGTTGTTAAACTAATTAGGTAATGATATATAGTGAATGAGAAAATAGTGCTTAAGTTGTGAAGTGGAATGTGGCAATAATATGTAAGGATGTCGACTGAGTGATAAAGATTGACTACCTGTCATGAGGTTTTAGTGGGTGAGTGTTTCTAAAATGTTATCTTGTAGTTGCAAGTTGGTATTGTAAGCGAGCAATCATATTAATATCCAGGTTTAGTAATAAGCATTAAGCTTTAATTTGAGATGAGCGTCGTGATCAAAAGAATGTCAACATGAGGGTGATGATGTTAGTATTGAGATCTAATCTGGTAGACTCTACATAGAGTAGGTGAGGATTTGAGATGTTAAATGCAATGAAGATGAGTGGTACAAGTGAGAGATCCTAACTTTTAGATAAGGAAAGTGAAATGTGGCTAAGTCGTCAGAGTAACAAGAGCATTAAGAGATGTATAGAGATTGTATGTAATTATACGAGGTTCCAATTAAGTTAATGATTTTCCATGTGTGCCTATATAGTATATTTGAGTTGTCAATGTGGAATAGGCTGAGGTAAGAATTATTTTCTTATCCTTAAGAGTTAAATGAAACGGTTGTATAAGACAATGAGAAGAGGTTAATAGAAGCATCTTAGAGAGTGGTCCTAGAAGAGTACCTGCTTATGAAGAATTTTGTAGCTATGCGATAAGCCTTTTCGAGTATTAAAGGGAATGTAGACCAGTTTAAAGATGAAGGAATAGGTCCATTGTGTTTGAAGTTTCAGTTTTAGACCTAAGGGGCAGATCATAAGATGAGAAATCAAGTCAATAGTTGAGAATGAGATAGTTATGTCTTTCGAAAGAGTAGAGGTACATCAATCCATTCATACTCTAGCGTATTCCCCAAACTTCAGTCATTTCAACATCATGATGATGTTTCTTATATTAGAATTGTGTTCATGACCTACGCTCATATATATCAGAGAGATTCACATGAATGCTCAGTTTTCATAATGAGGGTTAAAGACTTTAGCTCATTGATCTCAAACTTACTCCATAAAGCTATAGATATCAGTCTTATGCTATGAACCTATTCATATAAGTAATCATGTCTCACAGTATGTTCAGTCTTACAAATCCATGAATTACTCTCAATGGCTAGCAACATAATATTATGTCATGCATATTCTTATATCATAATTCTCAAGTGAATCGTGCTTATGATCTTTCACCCTAAAGTTCTCTTAGTGATCCTTTTTAGTTTTGAAAGTGGTGTGGTTGATAGTAGTTGTTTGATGATAGAGAAGAGTTTTACTATTCTCTTATTGTGATAGTGATGGTGTTTTTATTCCATATAAGGTTATAAATATGGAGATAGAAAGAGATAAGGCTTTACAATGATTAATAGGTTAGTTTCCTAGTAGTAATCCATACAATTTCAGTTGGTAGCAGTGATGATAGAATGAGGAATTCGTATAAGCATTGGTTAGTCGGAGTCCATGTAGTGGTTACAGTATTAGACTTGAATGTGGTGTTGGTAGCAAGTAGATGAATGCATGATGCATTAGGTGGTTCTTGATTTAGACTTGAGGTTGGTTGAATGTGGTGGTAAGGATTAATATTCGAGGGATGATATTTCCTATAGAGGTATAAAACCCGAATCTTGTGATTTAGATATGAATAATCACCTTATGTGAAGTTCTTTGTGATTTCGACTTAAGCTTCAATATAGTAAGAGCATACATTTAAAATCAGACCTTCGTAAAAGTAGTCATATACCCTTGTGGTAGCTACGAGTTGCAGCCAATGAGGTGTGGTAATAAGACAGAAGAGCATAGTTGAGATCTATTCTGAGCATCAAAGCTACCCGTCATAGCACTCAAGGCATAGTATTCATATTCTTACCTAGTGCCCAGATATCCTTGCCTTATATCAAATAGTTTCAGATAGAGCATGACTTTGCTCAAACTTATATCGTTCTTGACTTATGTGCTATAGACAGTTCCAAGCTCATTGTATGATTCATTTCCACCTATGTTAGTAGGAAAGGTTAAAAGTCAGAAAGATAGTAAGAGTAACTCCTTTCTCTTCCATCCTCAGTTTAACCATCATTCGAGGATGAATGATCTAAAGGGGGGATATTGTAACACTCCAAAAATTTTAGAGTCAAGACTCAAACTATTCTTTATTTACATATAAGGACGTATCGGGTGATTCTTAAATTGACCATCCGTGTAAAGATAAATTCTATAGTGTGCGAATAATTTTGGATATCAATTATGGACACTAGAAACTCCTAGCACAAAGTTTAGTTGAAAGTTTCCTTACCGATTAAGTTTTGATGTAAGATTATAAATGGGTCAACTCCAAACGACCATATCTCTTAGAATATAAAGATTTATATGGCCCACAACCAATAGAATTAAAGGTGTTTTAATCTTCTTTAAAATGCCACCAATTTTGCGTCAATCCGAGTTTTGAGTAACAAGTTATGACCATTTTAGTAACCTCATACAGTGCGGTGACAAATTAGCCGACGGGAAAACACCGAAAAGGGTCATTTTTGTCTTTTTACCTCTAAGAAAAGCCTAAACAAATTTCTTGACTAATAAAAGACCCAAAACAATCAGTTTTCATCTCTTAATCCATCATTCTCTTCTCTCTCAAACACTAAGAAAATATCAAAGTAGAATACTCCATTCAAGATTGTTTGAATCTTTTCAAGGATTTTTCTCCAAATTAAGTCATTCTCCAAGGATTCTATTCTTTCCAACTTAAATTCCTCCATAAAATTATGAATCACTAATGAGAATCATAATTCTTGGCCATAGAGATCTCAAGAAACTAATTCAAGAATCACAAGAAAAGTTTTCTTGATTGTTCTCCTTCAAGCTATAGGGTTTCAAGGCTTCTAATCAAGTTCTTTTCCAAGATTTTTTAAGAACTTTGTTCTTTCAGATAAGTTAGGTTATCATAGTGTTGGAATAGTTCGTCTTCATGCCCTACATCTACTTTCAAATCAATAAAAGAGAAATCTAGTATTCTACCCTAGATATGAGTATACTTGAGATTAGTTGATTTTGAGTTCTCGAGTTCCTATTTCTTTTTGAAATTCTATTCCCTAATTTTTTAATTGCTATATGTTATGCATTAAGATTCTTGAGTTGCTTCATTCATGTCTATATTTCAATATGAACCCTATGAATTGAGTATTCTTGAGATGATTAGAGTCCTTGAGTTCTGAGTATTGAATTTTCATATTGCTATTAAGACCCCTGATTTGAGTCGTTCATTTCCATAATTCAATATGAACCCTATGAATTGAGTCATAAATTTTGAGAAGCTTTTTAAAGCCAACATTTGAGTTTTTAAACTTAGTTTTTGAGAAAGTAAAGATGAGTTTTGGAAAAGAGTTTTTAAACATGATTAGTATGATAGTCGAGTATGCCAACAATGTTTAAGGAGTATTGTATCTAGATATACAATAAATGTTTTTGCAGTATGACTCCCCGAGTTATCAATGATCATATCACAATATAATTTTGATATATTTTTGAGAAAGATTTTTCAAGTATGAATTGAGTAAGAGTATAACGGAACTAAGTATTTCTAAAGCTATTCGTTTTTGCATTGATAAAAGATAAACTTTAATTTCTAAATCATTTATGCGTTTAAAGATATTTTAAGAGCAGTTACCTTTTTTAAGAGGATAGTTTGAGCAATTATCTCAAACCAACGGAAGTCTATGTTTTTAAACATTGATCATAACGTTATATCACTTTTTTGGGAGTAGTATCGAGTACCAAATTGGGTTAGAGTATTTTATGATTTGGAAGTCCCATAGAACTACATAGCCAACGTCGGATACGATAGAATTGACTCTTCATGCGTGGCCTCACTACCTCTGAGAAGGCCAATTAGATAGATAAATAGTCACGATATAATCCTATACCCCGGCAAAGTATAGGATGACCCGGACAACGTGAGGCAAAACATTTTATCATTGTCAGGCTCGTGGTAATGGTTGTCGGTTAGAGAAACTCCCCATAAGTAAAGAATATTATTTTCATGTTGCTTTAAGTGTATATTTCAATGTAAAGCTTAAATGGTTTTCACTTCATGTTCATGTATTGATTCAGTTGAGTATATATCTATATCTATTTCAGTCCTTTCCTTTAGTTATTTATTATTCAGCAATATAACATACTCGTACATTCAATGTACTGATGACATTTTAATGATGCAAATACATGTTCTTAGGATCCTCAGCAAGTGTCTGTTGAGATCACTTCAGCCTCTTTGAGTAAAACCTCCTTGCTTCCGGAGGACTCCAATTTTATGAGTTGTTAATAGTAGTTCTCTTGAAGTGTCGTAGGTCTTGTCCCAACTCCAATCTTTGTACAAAAGAGGCTTCACATATAGACATTTTAATAGTCTTTATGCTTCATATATTTTATTTAAAACATTTTTGTCATACTCAATATATTCAACGAAGTTTTTAAATTTTGTAAACTTCTTTTATACGTTTTGTTCAATTTGATGCTTATGTATGCTAGAGTTAGTCTTCAGGATGAGCGTTCGCTTGAGCTCCAGCAATGGTTCTAGAGCGCCGGCCACGTCCAGGGTGTAGTCTCGGGTCGTGACATAAGAGGACCTTAGTTAAGTTTAGGTGTGTCTCTAAAATATTTTTCATAGTTTAGGGGGTACTTATGTATTATCCCTAGGATAACTGTATGTAATTTTGTACGGTTGATAAAATGATAAAAATAGTAAGTAATTAATAATGTTAAAGTGTATGTGTTAGCTTTTTAGAACTCACATTGAGTATCTATTTATTGTGGCTATGCCATTGTGCAAACATGTTACAACTATAATGAAGAACATGTAATCTTAATCAATAAGGGGTACTGTGAGATTGATAAGATCTATTCACTTTTCATTAATTAAGGGTTTCAAATTCAGGCTTTAAAAAACTCTTTAAGGAGCATTTTCCCGTTAAATAGATCCTACATAGAGTGAATTCAAATAAATCTACATGTAATACCTCGGAAATGTTTGAGCTAAGACTCGAACCATTCCTTGTAGTGAGTAAAATTTTACCGATGAATTTAAAATTTTCTTAAGTATTAAGCTCACTAGATTGTAACACCCCGACTTTCCAAAATGTCTAACTTAACTCGTATCTTCGTGGAAACACAAAGAGGGTGAGTAATAAATTAAAAATGATGTGGTATGTCATATTTTAAGTGTTCAAGGGTTGTATCTCAAGTTTTGAAGTTAAGTAAGTGGCAAAATAAAAGTTGGTGAAAGTTATCGTAAGTTCCTTTCTAAAGATTTGTCTAAAATTTGGGTCCAATGTCTTAGGTGTTTTATCCCAAAATATAAAAAGATAGAAGGCCTATCACCCATTAAATCGAAGGCCTACGAGTCTAGTTTGCAACGCACAAAACCCCTAATCACACAGACATTAGAGCAAAAAGTTATGATGATTTTACTAGGTACTGCCGGGGCAGAATCCAGGTCGGATAAAAAATATGGTATGTCGGCTTATTTAATGTTTTAAGCCATGAAAACATTCCGTTTCAGTTCCAAACCAGAAAGAAAGCTTAAGAGAGAGTTCCTATGGAGTTCTAGCATGATGAAGGTTAGTTTTTGACGATTTCTACCATTAAACATTTCCCCCGTGCCTAGAAACGTAATCCCTACACGTGGCAATCGTCTTCCCCTTCTATTAGTTGCGTTTGAAGCTGGTTTTTGAAGATATAAATTTGTAGTTATTGGTGTTTCTTCAAGGTTTACACTTGGTTAACTAAGGTAATCATTTCGGGACCCTTTTATGGTTGTTTTTATGAATTTCTACGGACATTTCGACAAGTTGGGGCATTATGGCAAATTTGTCAATTTAAGATTAATTATGAACTGTTTATAGGTGCGTACAAGCTGTGTATATATAGTATTTGTGAATCTTAGGACATAATGAATAACTTTCGAGAAGGAACTACGGTCTTTCGAGCGTTCATTGGAAAGGTATGTTAAGGCTATTCCCTACTAACGATATGTTTCCTTAAAGCTTAGGAGCAATGTAATTGGGTTGTTATCCTTGTTACATTTGTAACCATTATTGTTGATTGTTGGCTGCTCGAGTTGATATAATCTTCTTTTATTGGGATTCTTATTCAGTTAGTAGCGTCCCTGTGTTGGACACGACTTAGAGGCTATTTGTATAGGTTGCTGATAACTAAATTGCTCGCTTTTAGCGATTAGATTGTTAGTGTTGCCTTCGGGTTATAGTGGTTAGCTGCGGGAATGTGATCTATGCCTAGAAGGGCTATGTTCTACCTACAGGGTTATATGGATGCCTAAAAGGGCTATGAGTTGCCTACGGGGCTACATTGATGCCTAGAAGGGCTATGAGTTGCCTACAGGGCTATATTGATGCCTAAGAAGGCTATGTGCTTTCTACAGGTCCATGTTGTTGCCTAAGAGGGCTATGAGTTGTCTATATGCTATGTTTATGCCTAAGAGAGCTATGTGTTACCTACAGGGTTATATTAATGCCTAAGAGGGCTATGTGACTGCCTAGAGTGTTAGGGCATTACCGATAGGGGTATATCGTCTGATTGGCACCTTTCGGGCTTATGGGGGCCTGAGTAGGTGGTCATGTGTGCTGTTTGTATCTACCGAGTTTATGGGGGCTTAGGTAGGTTGTTGTTTTATTATTTTTGAGAAGTTTAGGTTTAGGAACATGTCAGTACACTTATCTTATCCTTGATTTATTTATCAGATTATTCCAGTATATCAGGATACCTCCGCATAGTATATTGCCTTTCATACTCTGTACATTATTTTGTACTGATGCCCCATTGCCTTGGGGGCGCTGCATTCATGCATGCTGGTCCTGATAGACGACAGAGTAGACCTCCTCAGTAACAAGATTGACTCTTATCCGGTTGGTTAGCCCTTTCCTTCGTTGCTGCCAGAGTTGGGAGGTTTGTTACCTTTTGTTGTAAGTATCTTTATGGGTAGGCTGGGGCCCTGTCCCGCTAATCTTTAGTACTCTTATAGGCTTGGAGACTAGTGTGTGGGGTGTATAGCTACGTTATGTCCATACTGGTCTATGTTGTTGGTTTGCTGAAGCTTGTGAGCTGTTTGATGTGTTGTAATGGTATATACCTGCTTTTAGTTTTGGTATAGATATCATGGTGGCCTCGACTGCCCAATCAGGACTTCTATGCTAGTTGGCTATTTATTTATATTAACTCCTGGGAGTAGCTGTTTCTTTTATATATCAGTTGACAGGGGCTTTGCCGGCCGAGGGCTTAATTTTAAGCCGAGATACACTTGTTTGTTTTCTTGATAATGTGTGGCTGCCATGCGCTAGTAGCAAATGGTTCAGCAAGGTTGGCTCGGGCCTGAGTTTTGGCATTAGGAGCCAGTTGCGCCACTCGAGTTTGGAGCGTCACAAACTTGGTATCAGATCAACGTCGTATCCTAGGTTGTCTGCAAGCCATGTCTAGTAGAGTCTTGTTTATAAATGTGTTGTGCACCACATCTGATAAGAAAGAAGCTACCAGGCATGTTAGAATGACTATCCTTCTTTTGCTCACCTCGTGCTATAGAGCGGTGTCTTAAGGGTTGAGGTTTCTGGCTTATAATTGATAGTTGTATGCAGATAGAGATGATTTACACTAGACAAACCACGACTAGCCAGGGGCTAGATACAACTGCAAGCGAAGGTACCGACAAGGTACCACAGGTACAGGTAGCCTATTGTGAGATCCAGGGGGAGACATCTTTTCAGCCCCCTATAGCTTTTCCACTGCCTTAGGAGCCTTCGAGGGCTACAGGACTTCCGGCTTCACCAACAATACCACCTCTAGTTCCTCCTATTCCATTTGATCAGGATTGCAAGAGTGCAATATGTATGTTAGCACAGTTAGTAACTGCACAGTGCCACCCAGTTGTGCCAGATGTTGCCGGACCTTTTGAAGGCTCGGAAGTTCGAGAGTTCGTGAATTTCTTGCCTTGAATCCTCCACAGTTTACAGGGACAGATCACAGAGAAGATCCTCAACACTTTATTGATCAGCTTCATAGAATCTTTAGAGTCATGCATGCCTTAGCGACTGAGTCAGTTGAGTTAGCAGCATTTCGATTGCGCGATGTTGCAGTATTGTGGTATGATAGTTGGGAGAGATTTAGGGGAAAAGATGCATCCTACCCACCTGGGATATCTTTACAGAAGGTTTCATAGATCACTATTTGCCTCGAGAGATTAAGGATGGCCGGGTGGACCAGTTTCTGAACCTCCGACAGGGCAGCATGAGTGTCCGAGAGTACGGGCTGAGATTTGACTCATTGGCTAGAATGCACCAGCATTTGTTGATACGATGCATGATAGGGTGCGTAGATTTGTAGGAGGGCTCGACTTACACTATATCGATGCTTGTTCTACCGCTGCACTAAATGATAATATGGATATCTCACGAATTTAGGCATTTGCACAAGGTATAGAGGATCACCGACATTTACAGTATATGAGTGAGAGGGTCGAGAGAGAGAGACAGAGAGGGCTATGCCCACTGGTTCACACGGAGATTTTCAAGGTGGTCCTAGACCCCAATATTCTATTAGGCCACCTAGACCTCCACCACAATAGTTCCAGGGTAGTAGATTTTATCATCAGGAATAGTCAGGTCCAGGTGAGGGTTCATGAGCATCAAGCTCACAGCAGTAGAGGGGTTTAGGCCAGGCTAGGATAGCCCCACCGCGTTGCTTTACTTGCGGTATGATGCATTTTGGGAGGTGCAGACAGGGTTCCACAAGTTGTTATTCTTGTGGACAGGAGGGGCATGATTGGAGAAACTGCCCTACCATAGGTCAGGGTGGTATAGGTCAGTCGACTAGGTCAGCAGTAGGTTCCTCTTCATCAGCACAGTCTACAGGGCGTGGACCCCAGACTTCAGCATGTAGAGGTAGAGGTGGAGGCAGAGAGGGAGCATCTAGTTCTTGTAGTTAACAGAACTGTACGTATTCATTAACTGGCCAACAGAACTGAGAGTCATCACAAGATGTTGTGACAAGTACATTGATTATTTGCTCCCATTGAGTTTATTCTTTGATAGATCCTGGATCTACTCTATCTTATGTTACTCCATTTATTGCGGGGAAGTTATGTATAGTAGCAGAGTCATTAGATCGACCATTTATTGTATCTACATCAGTTGGTGAGTCTATTATTGCCAGGAGAGTCTATCGAGGTTAATCAGACCTGTGTAAATCTCATAGAGTTAGAGAAGGTCGATTTTGACGTTATTATGGGTATGTACTGGTTAGCGTCTTGTTATACTAATGTTGAGTGCCGGACAAAGATTGTTAGATTCCACTCTCTAGGAGAGGTAGTTAGGGAATGGAAAGGCGATACAGCAACGCCGAAAGGTAAGTTTATTTCCTATTTTAAGGCGATGAGGATGATTACCAAGGGTTGAATTTATCATCTTGTTCACGCTCATGATATAGATGCAGAACCACCAACTCTTCAGTCTATTTCGGTAGTTAATGAGTTTCTAGACGAGCTCCCTGTATCCCTCCAAAATGGGAAATTAATTTTGCTATCGATATTCTACCAAGTACACAACCCATATCTATCCCTCCTTATAGAATGGCTCCTGCTGAGCTAAATGAGTTGAAGGATCAGCTGAAAGACTTGCTGGATAAAGGCTTTATTAGACTTAGTGTTTCACCATGGGGTGCACCAGTGTTGTTTGTAAGGAAGAAAGATGGCTCACTAAGAATGTGTATCGATTACCGACAGCTAAATAAGGCAACTATAAAGAATAAGTATCCCCTTTCGAGGATAGATTACTTGTTTGATCAGTTACAAGGTGCTAAGTGTTTCTCAAAGATTGATTTAAGATCAGAGTACCACTAGATACGAGTTCGGGAGAAAGACGTTCCAAAGACAGCTTTTAGAACTAGATATGGACACTTTGAGTTCTTGGTAATGTCTTTTGGATTAACTAATGTCGTAGCAGTGTTCATGGACCTGATGAATAGTATATTCAGGCTGTATCTAGACTTGTGTGTGATTGTATTTATTGATGATATTTTTGTGTATTCACGTTCAATAGATGAGCAGGAAAATCATCTGCGAGCAGTCCTTCAGGTTCTTCGAGACCGATAACTTTATGCAAAGTTTTCTAAGTGTGAGTTCTGGTTAGACTCTGTAGCTTTCTTAGGCCATATTGTATCAGATACAGGCATTGCGGTTGATAGACAAAAGATTGAGGCTGCAAAGACTTGGCATAGACCCATGATTCCGACTGAGGTTCGTAGTTTCTTAGGGTTAGCTGGGTACTATAGAAGGTTTGTAGAGGGTTTTTCTTCAATTTCAGCCCCATTAACGAAGCTGACTCAAAAAACAGCTAATTTCTAGTAGACTGAGGCTTGTGAGCATAGTTTCCAGGAGCTGAAGGACAGGTTGACATCAACACCATTTCTTACATTGCCAAACCGTTCAGAAGGCTATGCGGTGTATTGTGATGTTTCTGGTGTTGGGTTGATATGTGTTCTAATGCAACATGGTAAGGTTATCGCATATGTTTCAAGGTAGTTGAGAAAGCATGAGAAGAACTATCCGACCCACAATTTAGAGTTCTCTGCAGTTGTGCATGCGCTAAAGATCTGGAGACACTATTTGTATGGCGTTGAAGTTGACATCTTCGCAGATCATAAAAGCCTTTAATATATCTTTAGACAAAATGAGTTAAATCTGCGACAACGTCGATGGCTTGAATTACTGAAAGATTACAACATGGACATTTTAAATCATCCAGGAAAGGCGAATGTGGTTGCTAATGCCCTTAGTCGAAGGTCTGTAGGTAGTTTATCATATTTAGGTGTTGAGAAGTGTGGCTAGCGCGAGAGCTTCATCAGTTAGCTAGCTTGGGATTCAGATAATTAGAGGCAGAAGATAGTGGGGTAACAATTTAGGACACAACCGTATCATCTCTAGTTGTAGAAGTAAAATCATGGCAACAAGAGGATCCTAGCTTAGAGTAGCTCAGAGCCAAGGCTTAAAATCAACAGACTTTAGCATTTGATATAGTAGGAGATGGAGTCCTTAGATATAGTGGTCGATTGCGTGTTCCAAATATTGCAGGGCTTCCACATCGGATTATGGAAGAAGCACATCATTCCCGTTATTCTATTCACCCTGGTTCGACGAAGATGTACAATGATATTAAGGAGATCTATTGGTGGCACGGGATGAAGAAGGACGTTGCTAAGTTTGTGGCACAGTGTCCTAACTGCCAACAGTTGAAGGTTGAGCACCAAAAGCTGCTGGGCTAGTTCAGGAGGTGGCCATTCCTTTGTGGAAGTGGGAAGCAATTAATATGGATTTTATTACAGGGTTACCTCGATCGCGTCGCAAGTTTGACTCTATTTGGGTAATTGTTGATAGACTAACAAAATCAGCCCACTTCTTACCAGTCAGGGCTACTTTTACGGCCGAAGACTATGCAGGGCTCTATATTAGGGAGATTGTTAGGCTACACGGTGTCCTAGTATCTATTATCTCTGATAGAGGAGTACAATTCACCGCCAACTTTTGGAAGTCCTTCCAGAAAGGACTGGGGACACAGGTTAATCTTGGTACAACCTTCACCCTCTGCCAGATGGCCAGGCTGAGTGCATAATTTTGACACTCGAGGATATGCTACGGGCGTGTACGCTAGACTTTAAGGGGAGTTGGGATGACCACTTACCTTTTATAGAGTTCGCATACAATAATAGTTATCATTCCAACATTGGGATGGTACCTTATGAGGCTTTGTATGGGTGAAAATGTAGATCCCCCATTGGATGGTTCGAGGTAGGTGAGTCAGGGTTGATTGGACCCGACTTAGTACAACAGACAGTGGAGCAGGTCAAGCTCATACGGGATAGGTTGCTAACAGCTCAAAGCCGACAAAAGTTATACTCAGATGTGCGACGAAGGGACTTAGAGTTTTGCATCAATGACTGGGTATTCTTAAAAGTCTTGCCTATGAAGGGGGCTATGAGATTTGGCAAAAAAGGCAAGCTTAGTCCAATATTCATTGGGCCATACCGGATCCTTCAGAGGGTAGGACGAGTGGCTTATGAGTTAGAATTGCCTTCGGGGCTAGAATCTGTTCATCTAGTTTTCCATGTATCTATGCTACGGAAGTGCGTAGGAGACCCTTCTCGGGTTGTCCCAGTTGAGGATGTTCAGATCACAGAGGAGTTGCCCTATAAGGAAACTCCAGTTGCCATATTAGATCGGCAGGTCCATAAATTGAGGACCAAAGAGGTGGCTTCGGTTAAAGTATTGTGGAGAAACAAGAATAGAGAAAAGGTGACTTGGGAAGCTGAGGATGGCATGAGGTCCAAATATCCTCACTTGTTTCATATCGAAGGGTGATGGCATATCAGTTTATATTTGTGCGGTGAGGTAAGATACCTATCTGTTTTTTTATATTGTTGCTTATTATTATTGTTGTTGTCGTTGAATATTTGCTCGCACTGTTATTACGGAGCTATAGTGCTTAGCAATTTAAGTTGTCATGTGAGACACCTAGGTTATACTTTTTGCATTTTAGGTTCTTGGATAGTGACAAACTTAACCGCGTGACTTAGATTTTTTATTCATTCGAGAACGAATGTTTCTAAGGAGGGAAGGATGTAACACCCCGACTTTCCAAAACATCTAAATTAACTCGTATCTTCGTGGAAAGACAACGAGGGTGAGTAATAAATTAAAAATGATGTGGTATGTCATATTTTAAGTGTTAAAGGGTTGTATCTCAAGTTTTGAAGTTATGTAAGTGGCAAAATAAAATTTGGCGAAAATTATCGTAAGTTCCTTTTTAAAGAATTGTCTAAACTTTGGGTCAAATGTCTTGGATGTTTTCTCCCAATACATAAAGAGTTAGAATTCCTATCACCCATTAAATCGAAGGCCTATGAGTCTAGTTTGCAATGCATAAAACCGCGTATCAAACTAACATCAGAGCAAAAAGTTATGATGTTTTTACTAGGGACTGTCGGGGCAGAATCTGAGTCGGGTAGAAAATATGGTATGTCGGCTTCTTTAACGTTTTAAGCCATGAAAACATTCCATTTCAGTTCCAAACCAGAGAGAAAGCTTAATAAAGAGGTCTTATGGAGTTCTAGCATGATGAAGGTTAGATTTTGACGATTTCTACCATTAAACATTGCCCCGTGCCTAGAAACGTAATCCCAACACGTGGCAATCATTTTTCCCTTCTATTAGCTGCGTTTGGAGCTGGTTTCTGAAGATATAAATTTATAGTTATTGGTGTTTCTCCAAGGTTTACAGTTGGTTAACTAAGGTAATCATTTCAGGAACCTTTTATGATTGTTTTTATGAATTTCAACAGACATTTCAACAAGTTGGGGCAATATGGCAAATTTGCCGATTTAAGATTAATTATGAATTATTTATAGGTGCGTACAAGTTGTGTATATATAGTATTTGCGAAGCTTAGGACATAAGGAACAATTTTTGTGAAGGTACTACGGTCTTTCGAGCGTTCATTGGAAAGGTATGTTAAGGTTATTCCCTACTTACGACATGTTTCCTTAAAGCTTAGGAGCAATGTAATTGGGTTGTTATCCTTGTTACATTTGTAGCCATTACTATTGATTGTTGGCTGCTCGAGTTGATATAATCCTACCTTATTGGGATTCTTATTCAGTTAGTAGCGTCCCTGTGTTGGACACGACTTAGAGGCTATTTGTATAGGTTGCTTATAACTAAATTGCCGGTTTTAGCGATTGGATTGTTATTGTTTCCCTTGGGGCTATTGTGGTTAGTTGCAGGAATGTGATCTTTGCCTAGAAGGGCTATGTTCTGCCTACAGGGTTATATGGATGCCTAAAANTAAAGCTTAGGAGCAATGTAATTGGGTTGTTATCCTTGTTACATTTGTAGCCATTACTATTGATTGTTGGCTGCTCGAGTTGATATAATCCTACCTTATTGGGATTCTTATTCAGTTAGTAGCGTCCCTGTGTTGGACACGACTTAGAGGCTATTTGTATAGGTTGCTTATAACTAAATTGCCGGTTTTAGCGATTGGATTGTTATTGTTTCCCTTGGGGCTATTGTGGTTAGTTGCAGGAATGTGATCTTTGCCTAGAAGGGCTATGTTCTGCCTACAGGGTTATATGGATGCCTAAAAGGGCTATGAGTTGCCTACGGGGCTATATTGATGCCTAAAAGGGGTATGAGTTGCCTACAGGGTTATATTGATGCCTAAGAAGGCTATGTGCTTCCTACAGGGCCATGTTGTTGCCTAAGAGGGTTATGAGTTGTCTATAAGCTATGTTGATGCCTAAGAGAACAATGTGCTGCCTACGAGGCTATATTAATTCCTAAGAGGGCTATGTGACTGCCTATGGGAGTAGGGGACTACCGATAGGGGTATATAGGCTGATTGGCACCTTTCGGGCTTATGGGGGCCTCAATAGGTGGTCTTGTGTGTTGTTTGTACCTGCCGAGTTTATGGGGGCTTAGGTAGGTTGTTGTTTTATTATTTTTGATAAGTTTAGATTTAGGTGCAGGTCAGTACACTTATCTTATTCTTGATTTATTTATCAGATTATTCCAGTATATCACGATACCTCCTCATAGTCTATTGCCTTTCATACTCTGTACATTATTTTGTACTGATGCCCCATTGCCTTCGGGGCGCTGCATTAATGAATGCAGGTCCTGACAGACGACCGAGTAGACCTCTTCAGCAGTAGGATTAACTTTTATCCGGTTCGCTAGCCCTTTCCTTCGTAGCTGCCAGAGTTGGGAGGCTTGTTACCTTTTGTTGTATATAACTTTATGGGTAGGCTGGGGCCCTGTCCTGCTAATATTTACTACTCTTAGAGGCTTGCAGACACTAGTATGGGGTGTATAGCTATATTATGGCCATAATGGCCTATGTTGTTGTTTTGCTGAAACTTGTGAGCTGTTTGATGTATTGTAATGATATATACATGCTTTTAGTTTTGGAATAGATATCATGGTGGCCTCGACGTCCCAATCAAGACTTCTGTGCTAGTTGGCTATTTATTTATATGATCTCTTGGGAGTAGCTGTTTCTTTTATAGATCAGTTGACAGGGGCCTTGCCGGCCGAGGGCTTAGTTTTAAGCCGAGATATACTTGTTTGTTTTCTTGATTGTGTGTAGCTGCCTTGCACTAGTAGCAAATGGTTCAGTAGGGTCAACTCGGGCCTGAGTTTTGGCATTAGTAGCTAGTTGCGCCCCTCGAGTTTGGGGCGTGACATAGATGTAGCACATTGAGTTCCAAAAAGAACTAAAAAGAGCACATTCAAATCATTCCTAAGATCTTTTAAGTGTTTGCTCAACTTCAAATCACCATAACTTTTAGCACAAGATCAATTAGAAGACCCATAATATATCAAATAAGATTTCTCTAAGTCCTCTTTCTAACGCCACCAAGTTTGCTGAATTTCAAGCTCGTATGCTGGAGATATGACCGTTTGAGTGCAACCTCTCTAGATAGGGCCTTTCCACCAGAACTAAGGAGGGGTATTTTAGTCTTTTGCTTACCCCCACTTAGTCTAAACGTAAATTACACTCAATTAAGTGTCTAAACTGATTAGAAGCAGTTTCATTCATCTCTAAAGCATTTAGGGTTTTAGAGAGAAAATTCAAGAGGACAAAAAGTTTAAAGTTTCAAGCGTTCGTTCAAAAAATTAAAGATTTCCCCAAGAACCTAGGTTTTTGAGGTATGTGCATTCTTATAGTGTTGGGTTCATTCACTTACACCCCAATCATGTTATTTTAATGCAATTTTATCCTCAAAGTTGAAGGATTTGAGTTCTTGATGAGTTTTCTTGAAATTCTATTTGTAATCTTGATTATTGGTATTTTGATGACTTCTTGAGATAAAAGTTAGTGATTTGAGGGTTGCTTTCAGTAGATTATCATGTACTGGTGTTGGGTATTAGAATCTAAGTGATTGGGGAAGAAACCATTTGATTCTAGGAGAATTAGGGTCAGAAAACGAGGAAGAAAATTCATCGGGTTTTTAGGCTTAAGGATGGCGCGCCGCCATAGTAGTGCGCCAGAAACGTTCCTCTAATAGTTCAGGGGTTGGCGCCCTGTGCCACTCAGTGCGCCAGGGTTGCCTTGGCCGACCTGTTTTCAGTCCTTTGCTCTGTCTGAGTTCATTCAATGGGTTTCTTTACTCCCTATCGATTCTAACTACTCTATACTACCTCTAAACAACTAGAAATCATTCATAACATGAATCATAACCTTGAATTCATAATTCGAATTTAGGTAGAGTTAAGAGTCAAGTCTTGAGAGCTCTTTCGAGTCTTTTAAGAAGTCTTTTGCAAACCTTTCTCAAACTTGTTTTAATACTTGAGCATTTGAGTTAAGGAATAGTAGAGTTGAGTTCATTTTCTTTAAAATTATATATGGGAACTAAGTATTCTCCGGAGCAAATGTTTTTACATTTAAGATGAGAGAAATCACCGATTTCCAAAAGACTTCATGAGCAGTTCTGAGTACTACCTCTTTTAATAGAATTTTTTTGAGTAATAATCTCAAGGTTGAGGTAGAGGAAATGTTAATATTAAAATATATGAGCTAAGTTATATTTTGGGAGTAGTATTGAACACCGATATTGGGGAGAGTCCTAACAACTCACAACTCGCTTAAACTATGTAGCTAACGTGGGTAGAAAGGGTCACACTTTTGACATGGTTCTTTATTTGTTTTTAGCATAGACTAGTAGATCCACTTAGTTGAGGAGTTCTATACCCAGCAAGGTATATGATAGTTCTGGTAGTGTGGGCAAGACGCTATATCATCACATAGCTCATAATAATGGTTGGCGGTTAGAAAATCTCCCAAATAAGAGTTACTATTGTATTTTTTTTTTCATACAATAGAGTTATTATTATATTTTTGCATACAATTGAGTTATTAGATACTGTTTTAAAAGCTTTATATATAATGTATCTTTTATTGTTGCTTTATTCTTGAGTTTCCAGAGTTGAGTATCTTATTGTTGAGTTGAACCCAATTTCTCTATGTTAAGTTGAACTATGTTTCACTGAGTTGAGTATCTTATTATTGAGTTGAACTACGTTTCACTGGTAAGATGAGAGATGAAAGTGGTGTTGTTAAACATTAGGTGGTTATTGATATGATCCCAATGTTGATTATATATGGTGGTAAAAAGTAATGTTCTTGGGATGAGACTCCCTATAAAGAGGTATAGAGCCCGAACCTTAGGATTTTGGGTTAAGCTTCAATACAACAAGAGCATACCATTAGACTCAGACATTGGTAAGAGGAGTCATGTATAATTTGGGGCTATGAGTTGCAGGTAATGAGGCATAATATTCCTATTCTTACTTCATGGCTAGACGTCCTTTGTTTTAGATAAGGTAATTTCACAAAGAGCATGGTCATGTTCACAACAACATCATTCTTGATTTAGGTGCTATAGCTGGCCCCAACTCTTGGTACGAATTAGTCTAGCCTATGTTAGTAGGAAAGTTAATAAGTTAGAAGAGATAGTGAAAATAACACCGTTCCATACCCAGTCCAGCCTTCATACAAGGATGAATGATCCCAACGGGAAGATAATGTAAAACCCCGAAAGATTTTTGAGCTAAGACTTGAACCATTCTTCGTAGTGAGTAAGATTTGACCAAGGAATTGAAAATTCTCTTAAGTAATAAGATCACTTGATGTAGCACCTTGAGTTCCAAAAAGAACTAAAGAGAGTTCATTCAAATCATTCTTATGTTCTTCTAAGTGTTTGGTCAACTTCAAACGACCATAACATTTAGCGCATAATGAGTTAGGAGACTCTTAAGAAATCAAATGAAAGATCGCTGAGTCCTCTTTCCAACGCTAATGCGTTTCCTAAATTTTGAGCTTGTATGAGGGAGATATGATCGTTAGAGTGCAATCTCTCTTCATAGGGCCTTTCCACCCGAACTAAGGAGGGGTATTTTAGTATTTTCCTTACCCCTACTAATTATAAAGACGGATTAATCCCAAATAAGGGTCTAAACTGAATAGAATCAGTTTCATTCATTTCCAAAGCGTTTAGGGTTTTAGAGAGAAGATTCAAGTGGAGAAAAAATTCAAAGTATCAAGAGTTCATTCAAGAAATCCAAGATTTTGTCAAGAACCTAGTTCTTTGAGGTATGTGAGTTCTCATTATGTTTGTTTCATTCACCCAAACGCCAATCATGCTATTTTAATGCAGTTTCATCCTCAAAGTTCAAGGATTTGAGTTCTTGATGAGTTTTCTTAAAATTCCATTTGTAATCTTTATTGTTGGGATTTTGATGAGTTATTGGGATAAAAGTTAGTTATTTGAGGGTTGTTTTGAGTAGAAAGGCATGTACTTATGTTGGGTATTCAAATCTAAGTTATTGGGAACCATACCATTCGATTTTAGGTGAATTAGGGTCAGAAAACGAGGAAGAAAATCCATCAGGGTTTCTAGGCTGGGGGCTGGTGCGCCGCCCCAGCAGTGCGCTAGAAAATTTCCTCTATAGTTCATGGGGTGGCGTCCTGTGCCACTCATAGCGCCAAGGTTGCCTACCGCGACCTGTTTTTAGTCCTTTTCTCCGTCTGAGTTCTTTCAAAGGGTTCCTTTACTCCCTATTGATTCTAACTACTCTAAACTACTTCTAAACTTCTAGAAATCATTCATAACATGAATCATAACCTTGAATTCATAATTCAAATTTAAGGTAGAGTTAAGAGTCAATTCTTGAGAGTTCTTTTGAGTCTTTGAGAAGTCTTTTGCAAACCTTTTTAAAACTTGTTTTAAGACTTGATAATTTCAGTTGAGGAAGAGTAGATTTTAGTTCATTTTCATTGAAATGATATATGGAAACTAATTATTCCCAAGAGCAAATGTTTTTTACATTTAAGATGAGAGAAAACATCGATTTCCAAAAGAGTTCCAGAACAATTTTTCTATCTCTTTTAAGAGAAATATTTTGAGTAATAATTTCAAATTTGAGGAAGAGGAAATGTTTTCTTTAAAACATATTAGCTAAGTTATATTTTGGGAGTAATATTGAGTACCGATATGGGGGAGATTTCTAACAACTCACAGCCCCCATAAACCATATGGCCGACGTGGGTAAAAAGGGTCATACTTTTTAGATGATTCCTTATTGTTTTTAGCATATACTAGTAGATCCACTTAGTTGAGGTATTCTACACTCGGCAAGGTATATTACAGTTCTGGCAGCGTGGGTGAGATGTTGTATCATCACATAACTCATAGTGATGGTTGTCGGTTAGAGAATCTCCCAAATAAGATTTACTATTTTATTTTTGCATACAATGGAGTTATTAGCTATTGTTTTAAAAGCATTCTATATATTGCATCTTTTATTGTTGTTTTATCCTTGAGTATCCAGAGTTGAGCATCTTATTGTTGAGTTGAGCCCTATTTATCTCAGTTGAGTTGAACTATGTTTCACTGAGTTGAGTATCTTATTATTGAGTTGACCCCTATTTTTCTGAGTTAAGTTGAACTATGTTTCATTGAGTTAAGTGAGTTTAGAAGAGGTAAGTCTTCTTCTTTTCCATTAGTTCAAGCTTATGTTTATGCTTTAGAATTTCCCTTACATGCTCGAACATTTCATGTACTGACACCATCTGGCCTACATCTTTTATGATGCAGATATAGATATATTAAGGGTCATCAATAGAAGCTTCGTTGATACCACTTGTTGTTCCAGCCAACATTAGTGAGCCTTCTTATATTCCAGAGGACTTCACCTTTACCATACAATTAATAGTTTGGAGATGTCGTGGGTCTTGTCCCATTATCCTTCTGTAATAGTGGAGACTTTATAGATAGACAAAGTTGAGTAGTTTTCACTATGTATCTTCTTTGAGTTGTTTGTTAACAACTCTGAGTTTATATATTGAATATTGTTTAGATAATTTTAAAGTTGAGTATTTGAGTTTTTTTGAATTTAATTCAGTTCTACGCTTATGTATGCTTGAGTTAGTCTTCCGCTTGTAGTCAGCAAGGATGAGGGTTCGCTTGGGGACCAACAATGGTTCTAGAGTGCCAGCCACGTCCAGGGTGTAGGCTCGGGTCGTGACACTATCACTCTGTAGGAAGAAAAACTCTCACAAGTTTCCCTTATTTATAGTAAATTGGAAGAGTCCTCATAATTTATTGTGTAAGGTTTACCGATTTGGTCTTTGACAAGTGTAACCAAAAGTATGATTAACTGGAGGTTAGGCTTATGTTATCCTTCTTTATACTCTTTTGTTAATATAATTAATATATGAGACTAGAAGGGGTGAATGTTTGATGTTTGATTTGGTATTTTGAAAATTTGATTTTTGTAATTGGTAATTAAGAGCAGATACATAATACATAACTCTCAAAGTTTGGTTCGGTAAATCAAACTTTTGTATAATAAATAAAACTTTGGTACAATAATTCAATAATTATGTATTTAAAAAAAGTTATTCTATGCAAGATATATAATTTGCCCAACATTTGAAATGTTAGATTTTAGAGAATCACGTATATATGATAGATCTTTACAATCAAGCCTAGTTCGATTAGCTAATTATGGAATAATTGTATTATATTTCTATGGGTATAATACGATAAAATAGTAACAACTAATGTTCAAGCTTATGTTTTTTTTTTTTGAGAACTCACATTATGGATTTCT
Organism: Solanum stenotomum; assembly: GCF_019186545.1. Lineage (NCBI taxonomy): Eukaryota > Viridiplantae > Streptophyta > Magnoliopsida > Solanales > Solanaceae > Solanum > Solanum stenotomum. Next base: position 54,541,960 of record NC_064284.1, on the reverse strand, counting down.
TTATTGTTGTTATGTTATTGTATAAACAAGTTATAGTTTTAATGAAGAACATTTACTCTTAATCATTAAAAGGTTTTTTTCACTAGAAAGATTTAAATTCAAAAAGCTTGTTCTTATTTTGAATAGATTTGAAAACGGAAAATGGAAAAAAAATATATTCTACAAAGATCTAAATATCTAAAAAACTATTATTTTAAGACAAAAGACCTAAATATTGTTCCACAAATCTACAAGTTTTGATTTTTTTTTGCAATAGATCTAAAAATGAAAAAAAAAATGTTTCTTCACTAAACAAATACGAATACAAAAAAACCTGTTCTTTTTTTAACAAAACTGAAAACAAAAATTGAAAAAAAATAAAAATTTCTACACAGATCTGAATATCTGAAGAGGAGTTTTATTTTAGACAAAAAGATCTAAAAGTTGTTCCACGAATCGAAACCAAGAAGAAAATAAAGATTTTTTTTTTCAATTTACCCATTAATGGTGGGAAGTGAAGAAAGAGCAAGAAGAAAAGAGAAAATATGTTTTCTCATTTTTTATAAGATCCTAAAACCAAAAAGTTTTTTATTTTTTTCTATCTGCTACAATCGATGTAATATTAAAAAAAATATGTTGAAGCTTTCTTCTTTGATGCCATGGTTAAAAAAATAACATTGAAGAGAAATATGTTCTCTGATCCTAAAATATAAACAAATGGTTTGCTAGCATTTTTTTCTAGAGGAAACAACACCAAAACACACTATTATTGTTGCCTAAATATATGCAGAAATAGCAGCTTCCCTAATTACATTTTTTGCTAGAGGAACAAATACATATATCTCACATACATGCAAGTCAAATTAGGTGTAATTTATTCGAATACACTATATCCAAGAGGGTTTGCATGTATTCAATATACATTAATTCTCTTACTCACCTCTCTCCCAATTTCGAGGAATTTGGGTGAGTATCGAGGAGAACTTTTTTCTTAGAATTTCTTAAGTTAAACAATGGACAGGTTTGACCAAAGTCAAAATCAAGAAGGAACTCATATTCTAGTTTTGACATTTTTGAGATGTTTAAAGATGATTTATTCTTTTGTTGAATGTTTTGTATAGACCCTGAAGCGCTCCAGAGTGCTTTGGATCATCGATTGAGTTTATAGTTCAATTTACATAGAGCACAATCAATAGTAGATCAAGATGACCTCAGATTGTTGATTCAATGATTTCAATAGGTTCAAAATGTATTTCTGATTGATTAGCATAAGAGATTTCAAATGAATTTTGAACAATCAATTTGCATTCATATAGAATTTTAAATTAAGAATTGGAATCTATTAAAAAATAGACTAAGAAAACTTGAATTCAAGATTTTATTGTTCCGACATGTTTGTATGATTATTTATGACTTCTCCACAAATTTTTGTTTGATTTCGATGAGTTTCGAACCAGTTTTAATATTGTTTCAGGCATAACATTTTAATCACTCAAAGGTCTTTTTTAGTTATAGAGATAGAAAATTTTATTTAAACATTTCCAAAAAATTGTGGATGATTTATAGGATCGATATGGAGTGTTTGTTGTAATTCTAAAAGGTTTCTCTTAGGTATTTCTTATAAAACATGAAATAAATCTGTAACAAGAAAAAATGTATTTTATTGGGAAGATGAGCATGAAATTGAGTTTCAACTAAACAACTAGGAAGCAGAATCGATAAATTTCAATGTCATATGAGAGAGTTATTGTTATTTTAGCATAAATTAAGGTTGCGGATTTTTTAGTGCAACATATTTGAAAATATCAAATGCATATCCTTGCTATATCATAAAAATATATTGGGACCGGGAAAGTAGTATAGCAATATGGATGTCTATGGACTCCTATACTTACGTAGATATCATATTTGATAGGATTAGTCTCTTTCTGAGGCTCAATGAAGGGAAAAGTCATAATTTTGCACTTTTTCGTTCAAACTTAAGGTAAGTTGAGATTTTCTAGGCTCTTATTTGAAGTGTTTGTGTTGGTAATTACTTAATTAAGGGGCATTGGGTTCCGTATGAATGAGATGATGAAAATTTAGGAAGGTACCAGCTCCATGCTATGGAAAATTAATACCTTATTTGTTGACTGATAATTGTGTGACTGTTAGCATAATTTCAGACCTGTTGACTAAGTATGATTCATATTTGGTCACGTGATTGGTCTTTTCCTCATTAAGTCTTATATATTTATTAGGACTTGGCTTTGATTTAGCCCCTTGTTACTTATTATGGAGAAATTGATGATTTAGCTATCGATGGATGATTTTGTCATACCATGAACATGATCCGTGTTATATTGGCTGAACTGTGACTCGTATTGCTCAGTTTATCTTTCACTTTCTTTCATTTATTGATATGGATCTAGTTTTGGATGTTTATGTTGGATAGTGATTCTTGTGCTGGAACATTTCATAGACTTTCATGTAAATAGACGTTGTGAAAATAAAACTTTAATTATGCAGATTTTGGTGTTGGTGTTACTGGTGCTACTTCTTTAAAAAAAATCGCATTTGGATTTTGGTGGATGTCACACTTAATCCCTTTGAACATCGGGGAGGTCAAATTATCTTTAGCTAATTGATATTTGGGCTAATTCATGCATTCTATCGTATGTTCAATTCTAACATGTATTGTATTCTAGCGGTATTTTAAAAAATAGAGGTATCCTTTACGGTGCCATCTGTCTCTTTGGTCTTCTGTCTCTTACACATAAAACAACTTGGAATATTATGGCTTCATACACTTGCGCTTGATCATACCCAAGTTGAATCCTGTTTTGATACTGATTATCATTTTGCATACTAAGACTTGATTCCAACTTCCTTGTTGGTTGCGATTTGATGCTCTGTTAACTAAATCACACTCGGTAAAGGACGATACATGCTTGTCTCCTTATTCGATTCATCCAATAATTTTGGATTCTTGTGAAAGCAGAATCTGGTTAAACTGAGCAAATTTTGTTGATAAGAAAATTTCATCTAAGAAAATGTAGGTGCAAATGAATCTCTGAGTTGCTTCTGTTTCTCATTCCCTAAAGAATATTCTGGAATCATAGGTGGAACTAAAGATTCACATTCTATTATGACTACACTAGCTTCCTTGTTCTTTTTGGTTTGATAATCTTGTGACCGAAGCACACTGGCTAGAGAGGACATGCTTGTCTCCTAATCCAAGTCCTCTAAAAAATTTGGAATACCTTGAAGGATGCCCTCAAGGACTGCTTGGTTCATCCGGAGTCCACCTTCAAAAGCAATTTTTATTTATTGGAGGACGTAGATAAGGAGACAAGCATATCTCCTCCTCGTCCTAGTGTGCTTCAATAACATGATCATCAAACCACAAAGAACAAGGAAGCTAGTACGGTCATAATAGAATGAGAATCTTTAGTTCCACCTATGATTCAAAATATTCTTTAAGGAATGAGAAACAGAAACAAATCCAAGATTCATTTTCTCCTACTTTTTCTCAAATGAAATTAGCTTATCAACAAGGGGTTCTCGGTTCATCGAGAGTACACTTTCATGAGAATCTAAGACTATTGGAGGACTAGAATAAAGATACAATCATGTATCATCTTACACAGAGTGTTCTTCAGTCAACAAACCATTAAATCATAAATAACAAAGAAGATGCGGTCAAGTCTATGTATGAAAAATGTTATTCAGTACCAAAGCAAGATTCAACTTGGGTGTGATCAAATTTGAGTTGATGAAGAAAGAAAATACTACATACATAATTGAAGATAGATATACCTAAAGTTTCTGGTTGCTTCTTCTTTTTGGAGATCGATAGCCTCTCGTAGGACTTCTAAGTGAGGTTTTCTGAATGAGCAGTAACCAAATTCACCACTGAAGATATTTAAGATAATGGAGTAGGAAAAGCCCAAACCATCAATAGAAGACTTCCTCAACCGACCTTTATTTTTTATATCCAACAACAACAATTGATCTAGAAAAATGCTAAAAAATTAGAGGCTACTTCTAGAAGGAGTTGGTGTTACTTGTGTTACTTCACTACTAAAAACCTGCTAAAACACGACGGACATAAAAGCGACAGACGGCATCGCTCCAAAAAGCGACGACATTAGCAACACTGTCCGTTGCTTTTTAATAAAAATAATTTTTTAAATTTTTTTAAAAAAAAGTGTTGGACGGCATCACTTAGTCCGTCACTTTTTTTTGGCGGATTTTTGCGCCAAATATATATATAATTAATAATGAATTGTTTAAATTAATTTTTTAAAGAAGCGACAGACAACATCTCAAAGTCCGTCACTTTTTGGTCAAACATTTAAGAAAAGAGACGGACAAAGAGACGATGTCCGTCGCTTCTTTTAAAGTATCTTGACCAGTTCGGGATTTCCAGTTTTGTTGTCTCTCTCTCTTCACTCTATTCTCTCCCTTCTCTCTTCAATTTGTTCGTTTCCACCATCTCCATATGCCGCCGCCCCAACTCCTTCCTTCGCTGCTTGCCGGTCGCCGACAGTCGCTGCCGCTGCTGCCTCTCTCCTCATTTTAAGGTTAGTTCCTAATTTTAGATTTTTTTTTTCAATTTTTGTGATCATAGTTGATTTTTAGTTAGTATATTATTGTTTTAGTTTATTGGGTTGTGTTTAATCAACTATTAATTTGATTTGATTATTGTTAGTTAGGTATATAGAATTGAAGATTTTTAAATTTAGGTTTTTTTTTTAAAATTAGGCATATTTTGAAATGGGCATTGTTAGTTCGTGAATGAATTAGGATTTTTGTTAGGGTTTTCAAGATTTTAAATTAGGATTGTTATTAGGATTTTGAATTGAAGATTTTTTGAATTTAGGATTTTTTAAAATTTTGATTAATTGTTAGTTAGTAAAGTATTAATTTGAAGTTAGAAGTTAGTTTGAATATCATGAATATATATGTTGAATGTTTGAATGTAATGAATGAATATATGAACTTGAACTTGAATATAACCAATTCATAGATTAGAAGTTTATATATAATTAAGTTTAGAAATTAGATATGAATTAACTTTAATTTAGAACTTGAACTAATTAAACTTCGAACTTGAAGGTTATATATAACTAATTGAATTTGTGATTTTAAGACTAGTTTGAATTATATTTGAGATTTTAGGACTACTAATAGTTTGAATTTGGGATTTTATAGTTTGATTTTTGAATTCTAGGAGTATACTTTGAATTTGTGATTTTAAGACTAGTATGAATTTGGAATTAATTAGGACTAGTTTGAATTATATTTGAGATTTTAAGACTACTAATAGTTTGAATTTGGGATTTTAGCACTAGCTAGTTTGATTTTTGAATTCTAGGAGTACTTTGAATTTGTGATTTTAAGACTAGTTTGAATTTGAAATTTAGGACTAGTGTGAATTATATTTGATATTTTAGGACTAATAGTTTGAATTTGGGACACTACCTAGCTAGTTTGCATTTGGAATTTTAGAGATTTGAATTACAACTTAATTAGAACTTACAAATAATTATAACTTGAATTTACTATAAATTGAAGTTAATTAGGACTATGAACTTGAAATGTTGTTGACTTTAATTTATTAGAACTTAATTTTTATTATTTTTAGAACTTGAATTTTATTTGAACTTAATTATAATTTTGTAGTACTTGAAAATCTTATTGACCTTAATTAATTTAAACTTAATAAAAATTAATTAGAACTTTGTTAAATTTAATTAATTTATAATAACTCGAAAACCTATTTAGGAATTAATATAAACTTAATTTTGATCAACTTAACTAGAACTTGAACTTAATTAATTAGTATTAATTAATTAATTAAGCATTAACTTTGTAGATCTTGAACTAATTGAACTTAATTAGAATTTGAATATATAACTAATTGTTGGATTTTCACTTTATCTATAACTAATAACTTTTATAATATGAACTTGAATATACTTTAGAAATTGAATTAATGTAGTAATTGAACTTAATTATAATTATTAAGTAATTATTATAAATATATGTTAACAATGAATTAATCTAATAAAATTATTATTAAATTTAATTTATAATATAATTGAATATCTATATTTTTGTAGATGGATCATTGTTTGTGGATGTATAATATGCATTATGAAACTGGTGCTGGTTTGAAACCTGCGTTTATTGACAGTGTTAGAGATTTTATTGACCATACAATGACACTTGACTTTTTCAAAAATAATGGATTGGTTAGGCGTCCTTGTAGTGCATGTAAGTGCTTAAATTTTTTTAAATCAGATACAGTTATGGTTCATTTGTATCGTGATGGATTTAAGCCTAGATATTTTGTATGGATTGATTATGGAGAAAGAGATGGACTGGATGATATGTTTTATAATTCTGTACATGTGGATGAATATAATATGGTTGCACCATATGGTCAAACTAGAGTTCAACATGATAGGGTTGATAGGGTTCATGAAATGATCAATGATACTTTCGGGGTTCATGGTGGGATGGAACCGGAACAATATTTTGATGAAGCTCCTAATGAAGAAGCAAAATGCTTCTATGATTAATTAGAAGAGTCTAGTCGTCCACTATGTGAAGGGAGTCCGCATTCTACTTTGTCAGTTGCGGTTAGATTAATGAATATTAAATCAGGTTGGAATGTTCCTAATGTGGCTATGGACTCAATGGTTGATCTTTTAGGTGAACTAGTTAATCCAAAGTTTTACATACCTAAGAACTTTTATCAGGCAAAGAGTTTGGTTTCCAAGTTAGGATTGCCATATGATGGAATTCATTGTTGTGTTAATGGCTGCATGTTGTTTTACAAGACTGGTAGTGAATTAGAAAATTGTAAGTTTTGTGGACATGCTCGTTATAAGAGGACTCTGGCCGGAAAGATGGTCCCAGTTAAGGCGATGCATTATATATCTCTCATTCCTAGGTTAAAGAGGTTGTATGCATCAATGAGATCTGCCCCACATATGAGATGTCATCGTGTATATAGAAAGCCGTCGGGTGTCTTGTCTCATCCATTTGATGGTGACGCATGGAAGCATTTTGATATTTTGCTAGTGAACCAACAAAAATTAGATTGGGGTTGTGTGCAGATGGCTTTACACCATTCTCTAATGCTGCTTCGCCTTATTCTTGCTGGGCGGTATTTCTTATTCCGTATAATCTTCCTCCTGAAATGTGCATGACCAGTCCCTACATCTTACTAAGTTGTGTTATTCCACGTCCCCGTAAATCAAAAAGTTTGATTGATGTTTATCTACAACCATTGATAGATGAGCTCAAACAATTGTGGTTTGAAGGCGTTTTGATTTATGATATATCAACTAAACAGAATTTCATTATGCGTGCTTCTTTAATGTGGACTATTAATGATTTCCCTGCATACGGGATGTTGTCTAATTGGATGATAGCTGGAAAGCTAGCATGTCTGTATTGCATGGAAAATAGTAAGGCATTCACTTTAAAGCACGACGAAAAAAAATACGTGGTTTGATTGTCATCGCCAGTTCTTTCCAATGGACGATGAGTTTAGAAAGATAAAGAATGCATTTAGTAAAAATAGGGTTGAAAGTGACCCCCCACCTCCATTACTCACAAGACATCAAATTTGGGAGAGAGTTTCTCAATTATCTAAAGTTACAGAAGCTTCACCTTCTAGACTTCCTGGATATGGTGCTAAACATAATTGGACCAAACAAAGCATATTTTGAGAGTTGCCGTATTGGGAGGACAATCTGCTACGACATAATCTTTATGTGATGCACATTGAAACAAATTATTTTGACAATTTGTTTAACACAATGATGGATGTTAAGGGTAAGACAAAAGACAATCCAAAATCTAGAATGGACAGAAAGGAATATTGTAGGAGAAAACAGTTATGGCTGTAGTAATTACATAATGGTAAAATTGTTAAGCCCAAAGCCAGCTTTTCATTCACATTGGATGAGAAACGTGAAATTATTGAGTGGATTAAAAATTTGAGGATGCCAGAGGGGTATGCTTCAAATTTAGGAAATCGGGCAGTTATGAATAAAGGAAAATTGATAGGTATGAAAAGTCATGATTGTCATGTGTTCATGAAAACTTTAGTTCCTATCATTTTTAGACATCTACCCAAAAGGATATGGAAATCAGTCACAGAGATAAGTCTGTTTTTTAAAGATTTGTGTTCTGGAAAGTTGTTGGAGAGTATTTTAGACAGGATGGAGGAAAATATTCTTGTTACTACTACTAAGTTGGAGGAAATATTTCCATGTGGTTTCTTTGAAGTGATGGAGCAGCTTCCAATTCACCTTGTACAAGAGGCTCGCTTTGGAGGTCCGATTCAAACAAGATGGATGTATCCATTTAAAATATTCACTAAGTTATATATATTCACCAAGTCTTTTATTAACATATATATACATATATACATGTAGAAAAATTGGCAGTTCCAAGCAAACGAATAAGCAAAGGGGAAGGATCGAAGGATCAATTGTTAAAGGTCATATTGGGAGAGAAACTAGTGATTTTTATTCTTATTACTTTGGTGATGATATGTCATGTAGGAGAAACAGGCCCAATTGCAATGATGAAGGTGATATTGATCCTTTATTTCCACCGATATCAAATTTTAATCAAAATGGTCGAAGATTTAAAAAGCGTGGAAAGCCATGCTTCACTAATATGGAATTGCAATTAGCTGTGAGACATATTTTGCTTAATTGTCCAGAGATTCAACCATATGTCAAGTAAGTGTCAAAAATATGTTATCAAATTACATACTAATAAGTGTTCATTAACTAACGAAATACTTGAATATAAAATGATCAGCTTGTTCGTAAACACATGGGGTAATGAAGCCATCTCTATAGAATTTTCCAAATGGCTGAGGAACTATGTAAGTGAGCAATCACTAAGTATTTAATAATATATTCATGTTATACTAAATTATATTACTTTAAAAAACAATAACGTGGGTTTACGATGAATACTGAAGTGTCCAACATTTGCAATTACTGAAAGAAGTAGCACTTGGACCTGAATCTCAAGTACTGACAATGTATAAGTAATGTGTCAAAGGTTTTAAGTTTCAAACTAAAGAAGTTTCTAGGAACAAGAAAACAAATAATAGTGGTGTCTACATACAAGGTGATGTTGATGGTACTGGCCAAACCATTGCATATTATGGTGTCATTCATGAAATTATTGAAATGAGGTATTCAGGTTGGCCTAAGAAGAAGATTGTATTGTTTCAGTGTGAGTGGTTTGACCCATCACATAGAGGCACAAAGGTGGACCATCAACATAATATAATTGAAGTTAAGCACACTAGGAAATACATAAGTTATGATCCTTTTATCATTGCACAAAATGCTAAACAAGTGTATTGCGCTCCATATCCATTACGTAGAGACAAAGCTGATTGGTGGGTTGTTATAAAAGTAAGCCTATGGAAAGAATTAAAATTGACAATGTCTTAGATGTGGAGTATCAAAATGATGTTGCAATTGTTCAACAACAAGTTGATGTTGAATTGGAAACCACAATACAACATCCTCAACACATATTAGAAAAAATATCTGATGATGAGATACTGAATGTTGAGGAAGAAATATCCGAGAATGAGAAAAATGAATTATTTGATGATGAAGAATGGGACGATAATGAAAATGAAACAACTGAGGAGGAAGAATGGGAGAATGATAGAATTGAAACAAGCGAAGAGGAATAGTGTAGAATGAAAGCTAGCTAGTATATATATGTAAGTTAGTGTATATTGCTAATTTTATTTAAATTATGATTTTTATATATATTATACATGTAAATTTGAATGCAGATGTCATCAGGTGGTGACGGTAATAGACATCGCGGGCATCTTGGAGTTAGCCAAACTAAACAGGCTAAAAAAAGAAGTCTAGGAGATCCATAGATCTTGAGGATATTGTAGGATCTATTTCTTCTGCGCCAGAGCGCATCAGCCATGATACTCATTTATTTGTTGTTCCATTTTGTACGGTGGATCCTCGACAATATAATCCTAATTACCGCCGACCAGTCGATGATTCCTATACTTCACAGGCATTGCCCGCACGACGCTATGAAGATCTACCTTTACATGCTATTCGTCGAGCACGACCCTTATCGGCAGGTACTCCATTTCCCACAGGTACATCTCCTCATTTATCTGCTATGAGGATTGAAGATTCTAGTAGCGTGCAGTCATATGCTATGAGTGGTACGCCTCCATTGACTCAGCATTTTGTGCATCTTGATGTATCACCCTCATCTACAGCTAGACATAGTGCTACACCAAATGATGAGATGCCTGCTCTAGCTCCTGGCCAGAAGGACAGACTTGGTAGAGTCATGATTGAGCCGGATGGATCATCGTAAGTTTGTTTTGTTATCTATTTGTTAGTTATTTTATTTATTTTTTATACTTTAATATATTATTCATGAACTAACATATATATTATGTGTTTTGGAGGTGGCATCCTGCAAAGGATGCTGCCTGAGCTTTAAAAGACTATGTTACAAGACTTTATACAATGCTTATCACTCTTGGAGCGAGACTCCAAACAGAATATGTCAGGCGATGTTTAATGACTTTATACACAGGCTTTACTTTTGTAAGTTATTTAATATGAATAATATATATTAATAGTGAATATATTTATGATATGTATATATATTGATGTTAATTTTTATATTTAATATGCAGAATGAGTTTCATCACTATGTTGTTGAGAATCTAGATTGTTCGGTCAAAATGACACTTGAACTGTCCACCCATATTTGGAAAGAAAAAGTGGTAGGGGGAGACACAATGGTAGATGATATGGTCTAGGCTCTCAAAAAGATGTAAGATGACTCTAGTCAGGCTTAGAAGGTATTGGATCGTCATGTTAAGCCGAGGCACTTAACGGTGTTCAGATTGCTACTGTGTCAGCTCAAATAGCACAACTTACAGCGGTACTGGCATAGTTGGAGCAGAGAAGAGTCGCTGAACAACCAAGCATGAGCGAGACCATTCAGAAAATAAAAAAACAAGTGATGAACCTCGCTCGTCGACCTACTACTTCGGCCCCCGAGGATACCGACAACGATAGTGATGATGAAGATGATTATGTAGATCCCACTCCCTAGTTTAGATCTCTGAACATTTATGAAATTTTGAAACTAATTTTGAATGAATTTATAACTCTTTAAATTGTGATTTAGATACTTTTGAATGTTATTTTATGTTTGTTGTTTCATGTTTTGGGTAGATTGTTTATAATTGTGTGTGATTAATTGGGCTGAATAGTGTAGAATTGAATTGAATTGACTTTGCAAGTGGGCAGTAGAAACTAGCAAAAAATTGCAGAAAAAGTGACGGACACGTGGTTTTGTCTATCGATTTTTTGGATTTTCAAAAAAAATAATTTCCAGAAAAGCGACGGACGTCGTCCTTTTGTCCTTCGCTTTTTTGGGATTTTCAAAAATAAAATTTCCACAAAAGTGACGGATGGCTTCAGCTTTTTGAAATTAAAAAACATTAAAATTAAAATAGAGCGACAGAGTCCGTCACTTTTTTAAAAAAAATTCAAAAAAAAGAAGTCAAAAAGTGACGTAGTCCGTCGCTTTTTAGCGACGCAGTACGTCACTTTTTGAAAAGCGTCGAGCTTAAAAGTGACGGAAGTGATTGCATCACTTTTCTGTCAATTTTGACCAAAAAAGCGACGCAGTCCGACGCTATTGGCCATCGTTTTTTGGCAGTTGTTTACTAGTGCTTCTTCTTAATATCCCACAATTAGATTTGGATGAATGCAACACTTAATCCATGTGCACATCAAAGAGGTAAATTGTTTTACTTATTCATCTTTGGGTAAAATCATGCATTTTGTTTCACAGCATGATCTACAAAACTCTGATTAACATGTGTATTTTACAAAATGCTATAATATGCATATTGTGTGTTATATATTGTTGTTCTGCAATAGGCTTAAGTTTAAAATTTCTTACAAGAGAATAAGGAAGAGATCAATTCAATTGTGTATTTACTTTTTGTCGCCTCAAACATCGGACCTTACACTTTGGAAAAAATATAAAAGCAATATGGGTTAGTACAAAAATGCACCAAGTATGATTGCCATGCATAAAAACCTTGAAAACATGCTAAAAAGACATTTTAGTTGAAGAGTATGCACTTTACCAAGTTTAAGATTCATCATGAAGATTAGTGTAAAAGCATAAGTTATAAGCATATTCAACATATAGATCATCATATCATAATGGAAGCATACCAAAAATACAATCAAAGCATCCTTGTGCAATGCATGAATAAGATCCCATAATCCTACCCACACTAAGGAAAGCTTCTTGAGTAGCTATAATTCATAACTCATATTCTTGTTCATATTGTCATAGTGGGGGATTAGCCTTAACCGACACATACCATGTGATCTTACCGTGGAATCTGGTGTCTACCCCACACGGAAAAGGGGTTGTCCTACTTGCCTAAGGTAGAACCATACTCTTAGCTTAAGTGGATCGACTAGCTAAAGACCTATGTGGGAACATAGTTTATGGGATAAGGAGATTGCTTCTAGAAACCCAGATTCAACTAAGGTATAAGGTCTCCATCTCATGAGATACATACTTTGGGAACCCGGACTCAACTATGGTAGAAGGAACCCATTTGGAAAGCCGGACTCAATTAGTGTATAAGCTTTCATCTCATATTCATATCCACTCGGTGCTAAGCATTAATTCTCATTGAGTTCATATTAAGTCTTGACGTTAGTTTATAATTATGGAAGAATGTCTTGATACTCAATCCTCAATAACTCATACTAAAACTCATAGATTCAATAGGTGAGACTAGTCTTTGAACCTTAGAATCACTACATGTGACAAACATTTCACATCACATCATATTCATGCATAAGAGCGTACATGAGGATAATCATCCAATCAACATAAAAATTAGATCATAATCATATTCACTTTACTCTTAAAGTGATCTTAATGCATATACATAAGCCTCATAAACATACATAATTCTCATGCTTTGCCCTTCAAGGACAATAGATCACATTCGATCAACATATATAGAATTACTAGATTACACATGAATGATACCATGATTCAATTACTATTATTACTATAAGCATATTTTCATAATACTTTTCTTTCTACAATTCACTCACACTTTTAGATCCAATTTTGGAAAATAGGGGAATTCAAGGATTCTTGAGGAATTCAACTTAAAATCTTATAAAGTCATAAATATATCCATAATTAAACATAATCCAATCATTAAAAATGAATTTGAAAGAATCCATGAGATTGAAGTCAAACCCTAGATTTTAAGATATCTAACTTTGAAATTAGGGGTTTTGAAAGGACTCCATAGGTGAAGGCTACCCATGGATGAAGAGCTACCATACCTTCTTGAAGAATCTTTTTGAAGAATCCAACGAAATTAAGTAGAAAAGATGGATCCTTCAACCCTAGCTTCACCTTTCCTCTTCTTCTTCCCTGGAGATTTACAGAGAATATTTTGGAGATGGTTTGGTTTTGATTTGGGGATTTAGGAATTATGATTTAGATGAGTTAGTTTAGGTGTCTAAAATACTTACATAGTTATTTAAAAATAGGCTAAAATGACATGACTTAATAATTAATTAAAAAGCAAAACCCCAAAAGACTCCTTAGTCTAACTGCCAAATGGCAGTTTCAGTGACCACCCACGGTGCGGGAATGGACTCATGTTGCGCACTGGTGAACTGTGGGTTGGATTTCTGAACCCCATTTTCTAGAGCCTTGACCCACGACCCCTACCCACGGGGTGTGGGTCTACCTACTGCCCGTAGATCCCCCTCGTGGGTGGACTGTTTTTGGGCCTTATTTTGGGTCCTCTTCAAGGACCCTTTGTTGGCCCTTGGGGAGTCAAACCTTGATGCATTAACCCAAAAACATGTATATTGAGTACCCGGAGACCATTTTTTGTAGCGGAACTGGTAGAACTGGTAGCTGGGGGATTCATGGAAGTGGTGGTGTGATAAGTGAGTATTTTATTTTAAAGATTTTATTGTAGTATTCTTTTGCATTGTGGTATTCTTTTGCTAAGTGTCTTAATCTTGATATCCCTTTAATGTTAATTTTTGGTAGTGTGAAATTCATGGTAAAATGTAATAATATTTATTATAATATTCTTCCGATAGTTGTTTTAATCTGAATATTTCTTTAATATTATTTATGATATATTCAAGATATAACATATCTTCGGTTCTTTGGTACATAGATAAATTTTCCTCTATTAATTGTTCTAATAGTTTTATATCTTCCATAGATTCTATCCAATATTGTAAATATTCGTAATTCATTTTAATCTGAATTTATTTCTAATAAATCGTACCATTCTATTCTTTCGTAGTCTAAATCATGTAAGTCTATTTCATACCATTGTTGGTTCAATATATCTTCTGGTTCGTTATTAAATATTTTTTCCCATATGATTCTTCTTAATTCAATTATTTTTATATCTTTAAGTATATATAATATTAAAGTTTCATAGTTTTTTATCATTTCATTATGAAGGTAAGTAGTCATGTTCTTTATTATGCAGATTTTTTATTTCAAATTATTCCTTCCTATCATATTCATAATTGATTAAATTCATATTAGATCATTATGAACTAGATTATGTTTATCATGTTTTCCTGTCACTACTAGCATCGTACTTTAGCGGATACTTTCTTCTTATCAGCGCCTCAACTTTGTTTACTCCCCTAAACGGCTTCCTCGCCTACCGGTTTCAACATTAGGATGGCATAGTATAGAAGTTTTCTCCCTGTTTCCAGTGTGCTAATAAACTAGAAATCACGATTCAAATAATTCTAATACATAATAACTAACATAAATTTATTCAAGCATATATATGATATTCAGGAATATATGAAATTAGTTCCGCATATATTTTGAACAATATACCTTTGCTTCTTGCTTAGCCATGCTATCTGAAATATCTGATTGGATTTCAGATTTCTGCTCCATTTATCTAAATACTAAATTTTTAGTTGAGAGAGTTTTTTGAAAGAAAGTTTTAAGTTAGGCAATGCCTGCCTTTATATTTACATATCCCTCCACTTATATAGAAAGGGATTCTTACGTACTACTTACAATTTACACCTACCATTCCTACTACTTACACTTACCCATATAATTGTTACACTTGTCCATTCTTGCCCATACTTTCCCATACTACTTTATTACATTTGTCCATCCTACTTTTAATATGCACATGCACACACTACCCACTTTATTGACTATTTTACATTACATTCAATAATAAGACTAGTATATTTACAACTGTCTTCTCTTATCTCCTTCCATCCGTATCTTCTTTTCTTGTCTTTGACTACTTGTCATACTTTACATGCTATATTTATGACATACTACTATTACTATCATGACTTTTTTACATTTTTACGTACTAACTTTTTCTTTCTTATCTTTTTGACTTGTCTTCTTCTTCTTATCTCCTTCCGTCTTTATCTTATTCTAGCTGGACATCGGGAATCACGTTATCTTCTCCATTGCATTTTGAACATATGTGGTCAGGGTATTTGTGACCAATTAGCTTGCAATACCTGGTTAATAATTCTGCCGAAATAAATCCTTCTTTTAGTGCTCGCGTTGTAGGTCGTTCTTCTGGCTTAAGTAATGATAAAATCCATCTCTGGACTTCATCCATATCTGCTTTCCTTAGCTCCCTTGAATTGGAATAGATCATTAACTGATCTCTTGCATAGTAGCTCCATATTGCGTTTTCGTTTAAATAATTATTTGCTAGTTCTTGTATAATAGTTGATATACCAATTATGCTCTTATTGGCATAAAAATTGGGTATCTCTGTTTTTTGTATCTCTGGTTGTTGTCCGATATCTTCTGGTATTATCATATCTTTTGTTAGTCCTATCTTTACTACTTGTATCGGAGGTTTTATTTCCTCGTGTAATATCTCTGCTGTTGCCGTATAAAACTTTACATAGAATAGATTTCCCTTAGCAACTCTCTTATAAGTAATAAATGCTCTATGTAGTTCCGGTATTCCGCTTAGTTCTTCTCCGTCATATGTATATACAGTATTTAGTAATCCATAGTTATAACATGTCCTTACTAGGTTGGCGTTAGTTTTTGGTTGTGCAATTAGTTTATTATAATCTTGCAGTCTTTGGGTTAAATAATCTTGGTTTGGTTCTTTTGTAGTTGATCTGGGGTTGCAGTTTAAATAAGTTTGGATTTTGTGTATATTTTCGATATAGGTTCGTGTGATGTAATTATATTTCTTTTTCTCATTTTGGTTTTGCAAAATATCTGCATATGTAGATGCTTGCGGTTCTATGGACATATGTCTAGGTGTCCTTTGGGTAAATGGTTTTTCAAATAGCTGGTTTAAGTTAGCATTTTTATGTTGTTTATCGCTAACTTGTTTGCTTGTACCTGCAGCTGTATTTAAACAAACATTATGGGTTTTAAGGAGTTTCCCATCGTCTCCTTTTAGCTCTAAATTTTTTCCGTCTTCCAATCGACGTAGCTTCGCATTTTTATAGTCATGCTGCTAACTAGCTTTAGACTTCAGATTATCTTCATTAGTCTTTAGCTTTTGTATCTCGTTGTCCATACTATCCACTTTTATACAAAGTGTAGTTATGGCTTTGAGTATCTCTTCCATTGTATTTTCGTTCTCAGTCTGAGTAGCTTTGTCTTGATAAGTAATCTGCAATAACATTCTTATCAGTTTTTATTACTTCAATTGTAAATGTAAAATTTAATATATTTAATACCAATCTCCTTATTTCTTTTGTTGTTACCGAATCTTGTATTTTTCTTGTTAGCCACCATTTTACTTGTGTATTATCTGTTCTTATAATAAATTTGTTATATACAATATATGGTTCAAATGATAATAAACACTTATATACTGAATATAATTCTTTTCTATTTATTTCCCATTTTATTTCTGTATTATTAAACGTTCCTGAATAATACCTGCAATGATGTTCTATCGTAGTGTCATCATACCTGTATTTTAATATTCCTCCATAACTTTTTTCACTCGCATCTGATTCTATTATATAAGTAAATTTTTTATTTTCATCTGGAAAGTATAGTTTAGGTAAGTTTTTACATAATAATTTTACCTTTTGTATTTGTATTTGGTCTTTTTTATCAAACTGATATTCTATATCTTTCTTTAATTTTTGTTGTAATGGTTTTAAATTCTCTGCTAATTTTGGTATGTATTCTCTTACTTGATTTACTAGTCCTAAGAATGATTGTAATTTCTTTTTTGTGTCTAGTTGTTCATTTGAGTTAATTATTTTTTGTACTATATGTGTTTGCATTTTTATTCCGTTTTTATCAATTTGTATTCCTAAGAATTCTATTTGATTTTTCATTATATCAGCTTTCTTTTTACTTAGACTTATACCTGAATATTCTATGATGTGTATAAATTTTTCTAATAATCTTATATGTTCATCTTGTGTCTTAGAATATAATAATATATCATCGATGTACACTACACAATTTTCTATTTGTTTAAAGTAATTGTCCATAAAGTGTTGATATCTACCTGGTGCGTTTTTATATCCAAATGGTAATACATTCCATTCATAAAATCCTTGTGGTACAGTGAATGCTGTTAGTTTTTTAGATTCTTCTTCTAGTTTTAAGTGGTAAAATCCTGATTTACAATCAAATTTGCTAAAATAATTATATCCTTGTATTTGTCTTATCTTTAGTATTTTATTTGGTATCGGATAATTATATGTTTTAGTTTTTGCATTTAAATTTCTATAATCAATAACCATTCTACTTTTTCCTCTTTTTTGTTCACTATGTTTATTTACGATAAATGCCGGGCTTGTATGCTTACTATTGCTTTCTTGTATATATCCTTTTTCTAGTAATTCATCTATATGTATCTTAAATTCGGTTAAATCATTAAAATTATACTTTAATGGTTTTTGGGTTATTATACTGTTATTATCAATTAGCTCAATTTTTACTTTTGTTTTATGTTTTTCCCATCCTTGTAAAGGATCCTCACTATATAATAATTCTAACTTATCTTGAATTATTTTTACTTTATCTATAGAGAATATAATTAATTCTATTTTAGGGTCTTCTTCTTTTATATTTTCTAATTTTTGTGTAATTTTTTCACTTCCTTTTATCCATTCTGTTGTTTTTCGTTTTTTATTATTTACTCTTTTTGCTCCTATTTTTTGTTTACACGGTGTCGTGAACCACCAGTGTGTTTTTGTTATTATATGTGGGTATAATTTTTCTAAAAATGGCATTCCTAATAGCATATCTTTTGTAGTTAATTCAAAGTTATATATTTCTTCTATAGTTAATATCTTATCCCATATTTGTACTTTTATATTTTTTGCCTTATATGTGATCATGCTTCCTTCATTATTAAATCCTGTTACTACTATAGGTGTTTTTAATTTTTCCCACTTATCTTCTGGTAAACAATTATATTTACATATATTAGCTTCTGCTCCCGTATCTATCATTGGTGTATAATATCGGTTGTAATATCCTTCTATTATTATCTTCGCAAGTATATATATTTTCATATTTTTATCATACTAAAGTCCTTTTTATTATTACCCTTTTATTTTCATAATTTATTGTTAATTGTTTGTCTTCTAGATTATATGGTTTTACTTGTTCTAACCATTTTATTCCTAAGATGATATTTTCATTTCCTTGATATATTTTGAATTTTATCACTATTGGTACTCCTCCGATGATTATTTCCTTTTCTGTAGTTTCTTCGGTATATATTAATGCTTTTGGTAGTTCGGAGCATGATTGTTCAATAGTTATTATTTCATCTTCCGTCACTAATTCTCTTGTAATATAATTTTCTTCTCGTCCTGTATCTATTAGTATTAAATATTTTCGTTGTTCCATTATTCCCGTGATGTAGTAATGATATGGTTTTATGTCTTCTTCCATTGATTTTAGTGGGGTTTTATCTATTCTCCTTGAGGTACTCATTTTTGATGATATTTGGGGTATCTCATTGTTTATTCTTTTCGATGTGCTTAGTCTTTCTTTTACTATTTCTAAATCTTCTTCTATATCAATTTCATTATAACTATAATCATTTTTATCTATGACTGTAACTATTCTTTCAAAGGGATCTTCTATTTTTATTTTATTTATTTTATTTTTTGCTGTTATTTTGTGTTTTGTCGTTAAAACATATAAGTTTTTACATCTAGCTGTAAATATTTTACTTCCCGGGGCTAGTTCTATTCCTGACATTTTCCAATATAATACTAATGATTTATCTATATTTCTGTCATTTACTGCTACTGAGTAATTAGCACTTATTATAAATTTAAATTTTTGGTATATGAGGTTACCTTTTACCGCACTTATTATGCTTTTTTCTATAGGTTGTATAATTCTATCATCTGCTAAGTATATTTCTATGGGTGTATCTATTCCTTCTCTAAAACATGCTTTTATTAATATTTCTGTTCCTCCTAAATGTACATATTTAATTGGATTTTTAGCCTTAATATCTTGTATTTCTTTATTTATTATTCGTTTATTTATTATTGGTATTTTAGCTTTTCCTTTAGTGTATTTGCAATCTATGATATGTTCTCTTTGACTTACTACGTAATATTCTTCTTTTTGTCGTTTAAACCAGTTTCTTATTGTTGGTATTTCGAATATTTTTGCTACACTTAGGTCTAATTCTTTTCCTTTTATTTGCTCAAATATATTATTATCAAATATTATTTTTTGTTCTGTCGATTCTTCATCTTGATATTTTTCTTTAGTTATTATTTGTATATCTTTTTCAGTCATTGATATCGTATTCATTATCCGATTCTATTACTGAGCTATTTTCTATTTCATTTTCCGATAATTCATATATACTATCATTGCTTTCTAATTCATAATCTACGTACTCTATTTGTGTATATTTTTCATCGTCTATTATTATTTCTGATATTTGTTTTTTCTTTGGATTTTTAGGTAATTTACAATCTCTAGCTATATGTCCTAATTTTCCACAATTATAACAAGTACATTCCGTTAGTTTTCTTTTTGGTCTATATGGTCTTTTGGTTTTGTAGTTTTTTACATAGTACCTTCTTCTTGGTTTTTTATATTTATATTTTGATCTATATTTTTTATTATATTTCTTTTTATTTTTATAATATCTATCCGTACAACCAAATTGGGGTGCTGTCTTATTTTTGCAACATGCCAAGTTTTTTACTAATATTTTTTCCATTTTTATTTCTTCTTTATGTTTTTCACATAGTTCTATAAACCATCGTTGTAAGAATTTTATTCTAGCTCCTAAGGTATCTGTTAATTCTGCTTCATTCCAACTTTTTATTATTTTTGAATTAAAAGGTTCTGGTAATTTTGTAAAATATAATTTTCTTATTTCTTTACCTTCTTCTATGCTATATGTTCCTTTATAATAGTATTCTCTAAATGCACATGTATATTCATCTATGTAACACATATTACATATTGCTAATTTTGTCATTAGATTCCGATTTATGATTTTTTCTTTATTTTGTTCTTCTACCTCTGTTGTCATACTACTAAATTCATTTCTTATAGCTATTTCGTATTTATATAATATTTCCATGGTTGTAGTGGCTATTTCACCATCAAATTTTTTATTATTTCTTAAAGTTGTTAAGCTTTCATTTGTTAAATTTTGTAGCCATAATTTTACTGTTCCTATAATTGTTCTTTCTATGTATCCTGGTGCCTCTGCTATTACTATCTTGTTATCTATTAATTGTTTTGATATGTATCCTACCCATAATTGGATTGTTTTATTTATGTCTGCTACACAGTCTAAATCTAAAAATTCATGTTGTCCAGTTATTGGTTTAGGCGTCCATTTTTTATTTAATCTTTTATCCCATGTAGTTTTTTCTTTATTATATTGTTCATAATTTTTATTATAATATTTTGGATTAAAATTTTTTGGGTTTTTTACTCCTGATGTGCTAGGTTTTTCGTCCATGTCTACGTCTTCTGCATTTACTTCTAAATTCTTTGTATTATCTATATTTGCTAAAAGTTCCGTATATGTTTCACTTGTTTCCGAATGTTGTTCTAGATCATCATCGTTTATTTCATCAACTCTTATTTCGGGTAGATTATCTTGGTTATTTTCTTCTTTTTCTTCTAATTCATCTTGTAATTGCAATTTTTCTTTAATTTTAATTATCTCATTTGCTAATTTTGTTTTTTGTTCTTTTTCTTTTTGTTTAATTTCATACATTTCTTTTAATATTGCTAGCTCTTTTTCTAGCTCTATTATTTTAGTATTTTTTACTTCTTCTAATTGTTGTACTTCCTTTTTTGCTTGTTGTTTTATTTTTTCAATTTCCGTTCTTCTATCTATTTCTTCATTTTCTTTTGTTATTCTTACCATAGCAGTTAAACTATCTTCTAGTTTTACCGTTTCTTTTTCTAACATTAAACTTATATTATCACCTATTTTCTTATATCTTCTTCCTAGATTAGAAAATATTATCTTTATTTTTAATCCGTCATAATTTTCATATGTTTTTTCATCTATTGCGTATTCTTCTTTATTCATTTATAAATTATGTTGTAGTTTATATTCTAAGTTATTTATTTGTATTTCTAGATAAAAAATAGTCTTTCTTTGTGCTAGTATAGATTTGTGACAAATTCCTGCAAATATATTACTATTAAGTCTATTTTGCCTATATTCTAATTCTTGTCGTTTTTCTATAATTACTTCATTAAGTTTTTGTCTATATTCGCTATTCTTGTTATTCATTGTATTTTTAAGTATTGAATATATTTATATTCTATTTTAGATATATTATCTATTAATTGATTTAATTTTTCATTATCAGTTTTTGTGATATTAAGTTGTTTATATTCCGGATATAATTTGTTTAATTTTCTTCTTATTTTTCTTAATTTTCTACTAGTATTTTTCTTACCATGTTTCTTATTATCCATAGCTCTGATCACTATCCGTTATGCTGCCTTTTTGCTGAGATATTTGTGGTACAATATGCATAGTCAATGTATATTATGCAATCTTCTTACTGGAGTTTGTTGATTGTGTGATATATGTAGTATGTTCGAGTTTCATACTTGAACTGTTGTGGATTTGTGGTTACTCCCTAAATTATGATAAACTATTTATGCCATGTTGACACATTTTATCACTCTTTCTAGCCAGGGGAAGTTTGTGAATTTCAATCTCAAGGTTAGTATTCAGATTCTGACTTGAGTGTACATATTATTAATTACATTGCCTTTTTTTAAATTAGACAATTCCATCAAATTATTTTACTATTAGTTAGATACAAGATTTCGCATGATGACAACTTTATGGGTTTTATATATATATTATGTGTGTGTATATATATATATTATGTGTATATATATATATACACACACTGTAGATTTTTTAAGATAAATACACTATTTTAAAAAAACCACTAGGTTCGGACAACACCATATGGGCTTCCAACACCGCTTCTACTGGCCGTCAGTATAAGTCGAGTGCCAATCATGTGGTTTTAAATATTATTTTATTTTTCCATCCCCTTGTAATTTTTCTGTTAGTAGTGTTTTTCTCATAAGTACGATGAATGTATTTGAAGTTGGATGAAACACAATAAAAACTTCGACAAATGGTTTTAAGCCAATATTGCAACAAACTGATTTAGTTGTGGCTTATTTTTCCCTTTTTTGGTCTTTCTGTTGTGATTGTGAAGCCTTATTTCCCTTTAGTTATTTTACTTAGGTATCAGTTAGTAGTAGTTGGTTAATACCTTTGTTAATACAAAATTGTTTTGGGTTGTTTTTAGTACTAATCTTACCTTGAACAAGTGTGTGTCACTATCAGGGCTAGATAATAGAGCTTTGTACGGTGTCATTTCAGAAAAAGCTCAAGGCTCCAGTACATGTTCTATTCTAACTACCTCTTTCCGTGCATTCATGTTCTTTTTTTCTTTTTATTTTTGATAAACCAGTTGAAAGCTTTTGTCTGTGATATGGTTCAAAGTTTGAACCGTGATATAGTTCAAAGTTTCATTTCATGTGATGCTGTCATATCCTTAGTGATGCTTCATTTCTTATTATGAGTTTGTCCTCCTTTAATATAGTTTCGTTGAAGTACTGTTTGAAATTTACGAATTCCAAGTTAGAGAAAAAACTTGCCTATTTGAGGGTGTGTTCGAGATAGAGGATAATATTTTCCAATTCTATTTTCAACTTTCATGTGGTTTAGGTCTTAATGCAAATGTAAAAACTTGTTGTGTTAATATTTAGTTTGAGTATATATGAAGTTTCTGGCTCATAATAGGGCCTATAGAAGTATAATTATTTCTATTTTTCTACAAATTTAAGATTTTACTGATTACATAATTGAATAATTCAATGACCACATCCTATTTCTTCTGCATTAGATCTTGTTTCTAAACTTGGTGTGATTTGAACCTTAATTTCCACAGTTCGTTACTTCATAGAATATTATTCCACTTTGAGTTCAATATAACTTGTATAAATTGAGAAGGATTTAAGTTTTATATATTGATAACATAAAGAATTTAACTTGTATATACACAAATAATGTAGGAGTTTAAGAAACAACTTGAAGCTTTAAGTATATGTCATGATGACATCTACTACATCCCTCTTGATAAACACTCAACACAGTACAATAAAACAGTTCTTTTATAGTGGAAACCATTACTCGTGTATTACTTTCAAGAACAATACAAGATTACAACTGAACAATAAAATGAACTAACTCTAGTACCTATACTCTTAAACGATTAACTATAATTGAGGACTCTACTATAAAAGAAGCCAAGCCCACTTCTTGTTACAATTCTCACACCTCTCTTTCTGACACTTGGAACTCTAATTCCTAAGCACTTATTCTACAACGAAACAATGCAAACTCAACTCTAGAAAGAAAACCTAACTCTAGTTATTCTTTCTTATCGCCTCTTTATCTCTCACATCGCTTTGTCTTTGCTGGAAAATTCTCTCAGTTTATGATTGCAAAAAGCCAATCTTCTCTACTTTGATTTTGTCCTTTTGAAGAAGTGGAGTACGCCTTAGTCGAATTCTACAAGGAAAGAAATTAGTCTTTCCTAGAAAAAAAATAATTGTTTCCTTATAGGACTTATTTAGCTCCTGTATTTTCCATCTCGGATTCATATGCCTTTATTCTTCCCTTTATATGACTTGGATTGCTGTTTGAAATACATTTCGTACTTCATATGTGCTTGTGCAATCTTTTGCCGCCCCTTTTTATTTAAAGTCTACTACATTCATGGGAACCCGGTTCATGTTGTAATCATCAAAAGTAATTTGAAATGTTGGCAAGTCATCACCTCTAGTAAACTACCAAGGCCGCCAGGAGGACCCACAATTGTAAAGCAAAGCCTATCAGCTAACAAAAAAACAATAACATAGAACAAAATATAGTAGAAATATAACCTAGCCGGACCCCATAAGCCCAGAAGGTACAAACAACAAACATAACCCAACCGACCACCATAAATGGAGGGTACAACCAATAAACAAGTATACTAGTGATAGTCAATACATATAAATGAAGAGGATGCAATAGGACTATCAATAACCATCTATAAAAAAGTGCATAGACCTACCTCCCTACCGTGTGGGTTAAGTGGGACCCATGGATCTCCTTTATCTGATACTATGGTATTGACGGCCAGAGGGGCTCATAAGGGACGCGGGTAGTCCATATACACTACATGGGCCCGAATCCAGATCTTATGGCATGACAAGTCAGTAAAGGATCATAAGTAGCCAAAATCATGCAAGAAAAGGCGTTGACGCGCCGGCTAGTCAAGTAAAAATTGAGCATATCATTGATCCCTTTAATATCTCAAGTATGAAAGGAGCATGTCCCTAACACCCCGTAATCTCAAAAACAAATAAATCGAGGTGTCCAGGTGGTACGACTCTCGTCAAAACAAGTTTAGAATAAAAGTCGACTAAAAAAGTATTTCATCATGAATGATAAATATGTCAATGTTTGAACTGGGATTGTACCACAAAACCTATGAGAATGAACAAATAATGCATGTCATCACCAACATCCAAACAAAAAAAAAATAAGGTCAACTATGCCATACTACCAAAAAAAAAAGTACTAACCTGGGATTCAACAGGTCCTTGCATACGGACTCAGGCCCATCAATACAATCAAGCTCAATACGAGTACAACAAACCTACCGCTAAACAACAAGTGAAAGGGTCAAGAAGAGACATCAAATCAATAAGGGGGAACAACTAAAGGGACAATGCCCTAACCAAATCATACTATTCTAGTACGTGAAAAAGAAAAACTAGGACCAACCCATGGCTACGATGAGGCACCAAGGACATAAGAACCAAAACAAAGAGGAAGACCTATTGCAATGCTTATAGGGAACAAATCAACACTATAAGGCGATAAAATGTAGGCTAAGGCATCTAGGTACAATCTATTCTAAGCCCACAACGTATCAAGCCTAAGAAAGATCATCTACATCACAAGCAAAGATATAAGCTAAAACTAAGGATCCCAATATCCACACTAAGCCCAAGGGTCTTAGGAAATCAAGAAAAGATAGTATTACAAGAGGAAATCTAAATACCCACCCTGCAAATACAATCTAAAATTACATGAAATCTATTCTAGGCATTATCTAAGAAGCGCAATCAAGAAAGTAGACTGAGGCCTACCTCAAACCCAATCACAAACCCTTTTAGTTGATAGTTTTGTTCATTTAGATACTTTGAGACATCTATTGAATTAATCAATTATTGAGATCTTATGAGTTAATCTTTACAATTAAGATCCTATTTTACTTAACTAAGTCTTGCATTGAGTTCTAAGCCAGGCCAAGGGTACGCTTGGGGACCAATGATGGTTCTCGAGTGCCAACCATGTCCATAGTGTAGACTCGGGGCGTGACAAACATGCTATCAAAGCATAGAGTTCAAGATTCCTAGGGTGTCTATGAAGTCGTGTCTGTAGAATCCTTTTTATCGGTGTTAAGCATGCCACATCTATAATGAGGAGGCTACAATATTTAGGAAACGTATCACTTCTTTCTTACTCTCTTTCGTGTGATAAAGTTGAACTCTATAAAATTTTCTTTCTAATTCGTTCATGCACATATCTTTTGATATCATGCTTCCATGAAGAATTTTTGAGGTCGTCTTGCAAGGAGAAATGCATATCCTCAAGATCGAGGGGCACCCAATGCACGATATGTGAAACCTGTTTAAGGACAGGTCACCAATGTTGAGTTTCGGGATGCTATTCGGATGTTGAGTCAAGGGTTGTCCAATCAAACATTTCAACAAAGACTGGTTCATCAGGATATGGCTGATACATCTAGGATCCATGAGTTATTAAGAATGAATCCTCCAGAATTCACAAGGACAAATATCACTAAGGATCTAGAGAACTTTGTGGAGGAGATGTAGAAGGTGTTTGAGGTTATGCATGTTGTTGAGCGTACCGAGTTAGCTGCATACTAGCTCATGGGTGTTTCTAGGATTTGATACAATCAGTGGAAGAAGTGATAACATCCAAGGAAGCTCTACTCCATTGAAGGACAAGGATGAAGCTTTAGAAACTCCAAGGAGGCCCATAACAAGATCTCAAACCAAGGAGTTCAATGATAAGCTCAATGGGCTTCAATCGCTGATCCAAAGGTGTCTTATAGGGGAAGAAGAGCTCAAGCCCAAGGGAGAGGAATTGTCCAAATGCTACAATTATTTGGTGGCCCAAATTCAAGCCCAAGATGAGGAATTTTAAGGGCCATTTTCGTGCAAATAAGGTCAAGAAGAGTCCAAGAATCAGCCACAACAAGAGTTGCTTTCTGCCCAAGTTTTGAGAGAAGACTAGTCAAACTTTCCAAGATTGTCAAGATTCTTTTCCTAGTTGGGATTTACCTTATTTATTTATTTATTTATATATAGGTTATTAATATTTTCCTTAGTCTATTTATGGTATCCTAAGTACCATTTAATGCTTTCCTAGAAGTACTAAATTTGTTCCTAGTTAGGTTACTTTATTTCCTTTCTAGAGTAGGATTCCTTGTAATTGTCTTCCTAGGGTCCTTGGACGTTTTTTTCCCCTTCTCCTATATATAGGAGTCCTTTTCATTCATTAAAGACAATTTTCATTGATATTAATAATATTTGAGAGAGTTCTTTGAACCTTTGTGACTTGTTCTTTGAGAATTTATCTTTAAACCTTTACTAGTTTCATAGTTTAAGGTATAAAGTAACTTCTTCTTGTGATATCTTTGGTTTTTGTTTGGTATTCTTTAGAAGGTGATTAGTTTCTACATACTAATTATTGTCTTTAGTTACTCGTAAAGCGGTCAAGATCCGAATCTATCGTTTTGATTCGTTTTCTCAAGTAAAGGCGTTAGATTACTTCCATAAATCTATACGTTGTTACTTGGATCTTTTCAAGGCCTTAGAACATCTAATCCTTGGAAATTCGTGGATCTTTCCTTCGAATTTCCCATATCTTTAGTTTGTTTTTTTTGTTTCTTTTCTTTGTGCTTCCGCATTCTAATATTCAATTTTCTATTTGTGATCTCCATTAACCTTGCTGTTATCAAGAAGAGCAGGCTGAAGGGGCACAACTTGTGAGCTTGACTGTCTTTGAAAGTGCCTTCCTAGGGCACTTATTTCCCTGCAAACAAAGAGAAGCAAAGCTAAGAGAATATGTGAATCTAAAACAGGAGGCCATGATTGTGCATGAGTACAACCTCAAGTTCACTCAAATTTCCCGTTATGGTCCAGAGATGGTGGCAAATATGAGAAGCATGATGAGTCTTTTTCAATCTAGGTTGTATCGTTTATCAAGTAAGAAGGGCAAGGCAACTATGTTGATAAGAGATATAGACATAGCCAGGCTAATGATCCTTATGCAGTAGGTTAAGAAAGATAAGATTAAAGACAGAGAGTAGTTCCGTAATAAGATGGCTAAAAAACCAGGTCATGAGTCCGGATAGTAGAAGACTGGTAATATGAACCAATCATCTTTTCAGCAAAGGCCAACCAGAGCTGCACCATCATCAACTAGTGTACCTGCACCAGGGAATAGAGGTGACCTTAGGAACTACAACTCCTAGAATTCTAAAGCTAGACCTACTCAATCTTAGGGTAGCGGTGCACAAAGAGGTAATTGGACTCCTACATGTAACTAAGTGTGGTGTAAACCACCTAGAAGCATGTCATGATGGCTCCAATGTTTGTTTCAAGTGTTGATATACAGGTCACTTAATGAGAGAGGGCCCTTAGAATAGGCAGGGTATTGAAAATAGGGGTAATAGAACCGAATCTTATTCAGTGGCTCCGGTGGATAGAGCTGGTCCAAGAGGAGCTATATTTGGGACAAAGAGAGGAACAAATCGTCTGCATGCAATAACCAATCGCCAAGAACAGGAGAAATCACTAGATGATCAATTTAACACCTCAAATTTAATAAAGGGTAAAGTTTTAAGTTTTTCACAACTTGGTGTCAGCAATAAGGATACCATACACGGACTGTAGGTGGGACAATGGTCCGTAAGTGGTGGTCGTGGTTGGTCAGTTCAATTTTTCCAAAATGTTAATATTTCAATATTTTGTGAGGGTTCACCAGAATAGCCCATCATCCATTCAACGGGCCATAGAGAGGGTTCGTAGGTGTGTCCCAGACTTATAAATATTTTAGAGTTTGAACTTGAGAACGACGACCACAACCTACTTTCCGTAGACTGAACCACGACCTGTACAAAGGGGTCTGTCATTGGTGGCGTGGTAATTGAGTGTCTGAAGTCAATGACAAATGAATAGGATGGTTCGTAGGTTGAGCCACAGACCATTGTTTGCCACCGTCGTTAACAACGGTAGTTATTTGGAAAGAAAGGGATTTTGTGTCAACTTTAAATGGTCATATCTTTTAGCAAAAAAATGAATTAGGCTGCCCATGACTTATCAAATTAAAAATAATTGAACCCTCTTTCCAACGTCACTGATTTTGCTAAAATCCATGCTTCGAGTAAAAAGTTATGTTTGTTTTAGTGAAGCCATGTTGGGTAGACCATGAACGACGGACCCAGTCGACGAATGGCAGTCTAAACAATGGTTCGTCAGTCCCGTAGTAGATGGGATTCGACAGTTTTTAGGTCAGGGGTTATTGGATCTTTTCCCAATTATTTTAACTCAATACTAAGTCATTTTTTCTTCTACCCAAACCCTATATAATGATTCCAAACTCCCAAATCAACCAAACTAAATTCATTCCCTTAAATTTCCAAAAATTAATCGAGCTCTTACTCTCCAAATATTTCTCTCTCTAGAATTTGAAGAAGAAAGCTAGAGTTTCAAGATCGAACTTCCTAATCATCCATTGTTTCAAGGCTTTTGGCATCAAGGTATGATAGTTTTCATCCATGGATCCCTTCCACCCATGGAGTTCCCAAGTTCTCAAATTTGGTAAAGTTAGATTCCCCCATTAAGTTAGGGTTTTATTCAATTGTCATGCACTCTCTTGAATGTTGATTTTAATGATTGAATTATGATCTTTTATGCATGAATTGATGAAATACTATATATAGTTTTTATGATGATCCCCATGACCCATGTAAATCCCATATTATCCAATTATGATGAAATAATGTGGGTTTAGATTATGAAAGAAGAATTTTATGAAATCAAGAATTAATTGATAGGATTACATGAATTTATGTGAAACCCATGTTTAACCCTTGTTTCCTTGATGTTGATGATTGAAAGTGGGTTTTGAACCTTGAAAGGTAAAATATGAAATTATACATGTTCTTATGAAATTTATGGAAATGTTTTAAGGGTGCTTTGAGAGTGAAGTATCAATGACGTTGTTATGGTTGTGTTGTTGAAAGGATTTTTCTTATATACGTGTAAGCGTGAATTGTGAAAGTTTTTCTAACCTAAAATGAACTAATGCTCAGAAGCTAATCTAAGGATGAGGCAAGAGACGATTACCTATGCTCTCTAATTGAATGACAAGAGGCGATTACCCATGTCACATGATGTAAGGACAAGAGGCAATTACCCATGTTCCTTTAAGGATAAGAAGCAATTACCCATGTTATTTTATGAGCTATGATGAAAAGATCATGGACTGTGAAAGATTTTCTCATGCATGGTCTAAGGAGCTATCCTTTGATAAGATAAGGGGTGACTACCTGTGTCTTTTAAAGATAAAATAAGTCAAGACTTAATAACTACTCCGTGGGAATTATGCTTACCACTGAGAAGATATTAAGATGTACGTTGTTTCATTTTGAGGTCGGGTTTCTCTCGAAGCAATCTTCTTATCCTCTACATATGTGCCCCCATAGGATGATGGTCTAGATAGACATTAGCTAGTAGATCCACTTTATGTTAGATTCATGGTTCTACCTTGGACTATTCAAGGGTCCTTGAGGAGGACCCTAACTATGCTTCCCAAAACAGTGACCTTCGGATTAACCCTCACTCTGTGGGTGGGTCCACGTCCCATGAAGGGTACATTCGTGGGTGGCCAACAAGTTCCAGTCACCAATCCATGCACCACCAGTATGGGCCGTGGGTCAGTCCACGCCCCGTAGGTGGGTGGTCGTGGATGGTAGCCTGGAGATTGGTTTAAGGAGTAAAATTAGGGGCACTTTGTGGTTTTCCTATTTTAAGTGGTATTAAGTGAGTTCATTTTAACTTTGTTTAGGCCACCTCTATAAAGACTTTAGACCCTTAATTAAGTGATTCCAAATTATTCTCTCAACACACCAAAAAGAAACCCAATTCCCTCTGAAAAATCCTCTATATAGAAAGAAGTAGTAGTAGAAGAAGAAGACGAGGGTCAAGCTTGCTAGGCTTTGTAATCAAGGTATGATGGCTTATTCATTCATGGACTCCTTTTATCCATGAAGACCCCATGTTTCCCACGATTGTGAAGATGAACCCTAATTTTAGTTAGGGTTGCTTCCTACATTGTGGGTATTATTGTATGTTGATCAAATTGAGTGGATAATGGTTGATTATGATTGTTTATGATTTAATGACATGATTTTAGTATGATTATACATGTATTCTTGATAACCTAAGATTCTAGGGTGAAATTGATATAGTTTTGTTTTATGGGATGAAAGAGAAAATTGAGGGCTTAGATGTGACCTACTAAGATTGAATATTTACTTTATGAATTGCTTGAGATTAGAGTACCTAGATAAGAATTGTTTAAAAGTAAATATTGTAGACATGAATTGATTAGATGAAGGTTTATATGATGAATCATGATTAATAGTGTTTAGATTGAGTCTATATGAAGATATATGATCAAAATTGGTTAGGGATGAATCATGTGAGTGGAATACCTTGAGACTTAGGTGTATGAGGTGTTTGTGAGAAGAATTTTTTGAGAGTAAATATTATATTCATAGATGATGAATTCTAGGGTTTTGAGAGTAAGGCTAATATGTTGAATTATGAATGATAAGGCTTTGAGAGTGAAGCTACTTGCACGATTGAATTATATATGGTATTGTTGTGAAAGGATTTTGTTCACATGACCTATATTATGAGTATAAGATATTATGCATGTGATGATTTGATTATTTGAATTATGATTATATCCATGTCTAATGTTGTGATTCTAGATGTATTGATTGAATAGGATCCTTGGTCCTTGAAAGGGAAATGTATGATATTATGCATGTTTTATGAAAGGTTATGTATATGCTTTAAGAAAACTTTTCAAGAGAGTAAAGTGACTATGACTATGATAAAATGGTGGTGTTCCTGGAAGGCTATTCTCACACACAGTTATGCATGACTAATGAACGAAAAGGCCATGATTATGATGATGCTGTTGTGATGATTAAACGGCTATTCTCATGAACACATAATGAACATAAAGTGAAAGGTTTTCTCACATAATGAAGTTTCAAGGTTGAAAGGCTTTCTTACCTAATTGAATCTAACATGAAGACATGGACGGTGAAAGGTTATTCTCACACATGATCTAATTAGCTATCCTAATGAATTGTTTTGGATTGATTGTCAAGGACATCCTTCCATAAGACATGAATCAAGTTATGACTTAATAAATTAATCCGTGGGAATTATGCTTAGTACCGAGTGGATATTGAATATGATATGGAAGCTCTTTCGTTCAGAAAGGTCGGGTTTCTTGAAGCAATCTCTCAAGATGGAAGCTCTCCCATTAAGAAAGGTCGGGTTTCTAGTAACAATCTCCTTATTCCATAAACTACGTGCCCCCGTAGGTTATTTAGCTATTGGATCCACCTAAATCTAACATGATGATTGTTTTACCTATGGCAAGTAAGACAACCCTTTTTGGTGTGGGTAACACCAGATTCAATGTAAGCTCAAATGGTCTATGTCGGTTAAGGCTATTTACCACAAGGTCAAGTCTAGTATGAACTATGGTTACTCAAGAAGCTTTACTTAGTATGAGTATGATTATGGGGTCTTATTCATGAATTGCACAAGCTTTCCTTGAGGTGGCTTATGAAGTGTATCATTTATGATATGATGTTCAAAATGCATTGACTTTGCCTATGACTATGATGTTATCTCTTATTCTCGTTGATGAGTCCACGATTTGGACTCATTTAGGGATTTATTTTAATATATTAAGTATCCTCAAATGCTTATTTTGTGCCAGTAATTGATCTAAATCCTTAATTTCCAGGTATTTGGATTGAAGAACAAAGCATGGACACTAATGAGCAAAAGGGAACAAGGTAGCTGATAGAACGAAGAAAAGAAGGCCTGGCGATCACCTAACCCATTGGTTGAGTAGCCGAATGGCTATGATCTCGCCTAAAGTTACAGTGTGTTAAGCCCTAAAGGAGAAAATCAAGTTGGTGATGGAATGGAGTAGTCGGCGTGTCACTGAACGGTTCCGCGATGCAGTGCTAGATCACCCAAAGAAAAAAAGCGATGGAATTGACCAAAGGGCGGATCACCGAGTTGATCGGCGATCCCGACTTACTGTGCCGAATGGTCCTTCACAGCATCTTTTTGGCGACTATAAATACGTTTTTAAATTCTCAGTTTAAGAGTTGTTTTGGAGAGAGTTTTTTTAGAATATAGAATTTATTATTAATTTTTGAATAGAACTCTGATTTTGAAGACAATATTTTCCTTATCTTTGAAGAATTGATGTTTTCCATTTTTGAGAAATTGAAATCTTTGAGATTCTTCGATTTGGACTTTTGTGAAGAAGAAATTAATCTTACCTAGTTGATGGAAACACAATTTGGTAAAGATTTCTATCTTTTTATGATGTCTAGATAAAACCCCAATTCTTTGGGTGTGATTATGGGCTGATTTAGCTTATGGGTTTTGTTAATTTATAGTTTAAATGTTGTTTAAAAGTGATTTCAATCAGTAAATGTGGTTTAAATTAAAGAGTTGTAGTTGCAAATGCAATTCTAACTTCATGTTTTTGGCTTGCTCGAGAGAGAGGTTTTAAAACAAAGATTACTGATTTGATGGTCCATGGGTATTGGGTTGTCATGGGTTTTGCTCGAGAGAGTGACTCCTAAACTCTTTTCCACACATTCAGCTCGAGAGATTGAATGGACTAAAGCATAGGCAATTCTTAATTGCTGCTTATTGGTGTTCGAGAGAAACCAATTGGATTTAGGGTAAATTGTTCAAGAGAAAGTTTATCCCAACTAAACTCTAGCTTATTCATTGATATACAACTATTTACTATCAATTAGAATTACCCATTTGTCTACCTTAGCTTATAATCCAATCATATCCCAAGAACCCATCTCTTTACTTGTTTATTCGTATTATTTCCTGCTGTTGTAGTTGATAATTATAATCAAAACCCACCTTGTTATTTGAAACTTGTGTCACCCTTAACTTGAATTATGTTTTTATTCGTAAATGCTTTTACGTATGGTTGAGTTGAACATATTTGCACTTGGCTATTGAATCTTAAGCACGTACCACTCCCTGTGGGGTTCGACCCCAACTCACTTAGTTGGGTTAAATGACTAACTAACGATCGTTGGCACTTAGTATTGGATGAAGTGTCCTAATACGTAAAATCAAAATGGCTCCGCTGCTCGGGAGTGTTGTTGGTTAATATTCTTTTGTTAAGTTAAATTTTGTTCTTGTTAGCTATAATTGAACTTAATTTTAGTTTTGTTTTGCTTGTTTGTATTTTGAAACAGGAAGTATGAGTGTGAATGGCAGCAATGGTAGCCAAGTAGGCCACCACCAAGATTACATCGAAAAGCTCAACGAAGTCAACGAGCCTATTGCTAATGACCCCCATCTTATGGGTGGTATTGGTGCCATTCGCTTGCCCCCAGCTGAAGGGAATATGGTGTTCCACATCACAAGTACTATGTTGCAACTCTTGCAATTAAAGGGGTTGTTCGGTGGCTTGGCTCAGGAGGATCCCCATGAGCATATTAAATACTTCGTGGATGTTTATGGACCGTTATTCTTCAAGAACATACCCAAGAGTCGGTCCGATTGAGGTTGTTCCCATTCTCCATGATGGGAGAAGCATGTAAGTGGCTGGCTGAATTGCCACGTGAATCAATCACTTCGTGGGAGGAGTTGGTTACCACATTTCAAGTGCAATTTTTCTCTCTTTCGAAGATGATGGCTCGTTGGGATAGCATTCAGAGCTTCAAGCGTCTAGAGGGCGAGCCAATTCATGAAACTTGGCTACGATTCAAGAAGTTGGTGCTCCAATGCCAACCTCATGGCTTGCCTGACAACGTGCTGCTGCAGATTTTTTACCGGAGCCTTGACTCGGTAAACAAGGGTGTTGTTGACTAACTTTCTCATGGAGGTTTGATGCAGCAACCTTATTTGATATTGGCTCAACTCTTGGATGGAATGACCACAATCAATAGGGCGTGGTACAACCGTGAAGACCAGGTCTCCCCTCTCACATTTAAATTGACCAAGGAGTAGATGGAGAAAGACCAAGAGAGGGACCAGAACATGGCCAAGATCATGGCAGCACTTGACATTTTGTCCAAAAATGTCATTGGAGCTGGTGCTCAATGTGTCAATGTCGTGGGTGTTAGGTGTGTTAATCTAGATGAGGCCAAGTTTGAGGCTTTATATAATGAGGAGGTAAATTTCCTAGCCAACCAAGGTGGTGGTTATCGTTCAAACTACCGAAGGCACGGTGGTTACCAAGGTTGGAACAGGGATGAAGGTTGGAAGGATCATGACTGAGAATGGATGGACCGAAATCCCAATTAGAAAGATGGGGAGAAGGATAGGTATGTGACTCCCCACAAGCGAAAAAATACTAAGGATTCAGAAGGTGGCTAGTCTAATAATAAGCTTTCTCGTATTCTCAACAAAGTTGAGGGGTCTGACAAAATTTTGAAATAAATGATAGAAGATGTGTCGTCCCTAAGCCAGACGATTACCTCCCATTCAGTATCGATCAAGCAGTTGGAGATCCAAATGGGTCATATCTTGTCTTATTTAAACCCGATACAGCAAGGGAGGTTTTCCTAGTTATACTATGGCTAACTCCAAGAATGAGGTTTGAGTGTGTACTTGCGTCGTGCCGCGATGTTAACTATGGCGTTGGTTGGGAGGCAACCCATGTTTTATTTTCTTTCTTTTTATGTTTGAAATAATGGTGTATTGATTGTGCAGGTCAAAGTATGGAAAGTGTTTGATAAGTGCAGGTTGGTGAGCTAAAAGTCCAGTTGGCAACTCGCCGAAGAGGTCGACATG
Organism: Solanum stenotomum; assembly: GCF_019186545.1. NCBI lineage: Eukaryota > Viridiplantae > Streptophyta > Magnoliopsida > Solanales > Solanaceae > Solanum > Solanum stenotomum. The sequence continues at coordinate 54,506,116 of NC_064284.1, read as the reverse complement.
CCCGACTTGAACCACCATTGGACTCAAGACACTTTTAAATTGGAGTCTGTAAAACTTGGCAAGCCCAGGGGTTGATTGGCAAATCGCCGACTAGATCGGATATGATGACTTAGTCCACCGTTTAGACCCCCACATTAACTGGAGGTTCTGTAAAACTCGGCAAGGTAAGTGCCCACTAGGCGTGTCGCCGAGTGGGTCGGCGAGCAAAAGTAATGTCGCCGAATAGGTGTGAACTGGACGATTTTTAAAGGCCAAAGGTTTAAACTTTCAAACTCTTTCACTTTCCCTCAGTTTTGAACTTCCCAAACTCACACCCGTACTTTAGTATTCTATATTTTTGCATTTTTGTCTCATTTTAGTCATCAGAGTTGTGCTCGATGTTGGAATACTTTGCCGTCTAGCATGTCACATGTTTATTCGACATCTATGGTTGGTTTTCCGAACCCCAAATCATAATTTAGAAATTTGTACTCATTTGCAATTATTTTATCTTAGTGATGTGTGCTGGGCCTCGCTGATCGTAATTGTATTTGCGTGTCCTGTGTTAATTAGAAGTTTTTGCCCATATTGTCTTTAATGTTGAATTACCGAGATTTTGTGCCTTAAAATTGGTAAACAATTGTGGGGTTGGCTTGCATGTTGTTGGGTCTAGTAGGGTGAAGTCTAAGTAGCCCGCATTTTTGCCAAATATCATATTTTGCCCAATGATGGAGCAGTTGACGTCATTCTTAAAGACAAAAGTCGTCAAATGACCAAATTTGGCAAAACCAGGAAAAGTCTGAGTATCCCAGGGGCATGGGTGTAATGGGTCTTAGCTTAATCATGGTAGTGCATGTCTTGATTTTGTTTTCGGGGTTTGCGGGGTTGAATTTGAGAAGTTGGGTTGAAAGTAGGCATGTAGGGTCGTTTGGCGAGCTGGGTCGGGCTCGCCGAACCACTTAGCAGTTCTTCGATGTTCCCCATATCACCTTTAATCTCATGCTAAAATTGAAGTTTTGTTCTGTAACTTTTGGCAAGAAGCCTGAGATCGCTGAAAGAACTCGGTGATTCGCTGAAAGTTCTTTTTGATCACCCTTTGTCTGCGCCCCTAACCCTTAATTGCACAGTAAATTTTGGCGGGCTAATCCTTGCTTGCCGAATGATGTCGACGATTCACCGAAAGGCCTCCCTATCGCTGATATGCCAATTTTTTCTATGATTTTTGAGCCAATCATTTCGGCGAGCCCGATCTAGCTCACCAAAGAGATTCGGCAACTCACCGATTGGTTCAGCGAGTCTGTCTGCAACTACTTTTCTGTGCTTTTGCTTGAAGTGTTTCTCACTTTTCCTAATATTCTTGCAGACATGGCAAGACCAAAAGTTGTCGGTAGAAAAATTCCACCCCGTAAGAAGGCTAAGGGAATAACAATCAACGAGGATGCCACTGAATCCATGACTAAGGCAACCAAACTTCCCACATCTGGTAGGAAAGGCAATGGTAAAGGGAAGGCACCTGTATCACCGGAAGCCAGCTCCGACAGTGACGGTATCTACGCCACTCACCTCACCACTTCTGAGAGTGAGGGTGTGTCACAACTCAGGAACACCCCTTAGTCGTAACATGGCGTACTCGACCCCGAAGGGGTCTAATACAAGCCTCATAGCATTCTTGAACATAAAAACATAGGAAAAATAGAGAAGAATTAAAACTTTCCTTTACAATCGAAAAGACTTTCATTAAAAGAAAGCAAGCGGAAGACTTTCTAGACTTTATATACTATGTCTCAAACCATCTAATACTTTGAATACAACATGGGGACTTAGCCCATACAAAAGCTTAAACAATACTAAAGACATAAAGGAAACACAATGGGTTTTGTCCTCTAAACTATGAGGACTCACCAAGTCTTCATCTTCAAGCACCTTAAGAACCCACTCCTCAAGCATAGAACACCAACATCTCCAACACCAACATTTGAGTTGAAAGTCATGCTTTTATGCCATTTTTGTAAAACTTCGTGAACACTTATACAAGAGGCATAATAAAAGTGACAACCAACATACAAGGTCACATAATTCACATTTGAACAAGATCACATATAAACCTTCACCTTCACCTTAAGCCTCCACCTCAAGTAACCCTCAAGCTATACCTTGTGCAATTTATGGGTAGCATCCCATACCACCACCCACAATAAGGCACCACCTTAAGGTCACCAAAAGTGAACTTACCATTCATCCTTTCCGCCTTTACAAAATAAAGCTTTTAAGAGACATTTACATTACATGAATAAAATCATCACATTAAGACTAATATCTAAGACAACTCTAAGTCGTACTTGTGCAATGAGCAAGTAGCATCCCATACTACTCACACCAAGTACTCCTTTGAAGTCACCATAGACAAGGCATATTCATATACAATAAGTCATGACAAGGATGTACTCATAATCCAATCCAAGTATAGCATGCATCTTTACATTTAAGCATATGAGAGTCAACATTACTCAATAACATCATTTAGAGGACTTCCATTCATTAAACATTAGATCAACATTCTCCTTAAGTTCTTCCTAGGAGGGCATTCAAAAAATAGTCATTAAGACTTAGAGAACTCACTATGACCCTTTCAAAGCCTACTCGTGCAATGCATGGATAGCATCCCATACTACTACCCATACTTTGTAGAACTCCTCAAGAAACCGTAGTGCACATCTCACATGATGGGAATAAGAGTTAACTGACATAAACCATGAGAGCTAAATCATGGAATCCGATGTACTATCCCACATCGTAAGGGTTGGTCTACTTGCCTAAGGTAAACCGGTAACATTAGTTCGGATAGAATTCGCTGGCTAATATCCTATGTGGGCACATAGTTATGGGATATGAAGGTGTTCATTGGAACTCTAGCCTAACATTGGGAGAGTTTCCATCTTACCATATCCAATCAGTGCTTAGCCTCCATTCCCATAGAGTAGTCATTCACATTAACATCATTGTACTTGAGTGGGCAACCAATCACTAGGTCTACCGACCCAAAGTACATTACACAAGAATGGGCCACCATCACTAGGACTAGCGATTCAAGGTACATTAGGGATGGCTCATTGACTTTCCAAGAACGGTGCCATAAACATTGGGTTTACCGATACAAGGTCATCATTTCACACATGAAAGGGCTACCAACACTAGGTCTACCAATTCAAGGTTGTTGCACTAGACTCATCATGAAGGGCTACCAAGCTTAGGTCTATCGGTTCAAGACATAGTCTAAAATACCTCATCATTCATTTATGAAAGGAATGCCATTGGCCCATCGATTCATATTCATCAATTCAAGACATATTCATTACTCATACATGAAAGGAATGCCATAACCTATCAATTCATATACATCAACAAAAGAAAAGGACGCCTTAGCCTACCAATTCAAGATAGTCAACATTACATTATAGAACCCTTTACATTCCATCATCATCATTCCTGAGTGTTAAAAGAGAATATGCTTTCAATCACAACACATTTACATTCAACGCATGATCATCATTCTATCATTGGAATCACATGTATATCCTTCACATTAAACATTCATATATACAATATCATGATAATACTTCAATTCTTCACAATATGCCTTCAAGGACATGATCACAATGTTCATAGTAAGTAAACACTCCACCTTTCAAGTGGATCAACAATTTAAGCATAATTCTATTACAACAAATAATTAGGTCAAACTTTCCCTTTCAAGGCCATAATCACCAATCCTCAATTTATCAACAATTCATTATAATTAAACATAGATGATGATACAAATCAATAATTTAAATCAATCAAGGTATAAATCCATCAACATTCATTTATATTCAACAACCCACTTCATAAGGCACCATTTACTAATTTAGAGAAATCATGGGTTCATAGGGTTTTTCATCTTAAATTGTCATCTAAACATCAATATAATCATAAGTTATCATTTGAAAATGTTGGATGCAAGAACCCATGTGATTGAGTGAAACTTAGGGTTTCTTCATGAAACTTGAAATTTTTGAAACTTCTTTGAGATTGACTCTAGGGTGAAAGTTAACACTAGATGAAGGATCACCATACCTTTACTAAGATTCCCCAAGAAATTTGGTAAAGAAATGCCTTAAATCCAAAACCCTAGCTCCCTCTTCTTTTTCTTCTTTGGGAACTTCTAGAGAGAAAATATTTGGGAGGAGTCGGGTTTTTTTTTTCTCTTTGGAGAGGCTTAAATGAAAGAATTTAGGTCATACAAAGGTCTTATAGTTGTTAGGAAAGGAATAGAATAATAAGGACTTAGCTTTGGAAAATAACCAAGGACCCTTAAAGTTCCAACTTAAAAAATTCTGCCCTTGCCCGTCCAAGCTCGCCCTTTGGACACTTGGACTCACCAAGTGCAGTAGGCGACTCGCCAAGTGCACCCTTGGCTCGCCCTTTGTTCCAGTGAGCTCACTAAATGGGCAGTCTATTGGGCGATGGAGGGGGGACAATGGGCGATACGCCAACCAACTTGGCGAGCTACTACTTAGCTCGCCCTTTGGTCCAGAACCTAGGCCAAATAGGCAGCCCAGTAGGCGATCACATGAGCCTAAGGGCGACTTGCCCAACCCCTTGGGCGATCAAGTACTCCTTTCACCAAACATCCCCTCAAAGAACAAGGTTTCTTTCACTCGATCATGCTAGTGTAGGCCCGTTTTTGCATCCTAGGCTTCTACCCTGCTCTGCTAAGTTCTAAAAACAGCCTACACATCAACCTAAAGTCACACTAACCCAAACGATGAGGCTCTAGTTCAACCTATTATCCGAGTTGTTACATTATCCCCCACTTGGGAACATTCACACTCGAATGACACTTAAAATACACTAAGGGAAAAATGACTCAAGACTAGCAGCCCAACTATCAGGCAACATAGGAGGAAACATCAACTTCACATCAATAAGCTCAATGCATATACAAGAAAGTAGGAACTACATCTACATACTCATTATGCATCAAGGCAATAACATTTCTCATTTCGTTGGAGGAACTCCTTCTCCAACTCATATCATGCTCATCAAAACTTTATTAAGCACATTATACAACTTTCTCATAAAAGCACATTATGAGACTTCTTCATAAACACATTTAGGCATGTTCAACATTTAACCTCATAAAGCATATAAGCATTATGCTACTTCTTCATAAACACATTTAGGCATGTTCAACATTTAACCTCATAAAGCATATAAGCAACTCAAACTAAATGCATATCAACATGAGGAACAATAAATCATGAAAACTCATTTTCTCAACTAAACAAGACTCCAACTAGAACATGCATAAAATAAGGAGAACATGAAAACACAATGTCACACATGACTACAAAAATATGAGACAAGACAAAAAGGAAATCTTGGTCTTAGGCTTGAATAGGCACATAAAGGAAGAGGTAAGGATATCGGAATTCTCAACAACCTTACTACTCAACATACTATCCCCCACTTAGGAATAAACCCAACTAAGGTCAACATGAACATACCATAGGAACCACAATCAATACATCTACAACTTACTAGAAACCATCAACATACCGGTACTTTTAAACTAGGAAGGTCCTCATTAAACAACTCTTGCTCACAATCAACCTTACCACATCACTCAAGGTCTCATCTGAGTCTACCACACCGGGTCTAAACTCCTCAAAATCACTACACCTCTTAAGGTGAAAACACCAATCAAGCCTAACTCATGAACATCAATGACACTCAAAGACCTTACAATCTAGGAACATTATCCCCCACTTGGGAGTAAGCATATACCAACTCTTCTAAGCTTCACTTCTTTCAATTTTTTCAACATACCTCAAAACTCATCATCACATATAACCATAAAGCAACCCATTCACACTAAAGTCAACATCACAATCTTCCATCTCACATCTATCAAGTCATAGAGCCGTAGTTGGAATCATAATCAACCTTTTCTCTCCCTTAACCCTTCTAGCATACTTCTTTCAAGTGGTCACATACTAAAGACCATCGTATAAGAAACAAGAGAGAGACATTTTAGAGTTAAACTCTATGGCACGACTTGAAGAATGAAGAAGTGAAACTTTCTTAACACCCAATAGCCTCCTATTCATAATGTGGCGCGCTTCACATTATGAACAAGACTCTACTAGATGTGGTTTGAGACAACCTAAGACCATTCCAAAATCTTGTGCTCTGATACCATGTTTGTCACGACCTGGGAGCACCCCCTAGTCGTAACACGGTGTACTCAACCCCGAAGGGGTCTAATACAAGCCTCATAGCACTTTTGAACATAGGAATGCCATTGGCCTATCGATTCATATTCATCAATTTAAGACTCATTCATTACTCATATATATCCTTCACATTAAACATTCATATATACAATATCATGATAATACTTCAATTCTTCACAATATGCCTTCAAGGACATGATCACAATGTTCCTAGTATGTAAACACTCCACCTTTCAAGTGGATCAACAATTTAAGCATAATTCTATTACAACAAATAATTAGGTCAAACTTGTCCTTTCAAGGCCATAATCATCAATCCTTAATTCATCAAGAATTCATTATAATTAGACATAGATGATGATACAAATCAATAATCTAAATCAATCTAGGCATAAATCCATCAACATTCATTCATAATCAACAACCCACTTCATATGGCACCATTTAGGAATTTAGAGAAATCATGGGTTCATAGGGTTTTCATCATAAATCATTAACTAAACTTCAATAGAATCATAACTTATCATTTGAAAATGTTTGATGCAAGAACCAATGAGATTGAGTGAAACTTAGGATTTTTCATAAAACTTGAAAATTTTGAAACTTCTTTGAGATTAACTCTAGGTTGAAAGCTAACCCTAGATGAAGGATCACCATACCTTTATTAAGATTCCCCAAGAAATTTGGTGAAGAAATGCCTTGAATCCAAAACCCAGTTCCCTCCTCTTCTTCTTCTTCTTTGGGAACTTTTAGAGAGAGAAAATATTTGAGAGGTGGTGGGTTTCTACTTTTTTTTTTGTCTTTGGAGAGACTTAAACGAAAGGATATAGGGCATAAAAATGTGCTATAGTTGTTAGGAAAGGAATAGAATAATAAGGAATTAACTACGGAAAATAACCAAGGACCCTTAAAGTTCCAACTTAAAAAGTTTTGCCCTTGCCTATCCAAGCTCGCCCTTTGGACACTTCGGCTCGCCATGTGCACTAGGAAACTTTCCAAGTGCACCCTTTGGCTCGCCTTTTGTTCTAGTGAGCTCACTAAATGGACAGTCATTAGGGGGTGGAGGGGGGACAATGGGCGACACGCCAACCAACTTGGCGAGCTACGACTTAGATCGCCCTTTAGTCCAGAACCTAGGCCAAATAGGCAGCCCACTAGGCGACCACATGAGCTCAAGGGTGACTCGCCCAACCCCTTGGGCGATCAAGTAGTCCCTTCGCCAAACATCCCCTCAAAGAACAAGGATTCTTTCACTTGATCATGCTAGTCTAGGACCTTGTTTGGACCCAAGGCTTCTACCATGCTCCATTAAGTTCTAAAAATAGCCTACACATCAATCTAAAGTCACACTAACCCAAATGATGAGGCTCTAGTTCAACCTATCATTTTCCGAGTCGGTATAGGATAAGCACTAGGAATAGTACGCTACAGGTTTGGAGCCTAAGGATGCTGAAATATTATCAGAACAGAGGGCTTAGCTACGATCCAAAAGGATGAATGATCCGTCTAGGATCAGGAATCGTCAAGCCTCTACTACTCCTCCTCCATCTCTAGCATATCTTGTGGTCTTAGCACCACAAGTACAGTGTCCTTATTCCAAGTCTATGAATAGACAGAAGACTGAGGAGATGAAGACAATCATTGAGGAGAAGCGTCTGTCTACTGATGGGGTCATTGACAGGTACCCAGAGATAATGAGTTGCCTAAAGTCGCACAACTCCCAGATCTTCACAAGCCCCATAGCCCTTACATTCCTACTTGGGTCTGGGAGTTCAACGTTGCTTATGGAGCCTTGATACTGCAAAGAAATATGTAGGCAACTGCATTCAAATCGGTTGACTACGTAGTTGTCCGGGGAAAGAAGGTCGAGTGTGATAGTGAGGCTATTAATGTTGTACTGGAATGTCCCGATGATATTGATGACGAGTGCTAGCATCTGATCAGGACAAAGACTCTAGAAAATATGAAGAAGTGGCTGGCCCCTATTATATCAGACGTTACTCCCATGTGGTTGGAGATTGGAGTACCAATTGAAAAGAAGGATCTAAACATAGCTACAAGGTTCTGGTTTGGCTTTATTAGCAGTACGATCATGCCATCCCAGAATAAGTCGATTCTCTGACAAGCCAAGGCAACCTGTCTAGGATACATTATCGAGGAGATGAGGATAAATATGGGGATAACTATGGCAAAGGAGATGGTCATGAGGGCCAAGCAACGCTACACTCCCCTCTCCTTTCTAGTATTGATCACCGAGTTCTGCAGATGGGCTCAGGGTCCTAGAGATGAAAAGAAAGATATGGAAGTAATTCCCACATCTTCTACTAATATCCATAGGATCGAGGTGGAGTATTTAAAGGATGAGGCAGAGAGGAAGAAGGCAGCCCCGGTGGACGCTTCACGGTTGTGGATACAGACTCACTACCTACAGAGGCACCTTTACCTACTCCAACCCTTGGTCCTTCAAGTACTTCTAGTGCTGTTCCTTATGACACTCCAGGTTCTTTTATTGCTACATTGCCTCCCAAAGCTGCTTCTATTGTTGTTTCCCGGCCCCCGCTCACTCAAGCTGAACTACTCTGGATGGGGCAACTAGCCCAGTCTCCCGATCATCGTGCTTCTAGACTTAAGGCCTCCATTCTGGGCATCATTCAGACAGCTCTTGCTGATGTTGTGACACCGTTGAGTTCTACCATTGATTCCCTTACGGCTAGGATAACGATGTGCGAGCATGTCTAAGAGACCACCGATGATGTGATGGCTCTAAAGGTCATCATTACTGCATCGAGGAGAGATATGGACTAGCTAAAGTCCATCGACATGTCATGATTTTCCGGATGGTAGAGGTCCTAGATGTGCTAGATATGACTCCGGTTACTACCGGAGATGAACAAATGAAAAGATGCTTGGGGTTGCTGAGGAGGTTTTTTTATGAGGGCCTTACAGAGATTGAAGAGGTCATGATCGATGCAGTTATGCATACCTCTTTGGCAGATACGCCTTCGGCTGACCCTAGTGGAGCTGGTGATATTTTAGATGTGACTCCAGGCACTGATGCCCTAGTTTAGAGCACTACACCGGGCACTGATGCCCAGACAGATGGAGCGAACGTTTAGACATGATCCCTTTTTACCTCCCACTATATCTTATTTTATTTGACTTTTGGATATTTTATCTCTTGCATTTGAGGACAAATAGCTTTTTTTATGGTGGGGTGAGGCCCACCTTTTGTGACGATTGTTCTGTGTATATATATATAGGTTTTTTGTGGTTTATCACATTTTGGCATTATTTTTGTGGATGTTTGATCTTGTGGCTCCTTGCTTTAATTGTAAATGATTCTTGGACCCTTTCGTAAAATTTTGTGCCACTTCTTGTTTGTGTTTGAATGTGGTTGTTCTCTTGCAAATTTGAGTATTGGTCTTGATCAATACCGATGATTTAAATAGTGCTCATAATTGAATAAAAATGAATGTGCAGCTACGATGAGGCCAAATGAAGTTGCATAGACAATATGTGAACCTTTTGCATCTCGTTGTGACTAGCTAATTATCAAATTGAGTCTCTTGTGGTGAACATTGCACACTAGGGAAAGTGTGGAATCTTGTTTGACATTGGTGTCAATGCCTCGTGTGATGAACTTACCGTGAACCATGTGTGATAACACCTACAATTTGCCTTATTGGTCCGGTTGATTAAGTGATGCAATCTCTTGATATGATCTTAGGCAACTTTGAAGAGTGTGGAACAATTTAACATTATACCACTTTTTATGGCCTACCTTGTGAGTGTGTGAACTTTACTTGAGCACCCTTTTGAGCCTTACCCTTTTCTTAGAAGAAACTTGATGAAATTGTGACCTTTCTTGATCCATTACCCTTAATCCTCATGATTTGTAGTTTGTGTGATTAGCCAACTTGGGTCAAAGCCTTAGTTAGGGGTGTGGTGAAAAGAGAAGGTAAATCAAGAACTGCAAAGAAGTCCCCTTTGAGAAAGATGGAACCCCACCATATAAATAAAGAGAGAAAAAGAAGAAAAGAACGAAAAAAGAAAAAGTTGTGGAATAAAGTTGTGAAAATGCAAAAAGAAATTGGGTGTCCAAAAGTCCATGGAAGTGAATAATGGGGTCACTTGTGAGCACGAATGAGAATGATGAAGAAAAGGAAATAAAGTGTTGTTCACACCATATTTCATGACGATTACAACCATTTAGCCTGAATGACCATACCTTTGCACTCAACCCCGTTACAAGCTTTGAAAAGACCTTTTCGATCTTGACTGAGCTGAAACAATTGTTGTTTGGAAAATAAGGGCAAACCTTATGGGTGAAATCATGCATTGTGTTGATATTTGTGAGTGTGAGTGTTGCATTTGATTCCGAAGCTTTAAATTGTTGTGAATATGAAATCAGTCTTTGTGTCAGGGCATTTGAGTACATTTGTCACTACAACATTTTAGGCCTACGGCCACACTAAATCTAGACAACGCTTGTAAAGTGTTGCCTAAAATATTTTTGGGGACACTTTTAAAGCGTAGCCCATGTATTTAACTTTTGGCTTCGATAATATTGGCAACACTTGTAAAGCGTACTCTTTAATAGTATAGGCTACACTTTATAAGCGTAGTTGCAATATGATATAATTGACAACAACTATTTACATATATGACCACACTTTTAAAGTGTCCTATTTTTATAATTGTAAAAACAACACATTATAAATGTTACCTTAAAATTTTCACTAAAATATTATATTCCCTCCAACATTTTTAACTATCCCTCTAATTTTTATTGGGCAAAGAAAAACAATTCATAAAATATAAATCTATCTTTCCCCCAAATCAGAAAAAAATCACAATTTTAAGGTCTGAAATTTCTCTAAGTCGGGTTGAGGTCTCCAAGTTTGAAATTTCTCCAAGCCGAATTTCTAGGTCTCCAAGTCTGAAATTTCTCACAGTCTGAAATCCTCAAACATAAAACAACGATGCCTTCTTCTCCAAGTCTGAAATTTCTCAAGAACAATCCCTCACAAATTAAAGAACAACACATATTCAATTTCATGGTTGTTCACTTGTGACCTACGAAAATCCCACATAGATTTCTCATTGTTCATCAAGGACAGAACAAAACACTTCATTTAAGAAGATGATGTCTTAAAGCTTCATCACATTGAAAGGATTTTGTTTGACTATGGTTTATCAGGTAAAAGTTTCTATCTTTAAAAGTCTAAATTTATGATATCTAGGTTTATTTTTTGTGTGTGGTTACACATTTAGCTTTACGATTTTGATATTCTTGTGTTGTTGATATAATTTTTGTTGATTTCTTGTTGATACAAAAGAAAATAAGGCAACATAAGTTTTTTGGCTTCATTTTACTTTAACTTGGTTTGAGTAAATTGGTTGTTAGAGTTTGAGCATATCTTTGCTGAATTGCTTTCGTGCTAATAAATGGTAGAAAATGTTAATCTTTATGAGGTTAATATACTGAAATTCTACATAAATTGGGGGCTAAGCAACCATTTCCTGATTCGAAGTTTAGCATGGACCTTCTTTAATTGTTTTGGTAATGTTTAAGAATGTTATTGGCTGGAATAGTGCACTCTTGGTTCTGTTCAATAAATCTTAATAGCAAAGGAAGTTAATCATAGTTCTCTTCATGTTAAATTTTTAAGTTACATTATGATATTTATTCTCTATAATATTTATTGAAACATATAGCTATAATCATTTTCTATTTAATTGAAGAAGTTTACCATATAGCTATGTTGGAAAGGGTTCTTATAGAGGACACTAATAATAGTAGCAGAGGCGTGGAGAGGAACTCTTTAGATCATAATATGTCAGGTTTTAATGTTAGAATACAAACATACATATTTTTTTTACTGTGGAGGCATAGTATAAATCTCTTGGAACAGAACCTGCTTGCCAAACAGACAGTTAGGGTAGTATTTCGAGGAGGTCTACCAATTTCTAGCTCAAAAATTATTTTCTGCCCTTATGTGTGGGGACATTTAGCTTAAGACTGTTAATATTCCGAGTATGCACATATATTTTTTGTGGTCTCAGTGTCTCCACATCATGGAGTGGTATTACTCCTAAAGTGTTGAGATTGATAATCAGGGAAGTGCTCTTTTGCTTTATACACTGAAAGAGTAATGTGGATTTTATTATTATTTCACTATTTCAAAAATGAGGGTTTGTTGCTTTTTTCCTTATCAGAGAACAAAAATAAACTAGACATTCTTTCTAGTAAAGTGATATCTAAATTGTAAAATTTGATGACGTGATTTCACTGTGAAGCAACTATATCATATAATATAGAGAGTTTACTTGTGTTTTTGACATATATGTATAGACAAATTTACTTATGATGTGACATGTACTATCACTGAGAGTACTCTATTTGCAGTACACTCCTGCTATTGATATTTGTAGCATAGGATGCATATTTGCAGAAATGCTCACCGGAAAACCATTATTTCCTGGAAAGAATATTGTGCATCAATTAGACCTTATGACTGATTTGCTTGGAACACCTCCTCCTGAAACCATTACTAAGGCGAATTTTCTCATTGCATACTTCTCTTTCTTTGTAAATGTTCAATCAGATTAGCATCGCTTGGACGATAAGATGTCTTCATTAATTGCTAGTAAGAACATCAGAGAACAAAGGTTAAGACAAAAAGAAAAGTTGATGTGAGGTCCTAGTAAATCACGTTGTATGTCCCACTATAGTTATTCCTGTTACTAAAGAAATTATACTGAACTGGCAGATTAGAAATGAAAAGACAAGATGATACCTCGGTAACATGCGCTTGAACTTGAACTTGAACTTGCATTTGAAGCAAGTATTCTAAACATGAGAATCTTTGATAATGGTGAGTCACAAATTGAATCTTTGAGTTCAAAATTGATCCTTGCCTGAGTAAGTTGAGTCTTTTTGTCTGCATTCATGATTGAATCTTGTGTAGCACTTTTTGACACATCCTTTTTGAACTGCTGAACTTGAGTTTTACTTGAGGACAAGCAAAAGTTTAAGTTGGGGTGTTGATGAGTCCACAATTTGGACTCATTTAGGGCTTTAATTTAATAGCTTTAGTGTCCTCAAATGCTTATTTTGTGCCAATAACTAATGTAAATCCTTGATTTCCAGGTATTTGGATTGAAGAACGAAGCATGGACACTAATTAGAAAAAAAGAACAAGGCAGCTGAAAGAACGATGAAAAGAAGGCCTGGTGATTGCCTAACCCATTGGGTGAGTCGCCGAATGGCTATGATCTCGCCTAAAGTTATAGTGTGCCAAGCCCTGAAGGAGAAAATCAAGTTAGTGATGGAAAAGAGCAGTCGGCGTGTCACCGTACAGTTTTGCGATGCAGTGCTAGATCGCCCGAATTTACAAAATGTGAGGATGTTGAAGGCCAAAGGAAAAAGGCGATGGAGTTGACCAAAGGGCGGATCGTCGAGTTGATCGGCGATCCCAAATTACTGTGCCGAATGGTCCTTCGCAGCATATGGCGACTATAAATACGTTTTTAAATTCTTAGTTTAGTAGTTGTTTTGCATAAGGTTTTTTTAGAATATATAATTTCTTATCAGTTTTAGAATAGAACTTTGAGTTTGGAGACAATATTTTCCTTAGCTTTGTATAATTGAAGTTTTCCATTTTTGAGAAATTGAAAGTGAGTCTTTGAGATTCTTCGATTTGGACCTTTGTAAGGACGAAATTAATCTTATTTAGTTGATGGAAACACTATTTGATAACGATTTCTATCTTTTTATGATGTCTAGCTAAAACCCCAATTCTTGGGGGTGTGATTATGGGCTGATTTAGCTTATGTGTTTTGTTAATTGATAGTTTAAATGTTGTTTAAAAGTGATTTCAATCAGTAATTATGGTTTAACTTAAAAGGGTTGTAGTAGCAAATGCAATTCTAACTTTGTGTTTTTGTCTTGATCGAGACAGAGGTTTTAAAATCAAGATTTCCGATTTGATGGTCTCTTGGTATTGGGTTGTCATGGGTTCAGCTCGAGAGAGTTAATCCTAAACCCTTTTCCACACATTCAACTCGAGAGAGTGAATGGACTAATGCGTAGGCTGTTCTTAATTGCTGCTTATTGGTGTTTGAGAGAAAGCAATTTTATTCGGGGTAAATTGTTCGAGAGAAAGTTTATCCGCACTAAATTCTAGTTTATTTAGTGATTTACAACTGTTTACTATCAGTTTCAATTACCCATTTGTCTACCTTAGCCTATAATCCAATAACATTCCAAGAACACGTCTCTTTACTTGTTTATTCGTGTTATTTGATGTTGTTGTAGTTCATAATTACAATAAAAAACCCCTTTGCTATTTAACACTTGTGTCAACCTTAACTTGAATTATGTTTTTATTCGTAAATGTCTTTACCTATGGTTGACTTGAACATATTTGCACTTGGCTATTGAATCTTAAGCATGTACCACTCCTTGTGGGATTCGACCCCAACTCACTCAGTTGGGTTATATTACTGACTAACGATAGTTGGCACTTAGTATTGGATGAAGTGTCATGATACGTGAAATCACTCACCAGTTATGATCATTGTCTCTTATGTTATGTCCTACGTCTCATGATGATGTCTCTTATGCTTATGACTTATGTTATTGTCTCTTTATGATTATGGCATGTGTCTTATGTTGACTAATACCTCTTATATGCTTATGTTGATGATATATGCTAGCCATCATATTTAGTAAATTATTGTACTAACACATACTTCTGCGCACATTCTTGCCAATGTAGGGTTTGGTGATATTGACTTCCATCGTTGTGGCTAGGTTCATAGTAGATCAAGAAGAGATGTTAAGGTAAGTCCTCATAGCATTCGAGGGCTTGACAACCCTGTCATTTACATTTCATTTTATTTTAGAGCTATTGTTTGGGCTGTGTCCCAAGAGTTATTGAAAGTTGTTTTAGATGGTTTGAGACAAATGTTAAAGACTTCCACTTCATTTTACGAGACTTCGATTGTATTGAAAAATGTTTTAAATTTCTGTACTTTTTTATTATCTTATGTTATGATATGTTTAGTGGCTTACATTGAGTCCTTCAGGGTTCTATGTGCCATGTTTCATCTAGGTGATACCCTTGGGTCGTGACAGGTCTGGGAGACACAAAAGGATCATGTTATAGCTCACATGGTATTTTTGTCGCTTAAGGATAATTTCCACAACAATAATAATGAATTAAGGTGTAACACCCCGACTTTCCGAAACGTCTAAAATTACTCGTATCTCCATGGAATGATAAGGAGGGTGGGTAATAAATTAAGAATGATGTGGTATGTCCTATTTTAAGTGTTCAAGTGTTGAATCTCAAGTTTTTAAGTTAGGTAAGTGGCAAAATAAAAGTTGGCAGAAGTTATCGTAAGTTCCTCCTGAAAGATTTCTCTGAAATTTGGGTCAAATGTCTTGGAGGTTTTCTCTCAATCTATAAAGATTTATGCGGCCCACAAATAATCGAATTAAAGGTCTACGAGTCTAGTTTCCAACGCATCAAACCGTTTGTTCATACGACTTAAGAAATAGAGAGATATTCACATTTTCGTAGGATTGCACAAGCAAGCACGTGAGGTGGGGCCCTAGGTCTGTGGAAAGTTACACATATCCTCTTCTTCGAACTTTTTCTTCATTTTTAAGCTAATAACAAGAGAAATTAGAGAAACCCATTTCTAGGATCAAGTGAAGTATAGATTTTCTCAACTTAAGTCCTTGACGAAACTTGTTCTACGCGTTGGGCTCATCATCATGGTATAATATATTTTATCGATTTCGTAGCATATCAGACTTTAGTGTTGGGACAACAAGGGTTTGAATATATTTGAAGGTTTTGAGGCGTATTACGAAACTAAGATCAAGGTAAGATCCTTCTTTGATCGACTCTAGCTTTTATAAGGAGCAAATAGCTATTTGTGATGAAAATACATATCTTTTATCGTATTGTCATGGTATCTTTTATTTTGTGTTTTGATTATGGTCCTACCTTGTTGTAGTATCGAGGGAGTTATTAGAAAAAGTTGTTAGGCCACGTGAATTTAGCGAAAATGGTATGTTAAGGCTATTCCCTACTTACGGCATGTTCCTTAATATACTTGTAGATGTTATTGTTGATTATTGGCTGCTCGAGTTGATCTAATCCTCCCTTGTAGGGATTCTTATTCAGTTAGTAGCGTCCCTATGTTGGACACGACTTAGAGGCTATTTGTACAGGTTGCTTATAACTAGATTGCTCGCTTTTAACAATTTGATTGTTATTGTTGCCCTTGGGGCTATTGTGGTTAGCTACAAGAATGTGATTTATGCTTAGAAGGGCTATGTTCTGCCTACGGGGCTATATGGATAACTAAAAGGGCTATATGTTGCCTACGGGGCTAAATTGATACCTAGAACGGCTATGAGTTTCCTACAGGGCTATATTGACGCCTAAGAAGGCTATGGGCTTCCTACATGGCTATGTTATTGCCTAAGAGGGCTATGAGTTGTCTATAATCTATGTTGATACCTAAGAGAACTATGTGCTGCTATAGGGCTATATTAATGCCTAAGAGGGCTATGTGATTGCCTACATGGCTAGGGGACTATCGATAGGGGTATATAGACTGATTGGCACCTTCCGGGCTTATGGGGGCTCTGTTAGGTTGTTGTTTTATTATTTTTGATAAGTTTAGATTTAGGAGCAGGTCAGTACACTTATCTTATCCTTGATTTATTTATCGGATTATTCCAGTATATTAGGATACTTGATCATAGCCTATTGTCTTTCATACTTTGTACATTATTTTGTACTGACGCCCCATTGTCTGGGGGCGCTGCATTCATGCATGCAGGTCCTAACAAACGACTGAGTAGACCTCCTCAGCAGCTGGATTGAATTCTATCCGGTTAGCTAGCCCCTTACCTCCAGAGCTGCCAGTGTTTGAAGGTTTGTTAGATTTTGTTGTACATATGTTTATGGGTAGGCTGGGGCCCTGTCCCGCCAATCGTTAATACTCTTAGAGGCTTGTAGTCTAGTGTTTGGGGTTTATAACTATGTTATGGCCATGCTGGCCTAGTTTGTTGGTTTGCTTAAGGCATGTTAGCTGTGTGATGCATTGCGTTGTTATATACATGCTTTCAGTTTTGGTATAGAGATCATGGTGGCCTTGATGGCACAATCAGGACTTCTGTGCTAGTTGACAATTTCTTTATATGAACTCTTGGGAGTAGCTATTTCTTTTGTAGATCTGTTTACAGGGGCCTTGCCAGCCGAGGGCTTAGTTTTAAGCCGAGATATACCTGTTTGTTTTCTTAATTGCATGTGAGTGTCATGCGCTAGTAGAAAATGGTTCAGTAGGGTCGGCTCGGGCCTGAGTTTTGGAATTAGGAGCCAGTTGCGCCCCTTGAGTTTGGGGCGTGGCATAAGGTTACTTCAAGAAGTATCTCTCATCGGTTGAAAGGTGATGTTCACTTGAATTGATAATGGTTTTATGACTTATGGTTTCTAACTCTCAAAATACATGTTTTAGCTTGATGATTGCAAACTGAAGATAATGTTCCTTTTAAGCATTTTTTAAATATTTTATTCATGGCTACCATACTTGGTACATTGTTTTGTACTAACACATACTCTTGCGTACATTTCTACAAATGTAGGGTTCTACAGAAACTATTCTCAATTTTATAGCTAGTGGTTGACTTGGGAGATTTTGAGCTTTGGTGAGTCATCATGCTTCGAGGATGGATTTTCAATGTTTCAGTTTTCTTTCTTATTTTTCAGTTTTGGACATGATGTATGGGCTAGTCCCAATTTCATTCTATTGTATTAGATGGCTATTTAGACAAGTGTTTGGTCTTTCGCTTTGCTTTTACAAAACATATATATGTTGAAATTGCCTTTTAAATTTTTTAACCTTACTATTTTGTATGATGTATGCTAAGTGGCTTGTATGGGGGGCTTGCCGGGGTCCTGTACGCCATGCCACATCTAGGGTGTACCCTTGGGTCGTGAAAAACTTGGTATTCATACCACAAGGTTTAGAAAGGTCCTAGGATGTGTCATAAGCCACGTAGGGTACAGTCTTGTTCATGGGTGTGAAGAGCGCCTCATTTATAAATGAGAGACTATAAGATGTTTAGAAAGCTTCACTTCTTTCATTACTTTAAAGTCACCCGATAGAGTGGACATCTAGGTGTCTTTCTCTCCTAACTGCTATTTATTCTTTTCAGAATATGCATCCACGAAGGAATAACGTGAGGAGGAATATGAATGTTTGTGAAAATGTGAGACAAGGGGTTCCCCAAGTGCCGATCAACCCTTTGGTTAAGAAAGCGACTAATGATGAGTTTCGAGCTGCATTTCATGCATTGTCCTAAGCTATGCTGGCTTAGGAAAATAGAGAGGTTGTGGCTCCCATGAATCCAAGAGTGGGTACAGTGGAAACTAAGGTGAGGGACTTTATTAGGATGAATCCTCTTGAATTTAATGGGTCTAATGCTAAGGAAGATCCTCAAGAGTTAATTGATGAGGTGTATTAGTTGTGATGATCATGGGAGTGACGCCGGTGGAAAGGGTGGAATTGGCCGCCTATCAACTTAAGGGTGTTGCTCAAGTTTTGATCAACCAATGGAAAGAGGAGAGGGCAGTAGAAGAGGGTTCTCTTGATTGAGAGAACTATAAGGTTGATTTTTTTGATATGTTCTTTTCCATTGAGATGAGAGAGGCAAAAGTACTTGAGTTCATTTACCTTTGGCAAGGAGATATAAGTGTGAACGAGTATGCTTTAAAATTCGCACAATTTTCTAAATATGCTCCAACTATGGTTGTGATCCAAGGGCAAGGATGAGTAAGTTTGTGTCAGGTGCTTCTGACTTAGTGGTCAAAGAATGCCTAACCGCCATGTTTGTTAAATAGATGGATGTTTCCTGGTTGACGATACATTCACAATAAATAGAAGAAGAAATGCTTAAGGATAAAACTAGGTATTCAAAGAGGGCAAGAAGGGATGATGGTGAGTCTTCACATTCAAGGTCTGACGAAGGAAATCTTTATCAAGGTAAGGGTTGTAGTGAGAAAATGTGTCCCAAGTGTTGGAAGTGTGGGACAAGACATGAGGGTAAATGTTTAGCTGGTATAATGCTTTCTTCGATTGTGGTAAGATGGATCATAAGATAAGGAATTGTCCTGCGATTTCTAGAAATGAGGGAGATAATCATCGACGGGCTCAACCCTACCCTTTTTCCGGTCTTAGTGGTGGTTTGAAACAAGATAGATTCTATGCCATTTAAACTCAAGAAGATCACGAGCGTTCCCCAGATACAATAATTGGTAAGTTAAGGTTTTTTAGCTTTAGGTTATACATTGCTTGATATTGACTGTTTCGTTGGATATGGTAAAACTCCGCATATGGAGATTGTGTTTGGAGTAATCCTTGAAATCGTGGAAACTTCTTAAGTTTTTACTTGTATCAATGGTTTAGTGGTTGTTAAGACATTGGTGTTAAGTTTAGATTGAGAGAGATGGATTTGAAAAGACTAGTGGGATTGGTTCCCCGGGGGGAAGGGGGATAATGTGCCTCATGGTTGGTACGAAAGTAGAACTATGTTGGTTTTGGAAGAGTTCCTTGTTATGGTTTGACGAGTCAAAGTTTTGAGGCGATGTGACTTCTTAATATCCCTATCTCTTACCTTCGATCTTCAATTCTAGCTTGAGGTCTTAGCTCCTCATGGTTCACTCTTTAGGATTCCTGTGTCTTAGTCATCCTTATGTTTCACAAAGTAGGAATGCTCATGAAAAAAATTGATTTTCAAAAATATGATTTTGTCTAATTGATTGCTTCATGATTATGTGTATTTGAGTATGATCTTGCATGTTTGTCTTATAAAAAGATGTTGTAAAAAATAGTATGCTTAGCCTTGGAAATGAAGTTTCCACCTCGGGTATGTGCATTTATGTGAATGCATTCGTGTTGGGCTGCTAGGTCTAGTTCCTATCTTCCTTATGATGTTTTGAAAATGTTTTAACTTGCAGTCTATGCTCCTCCTTGGTGATGTGCATTTCGATGAAGTTGCATTAATAATTGGGTTGTTAGTTTCTCTCCTACTATTTTCATGCTAGCTTGAATCTCATTCCAGAATTAATGATCCCATGTTGGAGATAATGCAACACCTCAGATTTCAAAAATCGTAAAAATTTCTATTTTTCACAACCAAGTGTCAGCAATGACGACACCATACACAGACCTTAGGTGGGACGACGGTCCGTAGATGGTGGACGTGGTTGGTCCGTAGACGGTCCGTAGGCTTAGCCACGGACCGTGGTTTGCCACCTCGTCGACAACAAAAGTTATTTCGAAAGAAAGGACTTTTGGGTCAACTTTAAACAGTCATTTCTTTTAGCAAAATATTAATTAGGTGGCCCATGACCTATCAAATTAAATATAATTGAATCTTCTTTCCAACGCCACTGAGTTTCCTAAATTCCAAGCTCCTAGTACAATGCTATGCTCGTGTTAGTGAAGCCCTGTCGGGTAGACCATGAACGACGGACCCAGTTGACGGATGGTAGTCCAAACGATAGTCCGTCAGTCCTGTAGTAGATGTCATTCGCCAATTTTAAGTCAAGGTTTAATGGGTATTTACCCAATTGTTTTAACTCAATAGTAAGTCGTTTATCCTTCTACCCAAAGCCTTATATAATGATTCTAAACCCCCAAATCACCCAAACTAAATTCATTCTTTTAAATTTCCAAAAGTTGATTAAGCTCTTCCTTTTGAAATATTTCTCTCTCTAGAAGTGGAAGAAGACAGTTAGAGTTTCAAGATCAAGCCTCCTAATCCTCCATTGTTTCCAAGGTTTTTTCATCAGGGTATGATAATTTTCATCCATGGATCCCTTCCATCCATGAAGTTACCAAATTCTCCAATTTTGTAAAGTTATATTCCCTAATTAAGTTAGGGTTTTCTTCAATTTCCACGGTTCTCTTCAATGTTTATTTAAATGATTAAATTATGACCTCTTTATGCATGAATTGATGAAATACTATAGTTTTTATGATGGTCCCCATGAACTCATGTATATCCCATATTTTCCAATTATAATGAAATAATGTGGGTTTGATTTATGAAAGAATAGTTTTACGAAATAAAGCATGAATTTATAAGATTACATGAAATTATGATGAATCCCATGTTTAACCCTTGTTTTCTAGATGTTGATGATTAAAAGTGGGTTTTGAACCTTGAAAGGTGAATTATGAAAATATACATGTTCTTATGAAGTTTATGGAAATGTTTTAAGGGTGCTTTGAGAGTGAAGTGTCAGTGACATTGTTATGGTTATGTTGTTGAAAGCACATCTCATATACACATGTAAGCATGAATTGTGGAAGGCTTTCTCACCTATAATGAAGCAGTACTAAGAAGATAATCTAATTACTAGTCAAGAGGCGATTACCCATGCTCTCTAATTGAATTACAACATACGATTGCCCATGTCACATGATGTAAGGAGAAGAGGTGATTACCCATGTTCCTTTATGAGCTATGATGAAAAGATCATAGATGGTGAATGGTTTTCTAATGCATGGTCTAAGGAGTAATCCTATGATAATACAAGGGGTGACTACCCATGTCTTTTAAAGTTAACATAAATCAAGACTTAATAATTACTCTATGGGAATTATGCTTAGCACCGAGAGGATATTGAGATGGAAGCTCTTCCGTGTTGAGGTAGGGTTTTCTAGAAGCAATCTCCTTATCCCTTATCTATGTTCCCGCATAGGATGATTGCCTAGGTAGACATTAGCTAGTGGATCCACTTTAGCTCCGATTCATGTTTCTACCTTGGCAAGTAGGAAAACCCTTTTAGATGTGGGAGACACTGGAGGATAATGTTATAGCTCACATGGTCTTTATGTCGATTAAGGATAATTCTCACAACAATAATAATGAACAAAGGTTACTTCAAGAAGTATCGCTCATGTGTTCAAAGATGATGTTCACTTGCATTGATCATGGTTTTATGACTTATGGTTTCTAACTCACAAAATAGATGTTTTAGCTTGATCATTCCATACTTATGAAGATGTCCCTCTTTAACATGATTTAAATTATTTATTCATGGCTATCATACTTGCTACATTTTCTTGTACTAACGGATACTCTTGCCTATATTTCCCCAAATGTAGGGTCTGACAGTCAGGGTTGTTAGTTTCATGGCTAGAGGTTGACTTGAGAGATTTCGAGCTTTAGGGAATCTTCATGCTTCGAGGATGGATTTTCATTGTTCCAGTTTTCTTTCTTTTTTCAAGTTTTGGACATGATTTATTGTCTAGGCCCAATTTCATTATATTATATTAGATGGCTATAGAGACAACTGTTTAGTCTTCCGCTTTGCTTTTACAAAACTTCTATATGTTGAAATTGTCTTCTGAATCTTTTAAAATATATTATCTTGTATGATGTATGCGAAGTGGCTTGTATGGGGCCATTCGGGGTCTTGTACGCCATCTCACACCTAGGGGGTACCCTTGGGCCGTGACAATCCAGGTGTTCATATATAGCTATGAGGTTTGATACTGTTCTCGAACAACTTCTTGAACCATTCAGTGTTTCCATACATGTTGGTGAGTCTATTCTTGCCTAGAGAGTTTATTGTTATTATGTCATCTCTTTGTAACATCTCGGAATCTAGTAGACTAAACTAGGGCTAAGTGATAGGGCTAGAGCCAACAAAGAGGGTAGGAGCCAAGGAAGAGGGATAGGGCAGCCCACTCTTCCGTAGACACTGCCCACCTTCCCATGATCAGTACCACAGCTCATGGTGAGGAACACGGCTCATGGTATGGCTCGTGGTTGTAAGGCAGTAGCTACCCCAAGGCTGCCATAAATAGCCTCCTCCCCACGAATCACTTTACGGCTTGTGAAGGCTATCACTGGCTGTGGGAAGGCTCTGGAGGTTACTTAGTTTTTAGGGGTGCAAGGGATGTATTCCAAGCTACTAGTCCAAGACCACGATGGGAACCACAACTCGTGGAGGCCCTCGTGGAGATGGGCACTAAACTATTAAGTGAAGGGTTTTTAATTAGACTTAGATTTTAGGGTCAAGTACAAACGATCATATTTTTCAGCTCAAAACGAATTAGATGGCCCATGACCTATCAAATTAAATTCCTCTAAGTCCTCTTTCCAGTGCCACTGAGTTTGCCCAATTCCCATCTCGAAGTAAAATTTGTGCCCGAAATAGTGAAGCACTATCAAGTGAAATTTCTTCACGACCCATTTTACGGGCCGTGGTAGTCATGACGACCCGTGGTGAGCTTCCAGTGTGGCAATTCGTCCGTTTTTAAGTCAGGGGTTATTGGGTCTTTTCCCAATTGTTTTAACTCAAAGCTATGTCATTTTGCTCAAGCCTAGGACCCCTTTATAAGACATTTTAACCCCAAACTCACCCATTGAAGTCATTATTTCAAAAACCCAAAAGAAATACCAACGTTCTTCTCTCAAATATTTCTCTCTGTAAAACTTGAAGAAGAAGAAAGAGTTCAAGCTAGGATCAAAGTCAAGTCTCCAATCCTCTAGCATTTGTGGGCTTTGTTATCAAGACATGATAGTTTTTTCATCCATGGATTCCTTCCATCCATGAAGCCCCCATGATCCCCCAATTTAAAGGATGAAATTCCCCAATTTGAGTTAGGGTTTCTTCCAATATTGTGGTTATTGATGAATGTTGATCCAATTGATTGGATTATGATTTTTTATGATTGAATTGATAGAATTATATGTTTTTAGGATTAAATTGCAT
The DNA here is from genome assembly GCF_019186545.1 of Solanum stenotomum. Lineage (NCBI taxonomy): Eukaryota > Viridiplantae > Streptophyta > Magnoliopsida > Solanales > Solanaceae > Solanum > Solanum stenotomum. Next base: position 54,482,043 of record NC_064284.1, on the reverse strand, counting down.
GTACCCATGCCTAACATGGGTCTATAAAGTTGAAATTGATTTAAATGAGTTTTATACCATGAAAGGAGAATTTGTGGGTTTAGATGTATTCAATCTAGGATTGATGAGATACATTAGAATTGAAGCTTATATGATGAATCAGGGCTAGTAATGCTTGTGATTGATTCTATATGATGAAGTATGATTAGAATTGCTTGAGAGTGAAGCATATAGACATAGATGGTTGAGAGTAAAGCTTATATCATGATTTATGATTAGTATTGCTTTGAGATTGAAGCTTATGAGATGATTATGATTTTGAATTGCTTTGACAGTGAAACATCTATGACTAAGAGATATAGTGCTTTGAGAGTAAAGCTTATGTTATGAATTGTTGATTATTGATGTAATTGTTATGGAAGAGATAGTTCCCACATGAATTGCTTATGCATGAATGTGAAAGTTTTCTCACATTAAATATTTCTAGGTTGAAAGGATTGCTCACCTAAAATAAATCTAGACTATAGACTAAAATTGATGAGGCAAGAGGTTAATACCCATGACCTCAAGATGAGTAGGATATGAGGTGATTTCCCATATTCTTTAGAAAAGAGCAAGAGGCAACTACCCTTAGTCCCTAAATATTGGACATGGATGTAAGTGCGCATGATCCCTTATGATGAAATGATGTAGCGGCAAATACCTATATCTTATAGTGAAAGATGTGGAGGCAAATACATGTATCATAATATGGAAAGACATGGAGGCGAATGCCTATGTTTCCTCATGTCTATAATAGATAAGCTGAAGATCAGAATTATAGATGATGAGCTTGAAGGATGGCCCAAGATGGCCTACTATGATGAGTAAGACTAGTGGAGCAGTACCCATGTCTTAGATATGTATGCTTTTGAGATTACTTCAAGGAAGTATCGTAAGTATGTTTTAATATGAGATTTTCTTGTATGATGAATTATTAGACTTAATTGTTGCTAGAGTTTCCTTCCTTGATAGTTATGACTGGAGGTAGATGACCTAAGTCTTGTCTAAGGATACATTGAGGTCACTTCAAGAAGTGTTCCTCATATATTGATATGTTAAGATGATATATGTGCATTGATTATACTTCTGACTTATATTGTCCAAACCTTATGTTTATGTTGATGCTTATTTTGGCTGTCATATTTAGTACATGTTTGTACGAAGGCATACTCTTGCCTACATTTCATATCCAAATGTAGGGTCTTGAGATATCGAATCTCATCCCCGTTGCTAGGATTTTAGTAAAAGCAAGGATTGAAGATTTGTGAGTCCTCATATCATTCGAGGATATGGCAATCATTTGTCTTATGTTCTTTCATTTTATGTTTGAACTATTGTATGAGTTGTGTCCCAAAGATATTTCTGATTTACATGGTTTGAGACAAAGTGTATTAGACTTCCGCTTCGTTGTATAAAGACTTTCATTATGCTGAAAATGTTTTAAAATTCCGATAAATTCTATTACCTTATATTATGAAAGCTAAGTGACTTATAAGAGGCCTCTCGAGGTCTTGTATGCCATGTTAAGTCCAGGGGGTACCCCCTGGGTCGTGACACTCTGTCAATCACAAGAACACCATGACTGACTTAGTCGAGTTAGACATGGTGGACTTTGATGTTTTTCTAGGTATGGACTGACTTCATTCTTGTTTTGACTCAATTTATTGTAGAACTTGAATATTAAAGTTTCAGTTTTCTAATGAGCTTGTTATAGACTGGAGGAGTAGTTGTGCATTTCCCAAGGGTCATTATATTTCATGCCTTAAGGAGAGAAAGTTAATATCTAAGGGGTGCATCTATCACGTAGTCTGAGTTAATGACTCTAGTGTTGAAACACAACCTATTCGGTCAGATCTATTTGTAAGTGAGTTTCCATAGGTCTTTCAAGATGATCTTCCCAGAGTCCCTACTGAGAAAGAAATAAATTTCGACATAGACATTCTTCCTGATACTCGACCTATCTCTATTCTGCCATATAGAATTGCTCCAGCTGAGTTAAAAAAATTAAAAGAGCAGTTGAAACATCTTCTTGATAAAGGTTTTATTCGACCTAGTGTCTCACCTTCGGGTGCTCCAATCTTATTAGTGAGGAAGAAAGATGGTTCTCTTAGGATTTGTATTGATTACCGCCAGTTGAACAAGGTCACTATAAAAAGTAAGTACCCTCTTACGAGAATTGATGATCTTTTTGATCAACTCCAGGGTGCTACTTATTTTTCTAAGATAGACTTCACATTTGGCTATCATTAGTTGATAGAAAGAGAAAGTGATATCCCAAAGACAACATTTAGGACCCGTTATAGTCATTATGAGTTTCTTTTATGTCTTTTGGCTTGACCAATACTCTTGTAGCATTCATGGATCTTATGATTAGGTCATTTAAGTCATATCTTGACATGTTTGTGATTGTATTCATTGATGACATTTTGATTTATTTGAAGAATGAGGAGGATCATTCTAGTCATCTCACGATAGTTCTCCAAACTCTTAAGGATAGAGAGTTGTATGCTAAATTTTCTAAGTGTGAGTGTTGGCTTGAGTATGTGGCATTCTTCGGAAGCATTGTATCTTGAGAAGGAATTTGACTTGACACTCAAAAGATTGAAGTAGTGAAGAACTGGCCTCGACCCACATCACCAACTGATATAAAGAGTTTCTTGCGATTGAATGGTTATTATAGAAGGTTTGTTGAGAGGTTTTAATCTATTTCATCGCCGTTAACGAAGTTGACTCAGAAGACAGTAAAGTTTGAATGGTCTGAAGCTTATGAGTCTATAATTGTACTTGGTTGTGTATTGATGCAGAATTGTAAGGTTATAACCTATGCCTCTAGAAAACTTAAGATTCACGAGAAGAATTCCCCAACTCATGATCTCGAGTTGGCTACTGTAGTATTTGCTTTTAAAATATGGCATCACTATCTCTATGGTGTTCAGGTATATATGTTCACTATCACAAAAGTCTTCAGTATGTTTTTAGTCAGAAAGAGTTTAATCTCCTATAAAGGAGGTGTTTAGAGTTACTTACCGATTACGATATGAGTATCCTCTATCACCCAGGTAAGGAAAATGTTTTTGATGAAGATTTGATCACATTATCTATAGAAAGTATTGCCCATGTTGAGGAAGGCAAGAAATATTTGGCCAAAGATGTGCACAAACTTGCACAATTAGGAGTCTAGTTCTTAGATTCCAATGAAGGTGGAGTAGTAGTGATTAATGGGGATGAATCATCACTAGTGTCTGAAGTGATGCAGAAAAAAGATTGTGTCCCTGTTCTCCTTGAATTAAAGGTGAATGTTCATAGGCAAAAGGTTATGGCTTTTGAACAAGTGGGAGATGGTGTGTTGAGGTACCAAGATATACTGTGTGTGCCAAACGTGGAACACGGAGAAAGCTCATAGCTCCAAAAATTCAATCCATCTTGTCCACAAAGATGTATCGTGAAGTAAGAGAAGTCTATTGGTAGAGTTGTATGAAGAAGTGTATTGCATATTTCACTGCTAAGTGCCCACATTGCTAACAAGTCAAAGTAGAGCATTAAAGGACCAATGGTGTGGCTCATAATATAGATATTTTGAAATGGAAGTGGCAGATGATCAATAAAGATTTCATCACTAGCTTTGTTCAATCTCACAGACAAAACGATTTGATTTAGGTGATTATATCAACTCATACACAATTTTCCCAACACGATACAATATTTGGTAAGGACCTACAAACCAGGGACTAAGTTTCCCCTTTATGCCAAACCTCACCACACCCTTCATGGTGAGATTTTCAAATAGACCCAATCACCAACTTCAAATTCTAACTCTCTTTTCCGCACATTGGCATAAGAGTTTTGCCTACTTTGAGCTGTTTTCAACTTCTCTCTAATGTATCAAACTTTCTCAATAGCTTCATAAACCGACTCAGGGCCAATAACACCAATGTCACCTATTTCAAACCAACCAACCAGAGACCTACATCTTCTACCGTATAAAGCTTCAAAAGGACACATACCGATGCTTGAGTGGTGACTATTATTATAGAAAAATTCTACCAAGGGCAAATGGTCATCCCAATTACCTCTAAAATCTATAACACACACCCTCAACATGTCCTCTAAGGTTTGAATGGTACGTTCTGCTTGACCATCCGTTTGAGGGTGGAAAGCAGTGCTAATCTTTACTTTAGTGCCAAGCCCTTTTTGGAATGATTTCCAAAAGTGAGAAGTAAATTGAGGACCTCGATTTGAAATGATAGATAGAGGAACCCCATGCAACTTCAAAATCTCTCTTATATACAACTTGGCATAGTCTTCCGCCGTGTGAGATACCTTGACGGGAATAAAGTGGGCTGACTTGGTCTTCCTATCCACAATGACCCAAATAGAATCATATTGCTTTCGAGTACAGGGCAAACCCACAGTAAAATTCATATTGACCTCTTCCCACTTCTAAGTGGGAATAAGCATATCTTACAAAAAGCCTCCTTCGGTGCTCAACCTTAACTTGTTGACAGTTAGGACATTTTGATACAAATCCCGCAATATCCTTTTTCATACCATTCCACCAATAGACTTCCCGTAGATCATGGTACATCTTGGTGGTTCCTGGATGAATAGAATATCTAGAACCATGAGGCTCTTCTAGAATTTTCTCCCTTAGCCCATACACATCCGGAACACATAATCTACCTTGGTACCTTACTACCCCATCTCCCCCTTGGGAGAAGGCCTCAACGGACTTCCCAAGTACTGACTCCTTCAACTCCATAAATGTAGGATATAGGTATTATTTGGACTTCACATCTACCACAAAAGATGAATTGGAGACATTATGAACCGTGAAACCACCTTTGGGAGAATCTACTAGTTGGACACCCAATCGGGACAACCTATGCACATCATAGACTAACTCTTTCTTGTAATCCTCTATGTCAGTTACACTACCAATGGATAGCCTACTAAGTTCATCCGCCACAATATTAGCTTTTCCGGGAAGATAAAGGACACTCATGTCATAATCCTTTAAAAGCTCTAACCACCTTCTTTGTCGGAGATTCAAGTCCTTTTGGGTAAACACATATTGAAGAATTTTGTGATCGGTGAAAACATCTACACGAACACTATATAAGTAATGTCTTCATATTTTCAAAGCAAATACTACTGCCTCTAATTCAAGATCGTGGGTCGGATAATTCTTTTCATGTACCTTAAGTTGCCTTGAAGCATAGGCAACCACTTTACCACGTTGCATGAGTACACACCCCAACCCTACTCTCGAAGCGTCACAATATACCACAAACCCATCAGTATCCTCCGGTAAGGTCAACACCGGAGTGAAAGTAAGTCTATCTTTCAACTCTTGGAAGCTGTTCTCACAAGCCTCCGACCACACAAACTTAAAGAACTATAGACAAGATTTTCAAATTGAAATGGGAATGTAAATATTCTAATTCTAGCACAGAGGCCCAACACACATCAAAACGATTCTATTATTGCAAAAGAGTTCAAGGTTTTCAACCATAAACTCTGGGTTTTAGGACTAACCTTTAATGCCGATTGAAAAGCTAGGCGGCAAAGTATTCCAATTTCAAGCACAAATCAACTAACTAAAATGCTAGTAAAAGGGTTGAAATAAAGAAATACTACCTTAGTATTAATTTAAGAGGTTTAAGAGCGAGGGAAAGTGAAGAATTTCAAATTTGAAGTTTCTTGGCAATTATAAACCATCCAAGTCACGCCTGTTCTGCGACATTAGTCGCACTCGCTGATTTTCTCGGTGATTCACTGAGTGATCACCTGCCCTGCCGATTGCTAAATTTCTCTAAGTTTCTTTGGGGTCGAGACGGCGGTATACGTCGAGGTTCCCGACCTGGTCGGAAACACATCGAATTACATAAGTCCGTCGAGTTTTATAGGCTCTGATTTAGCCTTGAATTGAGCCAAACGGCGGGTCAAGTCATACACGCCGACCTCTTCAACGATTCACCGACAGACCATTTTTGTGCTAATCTATATTTTTCACCACTTTACTTATTGAAACCTACACCACTAACACACCATTATTTATAAAAGCAAACTAAAGCATTTAAAACCTTGGGCTGCCTCCCAAGAAGTGCCTTATTTAACGTCATGGCATGACGCCAGTCCTTACTCACTCCCCATTTGTTGGGTTGGCCCTAGTGTTACTAGGTAGCCTCAATAGTTTGTTTGAGTGAATAGGAGGCACGGTATAATTTAGGAGTGTCCTGATCGGCAGGATCGATCTAGAGTGAGAACCAACCATTTGATTCAACAATTCAATACTCTCCGTCATCTCCTCCAACATTTGATCTTGTTTGGTGATTTTTCGGAGAATGATTTGAAGTGTGTCCTCGACACGATTGTTACCCCTGTCTCTAGAATTTTCTCTCGTGAAGGGGTATGTACCTCCCTCGACTCATGCACTGGTTTTCCACCTCTGTTATTTTGGTGGACAACTCGTGCAACTGAGTTACTAGTGCGGCTAACTCGAAGTCCCTCTCGACTCCTTGGCTTGTCTCAACCGAGTTGTCACCATTTCCCTCAACCATGCTCAGGGTTTCTGCATACAACAACTTAGAAAACGAAAACAAAAAGCTAAAATTAAAGTTAGTAAAACTTACAACTATTAAAAACAGAAATTCTACATATCTAAAAATTCTACAAATAACACCAATCCCCAGCAGCGGCGCCATTTTGATGTTTGTGTAATCAATGACACGTCTTACAGTTCATGTGTCTACCATCGTGCAATAGTATAGTAACCGAACTGTCACGACCCAAGCCTAGGGCCTAGACGTGACATAGTGAATGAGGAACCCGAAGGAACCCCCAAACAAGCTTCTCAAACTTGTCATCACACCTTATCGGTCGCGAAAGTACAATCAACATTAATTAGCGGGAAATAGGGACTATGGGCAAACCATTTCAAAATGACATCATAGAACAAGAGTCAAGCTCATTTACAAAATACTTGTCCAACGCACACCTCTACATACATAGATAGGGCGGGGGCCATGACATACTACCGGCTCCCCTCATAGTCAGAATACAATTGCAAGCTAAAGTCTCAAAACATAGGAGTAGGAAACATAACCTAGCCCTCGAATCATTGAGGACTCACCAACAACCCCGGATAAGCACCGTACTAGCCACGTGAATGGAGAGAAGGATCAAGAGTAGCTCCGGTCCCTACATGGTGACATCATGTAGGCAAAATATGCGTTAGTACTTGGAATGTACTAAGTATGCGGGGTGCGACACAACAATAGACAAGGACACAATCGAAATACAAGAAATAGTTTCATAGG